>NC_072731.1:49975092-50289342 GCF_026930045.1 Uloborus diversus
TTCCCTGATTTTTTGTAATTTTTTCAAATTTCCCTGACTTTTCCCTGATTAATAAAGTTCCCTGACTTTTCCCTGATCTCCCTGATTTCCCTGATCTGTCGCCACCCTGTTTATAGAGAATTGCATTATATTAGGTCGGCGTTATAAAGGTATTCTACTGTATTACCCATTTTTTCAATTCAAAAAATTAAAAATATTTCAATTTTTAAAAACCCTAAGTTTTTTTTCTCAACTTTAGTTTTATTTACTTGTTTAATTAGAAGACGAAAAGTGGGTGTCGATTTCAGAAAGTGTCATAGCGTTTGGCCATAAGTCGAATCAAGATTGGAGTTTGACTAAGATTTTTAGTACTATACTAAAGTTTATTCAGAACTGGTTTCTTGAGGGATTGAGGTTTATTTTGTGTTTTACATAAAAATCTATTTTAATCTTGTTTTCTATTAATATCAGGTCTTGGAGGCAAATGAAAATGAGTGTTGAGAGAAAAAGGTTGAATGATTTTAAATAAAGGAAACATGCTAAATTAAAAACCGAAGAACGAAAAAGTCTTCAAAACACTTTTAGACGTAATATTTTTTTTACCAAATGGGCAGTTTTCAAAAGCGAAAACTTTGAACGCTTTGTACAAAATAAAAAATATAAACAGCGGTGCAGTGAACTAAAATTTTTAGGAGGAGGAAAATTCTAAATTTCCCGAATGATAAAATACGAGCTTACACGCATATCATTTATGCGTACATAACATCTAATGAGAGGGAACATTAGGCATCATTAAAAAACTTCGCAAAAAAATTTTCACTCAAAAATCGACTTTAATTTCCAGTTTATTAACACCCGAATGAATGTTGAGTTTTTTTTTCGACACGACCACACACAGATAAGTGTCTAAGAATGTATAAACATGCAAAATATCCATTTTGACGATTCCCGAGTTAATTACAACGAGTTTTCTCATGACGTCTGTATGTACCTATGTGCATATGTATGTCGCATAACTCAAGATTGGAATGTCCTAGAAAGTTGAAAATTGGTTCGTAGACTCCTAGTGGGGTTTAGTTGTGCACCTCTCCTTTTGGTTACATTTAGGTGTTTCTAAAGGGGTCTTTTGCTCTTTTTTTGGGGGAAATCATTGTTAGTTTCGATGTAAACTCAAGTGGTGTTATCATTTGGCAATATATCGCCAGTCTTTTGGTCACCAAGTTTTGTCGCCAACTTGGAGATTTTTTTTTTTTGAATCTGATTTCAATTTGGCCACTGTTGGTGATGTTTAGAGAGTAAACTATTGAATCACATTAAAATTGCCAGTAATGGGGAAATGACATTAAATTGAGTAAAAGGAAGTCATGTGATGCATACATCAACTCGTTTTAGTGCACATAATCCGGGCTCTAATCATTTTCCTTGTCTTTTTTTTCTGTGAAACTTAGTAAATTATTTTTCATCACTATTTGCATTTAATTTTTGTTTTATAGCATGTTATTGTTAGTTTTTGTAAATGTAAGACAATTTAACAAAACAAAATTCGACTTCAGAAGGAGCAATGAACAAATATTTTGTTTCTGTAAGTGTGCTTAGTTTTAAATAATTTTTATTACATGATATTCATGCTTTGTTGCATGTTTTATAAATTAAAAAATTTCTTATGCATTTGCAGTGTGGAGGAGGACTGTCAATATGAAAATGAATACAGTGAAACCTGTATAAGTTGACCACTTGCGGTGGACTTCTTCAGTGGTCAACTTAAGCAGGTGGTCAACTTATAGAGGTTTAATTATACGATAAGATCTAATTCTGTGCCTGAAAATAGCGGTCAACTTAGACAGGTGGTCAACTTTACAGGTTTTACTGTAGTATTTTTTCTTGCTTGGAGTGATTTTGTGTACATTTTAATGGTTAAGAAATGTTTTCATTACTTTTTTTTTTTTTTTTTTTGTATTTTCCAATAAAATTTTCTGTTTTTCATAATATTGCAGTTCTGTCAGACTTTTGATCTATTACATTTTTATGGGAACAATATGATGAACCAGGAGGGTTTTTTAAAACTCATATTGTCCCGCCCGTGGACACATACAGGGATTTGTTTTAGGAGGGGCGGGCAAGTCAAGCATGAAGGTAACTTTGCAAATTGATATTATAAAATTATTCAGAGTTGGTAATTTTAAAATTACTTCTGTGGGGAGGGGGATTGCGTGTCTCACTCCTTGAATATGCCTCCTTAAATATGTCCTAGCCCCCCCCCCCCCCAAAGCAAAAGTTCTGAAAGAAACACTGGCTGTAAGGAAAAGCAGGATTTGGTGCCAAAATGTCATTCTGTTAGTTTTTCTGAAAAAATAAATTTCCCTTTCACAAAAATTGGTCATGACTAAAAATTAGATTATTTTTCATTGCCGTTGCAGTATTGTAAAATTTGCGAATTCACCCCTGTTTAAAGGAGGCTACACATACCAGTGGTTAGAAACCAGTACCACCGTATACCGTAGCCACAAATGACTGACTTGCTCAAATATGAGTTGGTGAGAAGCAAAGTGATGTAAGTGCCAAAATTAAAAATTTGGGAGATAAGTAGTACAAATGGTAGGAGAACCTTTACTCTGTTTTGGGGCAAGAGATAGAACAGTAGTCCTGGAATGTGTTGCTATACAACAGGATATAGAAAAGTTTTTTAAAGAAAGTCTACCTAGGATTTGAACTTCAAATGAGTTTTTCTCAAAAGTTTATAAAGTCCACTTACATCTCTGCTTCTCACTGCAACAATGTTTCAAATAACTGGTAATATATCAAGTTTCTGAGGTAAAGTTGAGCATAAAGATCCAGAGAACTAAGAGAATAAAATTAATTTAAACGCACGCTAGGGTATAAATAAATATTAGGTGCCTTCAGACTGTCCATAATAAAGAATTTGACTCTTAATCCACTTCTCAAGTACCTCCTTTATGGGAATTTGAAACTAAATTCAATGAAAATGTAGATTAGGTCCAAAAAATGTTAAATTTCCTATAATTACACTATTTTATTAAAAAAGAAGTCAAAAGATTCAAATATAAATTAATTTGAGGTAATCTAGTATTAGGTGAGGTTAGCATACATCACCAGTCATTCAAAATATTGGTAGTAGGGCTGTGACTGTTAGTACTGGACAAGCTTTCAAATAGTATTAGGTTGTAACTGACAAAGTGCACCTCAGGTTACTTTCAATGCCTTGCTTAATATTTTAACTTAATGTATGCAGGGTTTCCATGGGTTCTTGAAAGTGCTTAATTTTTATTAAAATTAATTATTTTGACATGGTGCTTTATATTTTTAGTTTTTCTTAAAAAATATATACATATCTCCTAATTTGCCCCAAAATTGCCAACTTTGTGAATGTTATTATTTTACTTTTTTTTCTACAAAATAATTTCCTCCTCCTGTTTTCTCAATGTCATTTTGCTTTCATTTCAAATCTGATGATATATTTTTAATTGATGAGAAAGCCTACCTATCTTTGCATGTTTTCCTTTCATTGAACCATTGTTTTGATAATTGCCCACTTAGAGCTGTTACGCATCACATTTAAAATTTACATTTTTGCAACTTTTTCATTAAATTTTACTATTTGGTTAATGTTGTCAAAATTTATACTTTATGTTTTCGGCCATTTATTGCTGGGATCTCTATGAACCAAGTATGAATCTTCAAACATAAAATATAAAAATCTAACATGAATGCAGGGGCGGATACAGACTGCCATTTTAGAGGGGGGGAGGTCATGTTGAAGAATGACCCCCCCCCCCCCCGAACGAACTTATGGTTTTGGCACAAAAAATTTCAAAAACTGCTTGTGATCAATAAAAAGCACTAAATCGGCTAGGAAAAAGACACTTAGTAGAGTTTAAACGTTACTAATTAATTTCATACTAATTGAAAAGCAGCAATATTTTAAATATTTACTTTAAAAAAAGAGTTTTTTTGTTAAGATTACTGAAATTGTTTACAATTTATTCATCAAGTGCTTGAACGCAATGTGGACGGAGAATATGGTCGACGGTTTAGGGGGGGGGGGTTATGACCCCCTTTGTATATGCCACTGCATAAATGATGAACCTGGGGATAACACCTTTGTTATGATACTGTAGAAAAAAAGGGGTGCTTTATTTTTTTTAAACTTTTTTGTTGGAGTGAGGACCATATGCATGCTAATGCTTAAAATCTAGAAATATCAAAAAAAAAAAAAAAAAGATCAAGTTGAAAATATTAACACACAACCACTAAGTTGAGCAAATTATAAGTTTTGATTTGTTATTCCTTTTTTTTTTCTTTTCACATTCACAACCCAGGATGATTGCAGGTGCCAGGAAAACTTATGCGAAAAATCTCTCTTTTAATATCTTAACTCATTGCAGCTGAATATATTGTTTAAATAAATGACGTGAGCAACTAGCTATCTTGCAAAGTATTTTCAACAAAGACAAAATTTTAGTATGATACACACTGACTTATTACTCCAAGTAAGACAATCAGAAACAGAATAGTTTAATAGAAAAAGAATTAAATAAATATTACAGTAATGAGTGTGACAAAACGAACATAATGCCTTTTTTGGTGCCTAGCACTTAATAAAAGAAATAGTACATCACAAATATACAAATATTGTCCACCCCACAAATCACAAAGCCCTAGGATGAAGATAAAACTTGTGTACCATTGCTGAAGCATTTTTAAGCTTGAGGAATCTAGATTCTTCAAACAAAAAGGCCAAACAATGATATAATACAGCCACAGTGTAATAACCTGCATGTGTGCAAGTACCTCTGCTTATATTGTACAAAAAATTTAGCATGAGAGATAAATTTTTAGACTTTGAAAATGTTATAGTACAACTTGGAGATAACAATTGACAATTTAGAAAATATTGGTACAAAGTGAAAGCAGGGAAGTACTAAAAAATTTACAAATTATAAAACTAGAATTTAAATGTTCCCTACAAAAAATAAAAGCAATTTCTAACAACTTGCTGATTATGAAAAAATACACTTCTTTAAAATGTATTTTTATGAACTGAATAAATTTACTGAGGATGCATAGTTATCATAAATATTTGGATATTTTAATGTGGAAGCATAAAAGCATCGGTGTTATTGTAGCTAACTAATTTTACATAATTTTTCAAACATTTAGTTTTATTTTGAAAAATCATGCACCCTTACATTGTTTCTTCAGCAAGAACTTCACTTACAAAATGTTCAAGTGCTTTAAGATAGGGGGGAACTGATAAATAACAAACCCTACTTCACTGCAATAGTTTCTCGATGCATTTAATTGAGCAATGAATGAGTTCGTATGATTTTATGATTTTGTTGGTAAAATTTCAGCTTTAAAAAAAATCATGTTAATTTTTATTATGTTTTAAGAGTACATTATTTTCTACATACTACTAAATAAAAATCTTGTTAAACCAGTAGGATACTGGGGGGAGGGGACTTGCTTTGATAAAAGATTATGAATATTTCATTAGTACAAAACATTTTAAAAACCTGGTGAAGACATTTAAATTATTAGCTGTTTAGTTGGGGGGGGGGGGGGGTTGAACAAAGGTACAATTGCAAGAATGAGGCTGTGTTTCAAAGGGCTGCTGGCGGTGGATAACTCAAATCATTATCCCCATTAAATTCATCCAAAGCTATGTGATTTGTGGCAAATTCCTAGCAACCCACAAGAGGTTTAGTGTTAAAAATGATGGATGAGCGTTCATTAACAAAATAAACTGAACCAATCGATAGGGCAAATATGATCAGACCAGCAATCAGAGTAAGAGCTTCTTGTACTTTGCCAGGTTGCACAAATATTCGGGCTGAAGTTTCAAGCCAGATGCTTTCAGTCCATGTAGAATATTCAGTTGATTTCCAGTCTAAATTTTAAAAATAATAAATTTTATGCCTTTCAGAACATTTCATTATTATAAGCTTCAACTAATTTAAATAAACAAAAATTTCTTAACAGGAAAAAAAATTGTTGAAATATTTGAAGAGAAATTCCTAGGAAAAAATACAACACAGCCTGAAAATAAAGGAATTGCCTCCAAATTTTTTGGAAAAATGCACAATTAAAGATTTTAATAAAGTAACCTTTCTTCCAAGCACTTTACAATTAGTTACACTGGGCGTAATGATGTAAAATACCCGGGTATTCATTTCTAGGGGTAAATACTCAAAATGGGTATTTACCCCGGAATTTATTTCAAAAATTTATATTCAACTAAAATACTTTTCTGTATGTCTTCCACTATGCATATATGTAACCAACCATATACAAAACAATAAATTTTTGCCCAAAAATTGAATTTTGATTACATATTTAAAGAATTATTGTCCGAAACAACTTAGCACTCTAATATGATATTCACATTAAATATGTTGGATATGCCTAATCAATGTTGATAGCCAAATTTCAGATATAAAAAGCCATTCTACAAAAAGTAAAAAGCTTAACTGGTTACAATAAAAAAAAGCAAGCATCAATTTTTTAAAGTCCTATTCTTTTATAACTCAGTAATATATCCCTGCATGACATCAAAATGTTGCTGAATTTATTATTACTATTTATTTACCTATATCTTTTGCAGAAATTTACTCCAAACCTAGTTCAAGTGTTCAGTGGTATTCTGCATCTCATATATATATATATATATATATATATATATATATATATATATATATATATATATATTAGGGTGGTCCTTATTTATATGGGGGAAAAAAAAATTCGGAATTCAACAAGTGACGCCCCCTAGTTTTGTGACACTATAATAAAAAGTAATAGTGCAAAATTTGAACTCGATCGGTCAATAATAACATGTGCCCCTAGGACGTTGAACTTTAACACTTTTGATAATTTTCCCACAAATCTTCGAGTTTTTACTTCAGACCCCATACATTTTTCTCCTATGTTTGCAAAATATTTTTACAGCGAGGTAGCACTAAAATTAATCTTTTTAATTATTTCATATCATCTAAAGATTTTACATTAAATAAGATGAAATATTGCTTTAGAAACTTTACCTTAATCGTACGCTTTTCTCAATGTATCTCAATCATGTGCATTTTTTTCCCGATAGTCTTGGAGTGTCTGTAAAAACTAAATTGCTTTTGTGACTCATATTTAGTAAATTGATTGTGAAATTCTTCGATTAATTGTGCTCCACTTTCAGTTGTATCATTCACAACTTTCAGCATTTTGACGATATCTCTTCCATTTAAATAGCTTCCTTCATTTTGCCATGAATCAGGATCAAATAGGAAAACATCTTTTGATGTTTGTAGCTTATCAAACAGTTTTATTGACTTTTAATTGATTCTATAAAGAGGAAGATCTTTACTAAGAAAGTATTCCAAATCATGTAATGTTGTTAGAAATTTTTTTATACAGTCATCAGACACGTCTTCCAATTCAGCAAGAAAGAAGACTTTTTTGAAGTAGTTTTTCCTATCTTCAAAGTGTTAATTCCTTCATCCAATACGAACAAAGCTACTAGTTCATCCCCTAAGTACCATAAGTGATTTATGAATTTTTCAACTGCTTCTGCAGCATGTTTGTCATCATTTTGTACATTGCAGGTTTTTGAGACACTAGACTTTATATTAATTTAAAAGGCCTAGAATGGGTTGCTGCGAAAAACTATATCTTCATACAACATTTAACTGTAAAACAGCATTTACAGGCATTCTCTTCATGTAAGGTTAATTTAAATTGTTTCCTAAATATATGAATGTTTAAACAATAAATTCCTTTTGCCACCCATCTGGGTCAGGGATAAGCTCCAGGTTGCTGAAAACATATCCCTGTAGGAGAGAGGATTTCACCAAGAAATATTATTACACGTTATGAGAATTCTCTGTAATATTTCTTAATTCCGCTTTCTATGAACAATAATATGTCATCAAATTCTTCTTTTAGAATTTAAGTGGTATGTGTAATTTTTGAATTTTGAAGCGCTTAAATAATGGAATATCGAGTCTAGAACTAAGAAAGGCAAGAACTTCTTTAAAGACACTCTGCAGTACGATTTCAAGTGCATGATGATAGCAATACAAATGCGATATATCACCGTTCAGCTTTTGCTCTAAAAAATTACCTGCACAATTCATACGGTTGGTATTGTAAGCCGCTGTATAAAACACTACAGCTTGAACAGTTAGCAATAAAGAGCAATCATCTAAGATATCATATACAACTGAAGAAATATCTCAGAAATTCTGAGTAGCTGTTCAACATTGGAACCTGAAGCTATCATGGTAAGCCTATCAGCATTTTTTTTCCCAGTTACATCTGGATGTAGCTTTGTATCCCAGGGAATAACTAAAAAATCTAAATTTAAATTCATGAAATCTGATTTTACCTCTCGAAGATTTTCTCTTGCTTTCTTAAGGGATGTACGATTGATCATAAGGTTATTTGGATTTAAATTTACTGCATCTACATAATCTGTAATAAATGAGCAGCATCTTTGTCCCTAATATGGCATTTGTCTAACATTGATGAAATGCGAGCAGATCTCAATAGTTGTCAAGCTTTTTTGCGTTGTGGTAGATCAGATATAGAAAAAAGGTTCAACAGGTTAGGATAGATACCTATTTCGGTTTCTAAATCTTGTGAATTGCAAGAGGAATTTGATGATAATAAAGGACTATGTACTGAAATAGAATAAGACAGTTTAAAGTATAGATTTTTACATTATTCCGATCTGGAATTTTTTTTCATTTATATTTTAGATATGAAAAATAGAGTTTATTTTTATGGTAGGGAAATCGAGGATTTTTCAAAATTTAAATTATAAGAATGCATAAACATTTAAGTATATAACTAAATAACAGGGAATTAAAATATAATTGTCATTACTTATATTTATAGCATAGAAACCTAGTGCCCTATTTGCTACACCTATTACATACACAGAAAATTTTCTAAATCAACACCCCCAAAGGCTGGAGGAGGCAATTTGTTGCTGTCAAAAATCATTCATTAATGGCCTTTAGAATCCCTTGTGTCCATGTTGGTGGAAAGAAATGTTCCCTTGCCGCTTGGTTTGAAACAAGGCCATTGGTGTACATGTACCCTATGTAACATGTAAAAGTTTACAGAATGAAAGTGAGAGAATGGTTGGTCTGGAAGTAGTAACATCTATTGAGGTTCGAACTGGGCCCGATCAAGCCAAACTGGTGCCCAGGTCCTGAGTAGAATTTGGTGCCCCTCCCCCATGAGAAAATCCGCTCAATTTTAAAGTCAATGTTTCATACTAGAAACTACATTTTAAAGGAACATTACTACATTTAAAAAAGGAAACCTGGGATTTGAATACCAAACACTTGATAGTCACCAAACTATAGTGCCTAGAAAGAGTAGTGTGCCGATCGGCGGGGAAAAAGTGAGGTCAGATCTGAGGAAAATCCAGGTGGCGCTGCACTCGAGTAGTACGTTATGCTCCTCAATCAGACTCGTTTTAAATCAGCGATTGCATGCTGATTTCGCAGTTTAAAAACCCCGTTTTTCGGATTAAACTTATTTCTGCGCAAAAGACAAATTCTGTAATAAGTGCTAATTGTTACGTTCGTTTAATTTTTGAAGCATATAAAATTACCTTATTACCTTATTACAAAACTACCTTACTTCAATGAAAATAGTAGACTATAAGGGCTCATTCATTAAATACGTAAGGGTCCCAAGGGGGAGGGGGGTTGGAAAAGCCTCTACGTACCCTTACTGGGGGGGAGGGTCAAACTCATTCTTACATAATATTTTCCAAGTCGATATTTCACATTAGACATTGCGCGGTCAAGTGATTTGGCAGAGATTATGTTCCATTTGCGTCTGGAAGGTAAGAAACGTGTTAGGATAAGATGTTTTTTTATTTGTTTTACAAAGAATTTATAGTGTAAAATATAATAAAGGAGTCGCATTGCGTACGGCATGTTTTATTTGTAATTAATATTACATCAAAAAAAAAAAAAAAAAGTCGAAAAAACATTCAGTTTAGATTCTTTTCAGTAACTATTTCTTTACGCAAAAGGTTTAATTTAATAATGTGAATTTAATAACGATTCCAGTGATGTAACGATTCAAGATTTGTTATTTTATCATTTTGAAAAACGAAATGGAATCTTACATAAGAATGGGGAGGGGGGGGGTGAAAATTCTTACGTACCCTTACATGGGGGAGGGAGGGTCAAAAATTGCCAAAATCATCCTTACGTAATTAATGAATGGCCCCCTAAGTATTCAGTAACAGCGCGTCTCTTATTTCTCTACTAATAATAAAGCCGAGTCTCTCTATTTGGATTTCTGTCCGGAATTCTGTCTGGATCCCTGTGACGCGCACAGCGCCTATACCGTTCGGCCGATTTTCATGAAATTTAGTACAAAGTTAGTTTGTAGCATGGGGGTGTGCACCTCGAAGCGAATTTTCGAAAATTCGATTTTGTTCTTTTTTTATTTTTAAATTTTAAAAGCAGTTTCCGAAGCAGAATTATCATAAGATGGACGAGTAAATTACGAAATTATCCTGACGTGGAATCGTAACATGGGAAGAGCGAATGAACATAGCCTATTGGCGAGAAATTCATCATCCATTATTTGTAAATATACAGGCTAATCAAATGACCTTTTAATTTTCTCCTTCGGACAAAGTCGTGCGGGTACCGCTAGTTACAAAATAAAACTGCTTCTAAATTCTTGAAGCTAATTAAAATTATTAGGGCTTCTCAGTCTGAGTCGAAGAACAGGATAATCTACTTTTACACCTTTGATCAAAATAGTAGCATTGATTTGTAAATTTTCTTCTACTTCAATAATGATCTTTTTATCGTCAATATTATTTTCCACATAATTTTCATTATATACAAAAACTACAATATTTGGAGATTTTTTAAATTTCATACAAACCCAATATTCGTTAGGCAAATTAATATGAACAATTTCATCTATAATAGATTTATACGTGGTTATTTCAGTTTCATCTGCGGAAAGATCAAGTTTTATTTTTTTCAAACAGGGAACATTTTTCTTAACTGCATAATTCCTGATGGACCTTTGCTTTGGTATTTTTTTAGTAAAGTATGTTGGCAGATTTGGGAGAATTGTCGTAATTGCCTCGTCTTTTAAAAAAAGTTTTCCCCGGGGAATCAAAACTTCCTCACCATTTATAATATGCTCATTATGCGTTTCAATAAAATGTTTTTCGAAATGCAGAGCACAAATTGAGCAATATTTATCAAAAACTTTATCAAACCTGGGAATTAACGAGTTCCACTTCTTTAGTTTTTCTTCATCTGCTGGAGCTTTAAAAAGCGAAACTTTTTCTTTGCATGTTTTGTATCCACTTTTGCACCCTGGTACGAAACAAGATGAAGCTTTACTTCTTCTAATATTAAACTTTGATGCCTCCATTAAAAGCCTTAAACGCTGTTTCATGAAATATTCATGAAATAAAGGTAAAAAAGAGAAACGCGGAACTAAATTGTAACAAAATCCCGCGTCTACTAATGTAAACACCGCGAAATTGAACGTACACCTCGACCGCACTGCCCTCTAGCGGTTTTCATACATTTTGTCTTCAAGAATCGAAGGGGAAAAAGCGCCGATCGGCACACTATTCTTTCTAGGCACTATAACCAAACTAATCACAGTTAAAAATGCCTCTTAAGGCGAAAAAGTGTTAAAAAACAATTTAAAACTGCAAAAAAAAAAGAAAAAAAAAATCTTACTAATTCTGACAGCAAGTTTTGAAAAGTCTTCTTTCTGGCTTTAACAGAGGCAAATGTGTCGATCAAATAATCGAAATCTATGTTTGATGTCACAGAATTTTTAATGGTCAATAAGGAAAACACCTGTAAATTATCCTGAGAAATGCAGCTTCTCAAATGATTTTCGATTCTTTTCAAAATTGAAAAGGAACCTTCACTGGAACAGCTGCTGATAGGCAAGGTAAGAAGAAGCTGCAGGGGTGAATCCACATTCGGAAATGTATGTGTAATGTTTAGTAGGACTCGGCCGATGCATCGGCGCCGATGGTTCAACAATCTAGCCATCGGCATCGGCGGCCGATGCTAACTTGCAGGAAACATCGGCCCATCGGCCTTAAAAACATTGAAAAGCCGATGGAATTGGCAGATGTTTTCGAAAACAAAAAGACCTTTGCTGTTTTACTTTTTAATGCAAAGTAAAGGGAGATTATTGTTTTCATAATAAAATTGTTTGCTTAAACTTCAGTATGAATTTCTATTTTAGTCACCCCTGAAAGAGTTTTTAATACTGCATTCAGGTACCAAACAAGTTAATTATTGCGTTTTTTTTCTTGCGGCTGGATGTAAGTATGTGTCTCTCATAAGTCATAAACTCAAAAATGGTAAACTGTAGATGGTTAAAATTTCGCATGTGGGGTGTGCGTACGTTCCGGTTGTGCACAGGGCCTGACTACCACACAGGCCAACTAGTCCTGGGCCTGGGGCCCCATCTTTTTAAGGGGCCCCTAATTACTTTAAGAATTATGCATAGCATTACAACTATGCAAAAAATACACGTATTTTTAAATTGATAGTAAACGTTTAATGACTTGTTAACAGGAAATAAAACTTCCTCAAAAGAGAACTTTTATTCATTCTGCCAGTAGTGAATTTACCCTGTCAAAATCAGGAGGGGCCCCAAAGGGGATTCATAAATGCATACGATAATTGATTTACATACACTGGTGTGCAAAAATTAAGGACAAGATGGTTTTTTCTATATAACTTTGTACAAAAGCTTTCCAAATCAACACATTTAATACCGTAAGATCCCCAATACGTAAGGACATGTGTAATGTAAGCAACACTTACTAAAAGAGACATCAGAGGGATAAAAAGAAGCTTTATTGAAAAAGTAGCATGGAGCGCAATGCGACTGAAGGCAGAAACATCCCTGTGATGGGTGTCCAGCAAGAAACATCCAGTCTTTAGTAGGGGATATGATCTCCCCCGAATGCTAGGCAGTTTTCACAGCGTCTGCCCATGCTGAGAATGAGGGTGTCAATGAGTTGTTGAGGCATTGCTGCCCATTCGTCTTGCAGCGACAATCGAAGCTCCCGAACCGTTAGTGGTGGTAAGGTACGAGCTGCCAAGCGTCTGCCTAGAAAATCCCATACATACTCGATGGGATTGAGATCCGGAGATCGTGCCGGTCAATCCATACGTTCAATATCCTCACTCTCTAAGAACTGTTCGGCAGCTACTGTGCGATGACATGGTGCATTGTCGTCCATGAAAAGGAACTGCGGACCCATAGTGCGTCTAAAAAGACGCACATATGGAAGAAGAATCTCGTTACAATAACGGGTCCCGTTGACTGAACCTGCGTCGAAGATGTGAAGGTCTGTACGACTACCAAGCATGATGCCTCCCCAAACGAGAACACCGCGACCTCCATACCTGTCCCTTTCAATGATGTTCGAGGGATGATTGCGGCTTCCCCGCTCTCTCCAGATGATTATGCGATGAGAATCGCTACTCAGACTGAATATGCTCTCATCAGTAAAGAGTACTCGTCCCCATTCATTGTCTCTCCGATTCCGGTGTTCCCGGCACCACAGAGAACGCCTTCTCCGATGGGCAGGCGTTAGAGGTACACACCGTATAGGGCGTCGTGCAAACAGTCCACCACCGTGCAGTCTTCTGGCCACGGTAAAACGCGATATTGTTCGTCCAGTCGCCTGTGTCGTGTGTCTAGTGATTTCTCCCGCTGTCTGCTGCCTGTTTCTTCTGGCCTGTAAGACAATATACTAGTCATCTGCGGGTGTGGTTCCCCTTGGGCCACCACTACTGAACCCCTGGATAGCTGTTCCTGTAGTTTGAAATTGTCTCCAAAGTCGTTAAACGATGCTGTGAGCAATTCCGAACTCTGCAGCCACACTTGTCACTGTGCCTTCCTCCAATTTCCCAATGATTCGACCTCAGGTAAAAGCATCCAGATGTCGTCTAACAGATTGTTTATTCGCCATTTCTCGCTGAGGCAGCAACTCGGTGTGATTTTAACTGCTATACAGCGTGCAATCTGTTTGCCAGAAATACTGATCTTACACCGACAACATGCTTTATACTACTCAGACACTCCCCCATTACGTCTGCCTGCATATCTGCGCATGTGCTACCGTACATCACCTTAGTTAATCTCCTGATTGGTCTTTCTCTCCGCTCTGCCTCTTTGTTCAGCTGATATGCTAATTTTTCGACTTCGTCCTTAATTTTTGTACACCAGTGTAGTTCGTGGTAGACAAAGAGGCACCAAAAATATTCCAACGAGTCTTAAACTTGTAATTCATCCACTGCATTGCGCCATTGAGTTTTAAGGGGCCCCCAAATTACTGTGGGTCTAGGGCCTCAATCATAGTTAGTTGGGCCTTGGTTGTGCACTTCCCTTTTTGTTTTCGATCAGGTGTTCTAAAAAGCCTATTTACTCATTTTTTGTGGCTATTAATTACTTATTTCAATACAAAACTAATATAGCGTCTCAGACTAACGATCATTTGGTGATACACTCTATAACAAAAAAATCGACGCACCAAGAAGGAGTGATCCGATTGAGACGAACATTGGTGGATAGGAAGACAATGTCACTGTTATAGCTTTTATAAAAAATGCAAATTTTTCTATTCATAAATTTTAAATAAGTATAAAAATATTCCTATTGTGATTTAATATTGTAATTTATCTGTTACACTTTTTGTTTAATTTCATGACTAAACAATGTCTACGTGTAATCTTTCCACTTAAATTGCGTAATTTGTTGACGGTTTCATATTTTTATTCTTAATTTTTTTTGAATGATTAAACAACATAATTTAAAGTTTTTTAACTTTGTATAGTGTACATAATCCATACATTATTACAATATTGCTGAAATCTCAGTTATATGCGCAATTAAAAAAACAAATCAGTTGGTTATTAAACAGTGTCTTTGTTTTTTTCCCCTTTTTTTGACTGTTGTTCTTTCTTTATCATCATACAACAGTCAAAAAAGAGAAGCATAACTACATCCGTTATAGATTGTACGCAGTACGATCCAAATTTTCGGGGACAAGCTGTATAAAACTTTACTCAGAATAGTTCACATTACCGAAGCACATCCACCTTCAAAGGGTCACCTTGAGGGACTATGTACTTCTGCAAGTGTTCATATAACTTTTGGAAACACTCCTGGAAGCCTTTTTTGCAACCTACTATGATGCAGCTTTATCTTCTCCTGACGGTAGAAAGCTGCGTCCATGCAAATGTTTTTTTGCTGGGAACAGGTAAGAGTCACACGGAGCTAAGTCCGACGAAACGTTATGTTATTTGTTTGTCATATCAGAGCATTGATTAATCAAACTGTGCATCCTCAACATGAAAGTCGCCTTCTTCCCCACGATGAAGTTAAAGCAGCAGCGTAAGATGCTGCAAAAAATGGCTGCCAGGAGTGCTTCTAAAAACTAAACGAACGTTGGCAGAAGTGCATAGTCGTTCAAGGTGATTATTTTGTAGATAGATGTGCTTCGGTAATGTGAACTATTCAGGGCAAGGTTTCATACTGCTTGTCCTCGAACTTTTAGATCATACTACGTACAAATGAGTTTTCAACTTACTATTTCATAACGTTTCTGAGTGACGCAAGTTTACGCGTATGAAGACATCACAAAAGAACTTGCGATAATCAACTGAGGAGCTGTTCAAAATGGATATTTTGGTCATCTATATGTTCTTTGGTACATATGTGTGTACAGATGTGCCGAAAAAACTTGTGAAGTTTAAATTGGGTGATTGTAGAATAGAAATTAGGTCGAAATTTGATTTTTTTTCTTTTTGTTTTTTTGATTACAAGTTCTTATTCGTAGAAAGGAAGCAAAGTGAAATGAATAAATGATCCTTTAAATCCCTGACAATCTTATCAATTTATTTCCGCTAGATTTATTTATTTTTTTTTGCCATCGGCCAACGGCATCGGCAATCGGCCATTTGGAGGAAAACAATCGGCAATCGGCCATCGGCCATCTTTAAACAATCGGCATCGGCCCATCGACCAAAAAATGCCATTGGTTCGAGTCCTAATGTTTAGTGATCTTATCCTTTTAAAACATTCTCCAGGAGAAGGGTTATGTTTGCGAAAATTTGAAAATGTGTTAATTCTTCTGGAAAATGTTCATCTATGTCATCCGAGTAATTTTTTTTAAATTCCAGAGCTAAGGAGCAACGACTTCTTTACGCAATTTTTTTTTAACTTTATGAGTTTTTGAGTTGATTTAAAAAAAATTTTTGAGCCCCTTCTTCCTTAAAGTTGAGAAAAAGTAAAATAAGCTTTTTTTTTTTTAAGTAAGGGAATTTAGACTAGGCCATTTTGGTGCCCAGGTCCACGGACCTGCCGGACCGTGCGTTAATCAGGCCCTGGGTTCGAAATTACTTTAAAAATGAAACCTAGGAATATTTTTACATAAAAATGAGAAAATCCGCAATTTTTTCTTTAAAACTCAAAAAAGGAGGACCTAGGGGCACGTGTTAATATTCATGGATTGACTTAGCAACGAAGGAGTGGAGGCCCCTAATCAGGGTTTGAAAAGATCATCATATTTTCGAAAATATCCGATACTTTGATATATATCCGAATATTTTGATATATATGTATATATCCGATATTTTCAACCCGTGAAAATTAGGATATTTTGTAAAAATTTTACTGGGGGGGGGGGGGGGCTCCGGGGCAGTAGTCCCGGCTTCCCTCCACTAAATCCGGCCCTACGCACACATAATATATAGAAACAGTTAAAATTTAAAAATAGAAAGAAACAAACCAAAAATGTTCTAAAGAATGGACCTCGCAAACTAAGTTGCTGGTCTACCCCCTGATAACGTATCAGTCCTTAGTTCCCTTATTTCATTTTGATATATTGACTTTCTCTTTTTATTGTATTTCAAGCATATGTATTGAGTGTGAGAATAAATAGAGACGTTATAGGTGTTTTACAATGTTTTAATTTAAAGAACAAAACAATTTAATACTAAAAATAAATGCAGTACAACATAAATGTTAGAATAAAAATACTTGATCAATCCTTTTTCAGTACAATGTGTTTGAAGATGTTTAATTTTTTGAAAATTAATTCTAAAGGAAAGAAACTGCTGAGATTTGTTTCAAAATGATAAAGAACTGATAATGGGAAAGAAAAATTAAAGATAGCTGCACTTACAGCAGGAAGGAATTTTGATATTGTCTCAAAAATCCTGTGTTACTGATGGAATGACTCTTAAAATAAAATCCCAAAATAGTACCTTATCCGGCGAGAACGGGTGCTACTCAGACGAATACGAGAACGCGCAAGGGGTGTCCTGCACCCCAGAGGAGAATTTTCATAATTTGCTATGCAAAAGTTTCGTTTTCACTGATTTTTTAAACTTTCTTGTGCCAAACATAATTATTACTTTAAACTTTGCAAAGCAACCCATTTTATAAGTGATTTTTGCAAAATTAAGGCAAAATTTTAAATTTATTTCATATAAATACTTAAATTAGTTGATGCAATCGGTAGACATGGCATTAGAATATTGTTTGCAAAAAACTTTTAAGCACTTCAAACAAGATTTTTTTTAGTCATTTACTTACTACCACAGAGATAACGGCACTTGTATGACACTTTTTTTTTTGAAGTTGGCTCAGTTGAAAAATTAATTCTCAAATTTAATTTTTGTTTGATGCTTGACATCACTCTCTGATCCGCATGGTTCTCGACAATTTTCACGGCCAAGTCTTTAATGAATGGTCTCCTCATTTTTAATACTTATTTGAAAATCTTTGATTAAGAGCAGCAAAACTCTGCAGTTGACTGTAGCTACGTTTAAAAGAGACAAAAATACCATTACTGGTCTTTTTTTTTCTTTTGAAATCCATACTGAGGAATAAGCAGCTAACCAATAAATGCCTTCTGTTAATCTTTGCTGATATCATTGACATTCTTTATTAAGTAAAATTATATCTAATATTTTCAATAGGTATTAGTAGACTTCATTATAAAATTCAGAATGCTTTCATCAAATGAAATTGACAATGATTCTGAAGGTGCTGAAATATTACTTGCATTCTTCGTATTTCCCAGAAGTTTCAAAATAATGTTCTTTTCTGGTGTCCTTACATTTGGACGATATTTTTCTGTCATGCCCTTTGTTTGATCATCTTTTCCAACGAAAAAAGTTTCATTTTTAAGACCAATTATTTCGTCATCTTCAGATAAATTCTCAGTTTCACTATCAGAAATATGGCAACAATAATTTAACACTAATCGGGCTCCTCATCAGACTCATTTATTGATTGATCATCTGTGGATATTTCATCCTACAGCTTTTGCAAATGTTTTATATCCTCATCTTATGTCATATAACACAATGTTTTCGACAAAAATCAGATATTCACAAGGACGCGCACGAGGGGTTTTACACCCCATATAAGGAATTCCAGGAAACCGCTACAGGAATGCACATAGTAAGCATACTCCTCAGTAGCAAGTGACCTTCAAACAAGCTACATTGAGTTTGATCCAATTTCAAATACGGAAACTTAAAAGTTCGAATAATAAAGTTCTGTGGGGTGTCTAACACCCCTTTCAGGGTGGCGACAGGAACTGAGAAAAAAAGTTCCCCGACTTTTCCCTGATTTCCCTGATTAAGTGCACCAAATTTCCCTGATTTACGTTACCAATGATAATGGTTTGCTTTCTTTGCTCTACTTGAAATCCATTGTATATTTGTATAAAATGCAGTATTTTGAACGTTTTAAGCTGTGTAAAGTTGTTGAACTAAAGATATATTTTCAAAAAATTTTACTTTTTTTAATAAAATGTTTAAAAAAATATATCAAGTCAATTTTTGGGGGGGGGGGGGGAACCTACAAAACAGTATATTAAATTTTTCTAAGAAAATAAAAAAAAAAAAAACTTCACTTCCAGAAACCACTTAGCATAAGAATTTTAAGAAACTATTAAAATTACTCTTAAAAACATATGTGTATTTAAGATAGAACTAAAAAGTAATTAAAGTTATTTTGAACTAAGTTTTCAAACAGTATAATAATTGTTGGAAGAATAACAAGTAATAGTGAAAGAATAGAAGTAATGTAGTTATTCTTATATAACTAATTGACATATTTATGCAAAACAGATGAAACCATTTGACATCCATTCATAGGGAGCTTTTCTCTAATCAAGAACATAGGTTTTAATGAATGAATACAGCATTTTAACAATAATAATAATAATAAAAAGATATTTACTTAAGTACACAAGTTAACTCTATTTAAAATGATTTCAGTATGTAACGAAAAAAAAAAGCTTCGATTGCTTTTGTAACAAACAACTTTGAAATGCAAGAAAAAAAAAGAAAGAAAAAATCAATTAGTTAATTTCAAAACATATAAAAGAATACAACTTGGTTATAAAATTAAAGAAGCACTTAAGTCTGAAGAAAAGAAAACCTTTATAATCTGCGGTGACAACAAATAGTATAATGGCAAAAAACAAAGTTTTTTTAATTGAAAGTTCAATTTTAGCAATTAAATTGAAAATGCAAAGAAGTGATTACTTTTAAGCTTTTATAGTATTAATTCAAAAACCAAAGATTTCTTCTTGAGATCTTGATTATAGTATGCTAATTACTTCAAGACAATGGAATAAAGGCAAAGAAGTTAAGGCATTAATGAAGGCTTCCTCTTTGCCTGTATGGTAAACAACCTAATAGACACAGAAGCAATCTTAGGAAGTTCATCCTGTGGTTAATAAGTAAGAATACATACTTTGACGTTTAGTAAAAAAGATGCACAAATATGCGGCAGTGTATAATCGCACCTCATTAATTTTACTTTTTTTTTAAACAGATAATTGGCGGAAAACGCGTAGGGAATTAGAATACTTAATTTTGTAAAGCAAAAAAAAAAAAAAAAAAAAATTTGCTTCATAAAATAAATTTTCCCTGATTTTTTGTTATTTTTTCAAAATTCCCTGATATTTCCCTAACTTTTCCCTGATTAATAAAGTTCCCTGACTTTTCCCTGATCTCCCTGATCTGTCGCCACCCTGCCCTTGTGTGTCCTTGCGGGTTAAAAAGAAGAAAATTTGAGCCTAAAAAAAGTAAAGATGTTTATATCTTTCAAAAGTGATTGTGTTTGAAAGAAAAAATATGTTTATTACATGTTTTTGCTTCATGTCAAAAAGTATACTTTAGAATACTTTTGACTTCCTTTGTACAGTTAGTTTTCAGATATTATTTAAAGTCTTGAAAAGTAATACCCCCCCCCCCTTTTAACAATGCAAAAAGGCAGAAAGCAAAAAAAAAAAAGAACAATCACAACTGTAATTGTTTAAAGTTCTTAGGTTGTGGTTTAAAACTAATCTGAATCAGATTCAGATGTTTCTAAGTTGATCTCTGGGTCAGAACTGTCAGAAGAATTGAGCAAATAATCTGTTTCTTGGGCAAGCCTTTCTTGACTTGTAGTAGGTTGTTGATTTTCAGATGTACAGTAGAACCTCTCAGTAAGGGACACTAAGGGGACCAGACATTTTGTCCCTTAAGTAGAGGTGTCCCTTATTCAGAGGTGGATGAATTGATGCATGCCATGTACTTAGTAGTATAATATCACAACAAACATTTACTATTAACACTTATGATTAAATACTGAAAATGTTTCATACATGCTAAATAAAATTCAATTACTCAAATTTCTAAATTTATATTTTTTTATTAATTAAAATTTAATTAAAAATTTTGTAATGGCAAAGTTTTGTTGCACACAGAAATAATTTTGAAGCAATTCATTAAATATATTTGCTTTATGTTATGCAATTTACTATGTAATACTATGTGAATTACAATAAATGTTAAAATTTTAAGTTTTATATACAAAGCTAATTAGTTGCTGTGCACTCTCCGTCGAACCCTCAACCTACTTGAATAAATTGTTAAGAGGGCAAATCATGTATGCTAATTCCAGCCAGTTTTTTTTTTAAACACATAATTTGTTTCCATCACATATGTTTATGTCAAACTTACCGCAATCAATTTTTAGAGGAAAAGTGAAACTTGAACTCCAGTAAAATTCTCCTTTTCTTATGCGCTTATACATAATTTCATGCATTTTTTTTTTTTTTTGCTTTTTAGCTGTCCCTTAAACAGAGTGTCCCTTAATTAGAGGTAAATACATGGAAGTCCCTATTCAAAGGGACTGGGACCAGAAAAAATGTCCCTTAAATAGAGGTGTCCCTTAATGGAGGTTCTACTGTAGTATGTATTTACCTTCCCACCCTACATCACTAATTGTGTGTATTAAAAATAGTTTGAATAAATTTTCATCATGAAGTACCAGGGAGCAAATGCAAATGAGCAAGGCAACAGAAAATGATATTTTGATTTTTTTTTTTTTTTCTTTGCTTATTAATGTGAAAACTGTTTCTATATTTGCCACGTTATCACTTAAACAGCAATAAAATAAATAATAATATCATACCCTTAATAACTTCTCAGTTTATTCTTCCAAACACCCCCCATGCTTCCTTTTCTTTTTCATTTTGGATATGACTAACCTAGATTGTGATTTTGAAATCCTGAAGTTCATCATTGAATTGCTTATACTTCTCCAATTACGACATTGAAAAGAAAGATTCTTTGGTTCATGGTATGTTTCTTTCATAAATTCATCAAGTCTTTCAATAAAAAATATTATAAACTGTGTAATACATATGTATGTATCAGTTCTACAAATTATTTAATATTTAGATTTTAAAAAAAAATTCCCATTCACTTTTTGCATATTTACCCAGGCCCCGGGACCTTACCCGCTGGGTATTTACCCGATCCACATCACTAACTGTGCGGCAAAAGAAAACCTTCAAATTGTGTCTGACATTTCGTTGGCTGATTCTTATGTAAAATGACCCCAGAATCCGAATATGACCTCTGTTTTCCCCCTATATGTACCAATTTTTTGAAAAAGCTCCCCCCCCTCCCAAGTTTTTTCAATTTTTCTTAGTTTCAGAGCTTTTTTTTTTTTTTGAAAGTTAAAGGAGCTTTATATTAACTGCTAACATAGTTTTGGCGGGCAAGAGAGGTTTAAAGTTCAAGATCATGGACACCAATAGCAAATGTGGGAACTTGGGGGAGTATACGCCCCCTCTAAAAAAATAGAAAAATCATTTAGAACCATCTTTTTATTCTGCTTTTAAAAAAAAGATGTTTTAAAAAAAAGTTTCGGTGTAGAATGAGAGTATAAGACATGTTTTTATGACTCTCATCTCCAAAAGACATTCTTCTGGGTAATTCTTATGTAAAATGACCCCTTATTTCCAAATATACCCCTCTTTTTTAGAACCTCCCCTCCTCCTCTGATGTAGAGCCATTTTTTATTTGGAGGGGGAAAAGCAATAATTAAACATTATTCTGAATGACTAGAGATGTGCAAAGCTCAAAATCTTGTGCATATGTAACAAAAAAGAAAACTTGCCCACCCCCCCTCCCAAATAAAAAAAGGGGTTGCTTTTCTACAAAAATCAGTTTGTGTAAGAGGAAAATAGAGATCATATTCGGATTCGGGTATTGGGATTAGGGGACAACTTGCAGAAGAATCAGCCGGAATAGCCTCAGAAGCATTTAAGTTTTTTTTTTTTTGCTGCACAGTGTTTGGGGGGAGGGGGGCAAGTTTTCTTTTTTACTACATATGCACATTTTGAGCTTTGCACTTCTCTAGTCATTCAAAATAATGTTTACGGTTATTGTAACACTCTTTTCCCCCTCCAAATTAAAAAAAACGGCTCTGAATCAGAGGAGGTGGGAGGGGGGGTCTAAAAAAGGGCGTGATGGGGGAATAGGTGGTCGTATTTGGAAACAAGGGGTCAGTTTACATAACTAGCCAGAAGAATGTCTTTTTGAATGAAGAGCTGCAATTTAACTCGTATGCAACGTGCGACATTCACAAGGTACAGTAAAACCCCTCCTAAAGGACACCTCTTAAGTGTGGACGTGGACATGCCTCTTATGCGGACAATTTTTAACTCCCCGATTCCAAGGCAAATAACATTACTAAACCCCTGTCCTGCAGACACCCTTCTATTGCGAACAAAAAAATTTGCCCCGTTAGTGTCCGCATTAGAAGAATTTTACTGTAGTTTTTTTTTCTTAATTTTTTTTACATCCTGACAATTTTTTTGGACATTGAGTCATAGAAGCGAGTCTTATACAGGGGTAGAAGTGATCGACTTGTCAAATATAGGACATTTTCCACAAAAAATATAGGACAAATATAGGACACATTATATGAATAGTTTCGCTATGAAAAATAAATAATACATACATATTATTTATTTATTCTTATCAATGATTTTGTTTAAAAAAAAAACCCTCAAACAAAATTATAACTTACACCTGAAATGACTTTCCTGTAGTTGAAAGAATAATTTTTGAAAAAAGTGTACTTTGTAGACAAAAAAAAGAACAAAGTGAAATTTATTGATAATTAACACAGCAACTCACACTTTTTGCAGGGATAGAAGCCTCATAAACATAGCTTACATAAATAAATAAAAACCGTCTTTGTAGTGAGAACTAACAGGAAATAACCAATGCTTTGTAGCACAAATATATAGATATTTCGTTCCATAAAATTCCACAAAAAGAAAAGATTGCAAAAGACTATTAGAACATTCCGATCAGAAATTCCACTGAACACAAAAATATACCGGCGAAAACCAAAAACCGAAAAAAACCACGCTGGAAAACGAAACAAACTGATGTTGCCCCAACGCAAAATTTATAAACCAACTTCAGAATTCGTTCTCGAAACTCCACCCACTACAGTGACGTCATATTGCTGTAGCCAATGAGAGAAGATGCCTGTTGCAGGATTTAGTGAGTTGCGTTTTTTAATTTAAAATTTGTTTGCACACGTACTTTCGACGAAAAATCCGAAGTCAGATAGTTTATTTACTGTTGTTTTAAAAAAAGAAATTGGATAAAAAAACAGGAATATAGGAAATATAGGACATTTTCCAAAAATATAGGAAATATAGGACGATTTTCATACTTTTTTTGAAAATATAGGAAATATAGGATATATAGGACCACTTCGACCCCTGCTTATACTCTCATTCTGCACCAATTTTTTTTTAACAAACATCTTTTTTAAAAAATCAGAATAAAAAGATCGTTTTTTTGTGATTTTTCTAATATTTTGGGAGGATACACCCTCCCCCTTTAAGTTCACCTTTTTGCGATCAGTGTCCATGATCTTGAACTTTGAACCTTTCTTGCCCCCTAAAACTAGGATAGCATTTAATATAAAGCTCCTTTAACCCCCCCCCCAAAAAAACAAATAATAATAATAATTGCTCTGAAAATAAGGAAAATTGAAAAAACTTGGGGGGTCTTTAAAACAAAATTGATATGTATAGTGGGAAAACGGAGGTCGTATTCTGATTCAGGGGGTCGTTTTTCATAAGAATCAGCCGACAAAATGTCAGAAGCATTTTGTAGGTTTTTTTTTGCTGCACAGTGTTATTATTAATTCACAATCTTAAAAATATTCTAAAATTAAATTGCTTAAAAAGGCTTTATATAATTTTTTTTTTTCACAATTTGTAAAGCATTTTGAAACTCCAAAGCATTTTCTTATCAAGTTTTCTAATTGTTTGCTAGTGAAAAAGTAATTATTTTACTACCTTAAAAATGAGATAAGCCTGCCTGATACTTTATTTTTTTTTCAATAATAATTATCTTTCAAATGTTGTAACTTTTAAAGACTTTTGTCTCTGCAAACTAATTTGCTTAAATATTGCAATAATATTAAAATATTTCAAGATGAAATAAAAGTAACTATTGTCTGACTACGAATTGTATGGAAAGACAAACATACGTTTTACAGCTGGAAATGGAGGAATCTATTATTTTTTGCCGATGTCAGCTTTTGCAGAAGTAGAGTCTCATTCAAATGAGCAGAATACGTGCATCAAATTTTTACTTTTCCACCTTATTCTCATAGATTCGTCTTATCTGGACATTTGAAAATTCCATGCAATCCGTGGTTGGACAGTAATAACACAAAAGCATGGTATGAAAACTTCAAATTCAAAATACTACTAACCATTCAAAACATATGCAGGAGATTGAGCTATTGTGTAGATCACTCGAGATTTGATACATACACCAGTTGCGTTTTCTTCATTTCCCGCCATCCAATCAAATTGATAGATCTAGAAATGTTATTATGGATGCATATCATATGAAACTGAGAGGGTCAATAAATTTATAAATAATCACATATAATGCCTGGTTAACCATAATACCTATATGTGCAGAATGAAAAAAAAAAAAAAAAAACTAGAGCTGGTTTAAAACTTCTTGAAAATGGTTTAAGTTGGAGTTATGCAAATTTTGATGAACACAATTAAAAATATGAAAGAAGATAAAACACGGCACATTTTTAAAAATACATTTTGTACGGGTAACTAAGGGTTTAAACCTTTATCTCATAATATCACTTTCCTTGTTTTTGACTTATTTTTAAAACAACAGGTTTTTCATTAAATACACTCAATCCTGTTTTTGTGCAGTCTTTTTTTTTTTTTTTTTTTTTTTTTTTTTTTTTTTTTTTTTTTTCAGTATATGAAAATTTCAATCAGATTGGGACTCAATTGATGAAGTTATTTGTAAAACAAACAAAAATTTTTTATGTGATTTTTTTTGAATAGTCCCTATTCACAGCACAAAAACAGGTTTGAGTGCAAGTTAGAGGTATGCCATTCGGATAATAAGAATTTAATATTGCACATTGAAGAACTAAACTCAAGGGTCAATATAATTACACTAACTTCAGGCATAAGATTTGATTAGAAATACTGAAATATTTAACCACACATAACAGAACAAATAAAGCTCTAGACTAGGAATTCTGAATAGTAGCCACTGGGTATCAGAGTCACAAAAAATGGTAGCCACTTTTAAGTTTTAATAGTCATTTTTAAAAATATATATTGTTGGCTCAGAGCAACAGTAAGACATTTAGTCCCAAGAATAACACTAAGATATCCTACTGTTGCTCTGAGGCGACATTATTTTCAGCACAAAAAAATAAATAACCTTAAGGGAGTTATTCCGAATTACATTGCTAAGGTGGAGTCTACTGATGCGCTGAACCTCTCAGGATTGGAAGCATGTTTTCGAAGCATGATATACGATATGAATTTTTGCATAAAAAGAAACACATGGTTGCCACTTTTGGCGACTAAGACTTGATTTTTCGGTAGCCATTTTCAATGAAATGGTCCCCAGTAGGCAACTGCAAACCGTTAATCTAGAGCAGTGATTCCCAACCTTTCCCACCTTACGAACCCCTTCCAAACTCCAAAAGAAATTGGCGAACCCCTTGGGTACTAGGTAATAAATAACAAACAGAAGAGAAAAAAAACGCGCGCACACACAACTACACTTAGACAATAAAATTGGTGAAATTTTTTTTTGTTTGTTTGATGCTTCTGCATAGTTAATAACAAGAACGAAAACTTAATTGCAAAATATAGAATTACAAATGTTGCTACAAATTAAAATGATCGCTAAAAATAAATGCAAAGCAAATTCACCAAAAAAAAAAAACACTGATTATTCTGTGTTAAGCTTCAATCAACTTGAAAAAATTATGAAAATGTGATATTTGTGGAACAAAGAGGCTCAAAAAAGTTTGGCCGAAATTTTTCTCACCTTAAGAGGTACATTTATCTCTATTATAACAAAATCATAAGTCAATTAAAGAATGATTTTTGAAATACCTTTCAGGGAACTCTCAGATTAACTAAATGAACTTTCATTCTTACAGTAAAATGAGAAAGATCTAGGTTTAAGTTTTCTTGGAAAGGATTACGAGCCTAACTGTTTGATAAAGATTTACTGCTTACATTAATCGTTTGATTGCTGAATAATTTTCTGGAAATTATGGTGCGGAGTAAACCAAGTATAAAGAAAAAATAATAGAAGCATCTATTTTCAATATACACATTTATTCTAATTTTTACACAAAAGGTAATTTTTAACAAAACAAATATTGTTTAGCTCACTCACTACAAAAGAAATTTTCTACACAAACTTCATGAATTCCTTATTTACATATAGCGCAAATTAAGTTGCATGGTTAAATTCCGTTGTTTTTTTTTTTTTTCCTAAACCGCAAAACTATAACTAACGAAAATTTTCTGTAGTAATTAATTTTTTATACTTCCTGTGGTATTTTTGGGTTGCAAGTCATTCTTTCCCTTTTTGGACCAATAAATCTCAAAGTAAATTGTAGTCTATGTAGTGTGAAAATCATAGCGACAAACAACAGTGTGATCACACTTCTATGCATTTTTGACTCAACACAAAAGAAGAGCGATAGCTCTTCATCAGACTCAAATGGTGAAGAAACTAAACATCAAAATATTTTAGACGCTGGTATATGCTCCATGCATTGTTTTCATCAAGTTTAATCAATCTTTCCAATTAAAAGATTCTAAGGAAACAAACGCTTTCAAATTCCTTTATCTGAGGACATTGTATTCAAAAGTAGAGCTTTTTGAGCATGGCTTCAAGGCTATTGCCTATCATTGTCAATAGAAGCACTAAAACTGGCACTTTGCAATGACAGACTAAATTATTTAAATGTAAAATATGCCAGGAAGTGTGCAAATATTTTCAATCTAAGAGTGTCAAATGTAAGAGAGACAAATGAATAAAAAAGGAGTAAAATTTGCTTGAAGCTGCTTGAGCATGAAACTTCAACAGGCAATCAAAAACAGGCATGTTAAAACTCCGTCATTACTATTTTTTTAAACCCCTGAAGTTCGCAAACCACCAGTTGGGAACCGCTGATCTAGAGCTTTAAGAACAAAATATTATGAACAATACTTTTTATTTTAAAAAAAGATGGAAATTAAAAAATACAGTTAAAGAAGATTAATAATATTAAACGTTAACTTCTTCATGAGCATAGTTATAATTAAATGAATACATAACTTGTAATTGATTGGCATCTGAAGAACATTAGTAGTTTTGAATGAAATTAAGCAAGTTCTAATAGCTTGCAGGTATATAATAGCAATATATATCGTCGCTTCAGAGCAACAGTAGGATATTTAATCCCAGAAATAACATTAAGATATCTTACTGTTGCTCTGAGGAGACGATATGCTGATCTAATAATTCCAAACTGAGCAAAATAAAAATATTTATTATATGACAAATAACCTGATTTTGAACATCTCCAGTACAGTTCCCTCGCACAAGGTCTGGCACTTCAGTCCCCGTCAAGTAAGCCAAGAGATAACGAGTATAAAGAGTTATGGCATTAGCTTTTGATGGACCCCCACTATCCACACTTACATACAAGGGATAAGGCTCCACCCCTAAAAATTTATTTGAAAACATTATGAAATACATTATAGATTGAAGGGAATGTAATGTACTGTTACCTTTAATTACAATTCATCTATTACTCTTATCAACTTCTTTGATATGGTTCCGGATCATTTAAGAAGAATATAAATGATTTCAGAAATAATAGGGAAAGAGATCCACTAATCAAAATAATTAAGGGAGCACATGGTTTTAACCAAATTGCACAATCCGAAAACTAATGTCAAACAAAGTCTCCATGTTTTAAAGAGTGGTAAAAAACATTAGGATAAACTTTCGAATGCAATTCAACATTTTTGTGGTCGAAAACTAGAGAAAGGATATAGAGTAGGTGTAGAAATCTTGATTTTGCAGTAATCCATTTATTTTTCACTGTCTGATTGGTGAAATTCAACTGTTGGAATTTTATTCAGAAAAAAGGCGACTGGAAAATGACAATACAACATCACTTACCAGAATTAAGGACTTGGTGTATCATCGAGACTGGAATCCGGGCAACATAAAGAAGTATAACGATGTAAGCGATGTTGGAGGGACAAAAACTATCACTACAAGACCATAATTGATTTCAAGAAACTGGGAATGTGAGACAACAGAACAAGATTGTCCAATTGTTATCGCAGCAAATGACGATCCTTAAATCCTGTTAACAGCTAGTCAAGACAGAACAGCCTATGTTACTCTGCAGTGAAAACAGTCAGTTTGGCCAAAGGGGGAAGGTTGAATGACAAAATAGGCTTCATCAGGGTGGTTTGTATGTACGTACACCAATGTTTTGTATTATGCTGGCAGCAGGACACCATATGGATTGAAGAAGGTGGGCTGCTGAGAATCGAGCTTAAATTCAAAGTGATTGAAGTCGACTACTGTTCGCTGACGAGTCCAGAGTCCATTCATAGGCATCATAGGCATGTGACATCAGGCATGTTTTGGTACAGCAAGAAGGTGGCACTCGAAATAAACAAAGTTGGTTCGAGAAAGCTCACATTACAGATAAGGTGGTATGAGAGTATAGGTTGGTATCAGCACAGGCAGAAATACAGACCTGAAAATCATTCGGAATAGCAGCATGATGTCCCAAAGGTCTTCATATGAGGTTCTGAAACCTCATGTTATATTACATGTTGCAGCAATAGATGATTCTCTTTTTATTAAGGCATCATAGTGCCAGACATCATACAGCTCATCTTGGAGAGAACTTTCTTGAAGTGTAAATAACATAACACATGGAGTGGCCAAAATGCTCTCCTGATCTCAATGTTCAGGAGAATGTTCTCCAGAGCATGGTTGGAGCAAGTTCAGACAATATTTTTTTTACTGTTCCAAGGGGTTAAAGTTCTCCAGCAGTGTAACTAAGGGGTCTAATGCCCTTGGCAAACTAAAGAAATTGCGCCCCCCCCCCCCGGCCCCTGGGTCGCTTACGTGGAAAGTCACCGCAGGTCATTGTGACCATAAAAAAAAAAATTTTTTGGAAACATTGGATTTGACAAATAGGAGGCAACATTGTAATTTTTTCTTATTTTCTTTTTTAGTAATTGTTCTCAATGATGCCCAACAATCCTTCTCAGTAGATATTATGTATATGTATGTATGTATGTATGTATGTATGTACATATATATATATATATATATATATATATATATATATATATATATATATATATATATATATATATATTAGGGTGGTCCTTACTTGTATGGGGGAAAAAATTCAGAATTCAACAACATTAGGTGACGCCCCCTAGTATTGTAACACTTTAATAAAAAGTTATCTGTGCAAAATTTGAACTTGATCGGTCAATAATAACATGTGCTCCTAGGGCACTGAACTTTAACACTTTTGATAATTTCCCACAATTCGAGTTTTTACTTCATACCCCATACATTGTTTCTCCTAGGTTTGCTAAATGTTTTTACAGTGAGGTAGCATTAAAATTAATCTTTTTAATTACTTCATACATTGAAGGATTTTACATTGAATAAGAATGAAATAGTGCTTTAGAAACTTACCCTAATCGTACACTTTTCTCAATGTATCTCAATCATTGTATTTTTTTCCCGATAGTCTTGGACTGTCTGTAAAATAAATTGCTTTTGTGACTCATATTTGGTAAATTTATTGTGAAATTCTTCGATTAATTGTGCTCCTCTTTTAGTTGTATCATCCACAACTTTCAGCACTTTAAAAATATCTCTTCCCTTTAAATAGCTTTCTTCATTTTGCCATGAATCAGGATCAAATAGGAAAACAGCTTTTGGTTTTTGTAACTTATCAAACAGTTTTATTGACTTGTAATTGATTCTATAAAGAGGAAGATTTTTACTAAGAAAGTATTCCAAGTCATCTAATGTTACCTGAATTTTTTTATACAGTCGTCAGACACGTCTCCCTTATCAGCAAACATGTTTTTTGAAGCAGTCTTTTCCTACCTTCAAAGTTAATTCCTTCATCTGATCAAAGCTACTACGTTCATTCCCTAAATACCATAAGTGATTTATGAATTTTCCAATCCCTGCTTCTGCTTCATGTTTGTCATCATTTTATACATTGCTAGTTTTTTTAGACACATTATATTATTTAAAGGAGCCTAGATTGGGCTTCTGCGAAAAACTATGTCTTCATACAGCATTTAACTGCAAAACAACGTTGTAAAACAGCATTTATGGCTTATGGGCTTATTCTTCATGTAAGGTCAATTTAAATTGTTTCCTAAATATATTAACTTTCAGACAATAAATTCCTTTTGCCACCCATCTGGCCCAAGGATAAACTCCAGGTTGTCGAAAATGTATCCCTGTAGGAGGGACTTCAATAGGAAATATTATTACAAGTTATGAGAATTCTCTGCAATCTTTCACAATTCTGCTTTTTACGAACAATAATAAGTCATCAACTTCCTCTTATAGAATTTAAGTGGTATGTGTACTTGATTGAAATGTTATAAGTACTGAATGATGGGAATCTTTCCACAAAATTTTGAAGCACTTAAATAATGGAATATTGGGTCTGGAACTAAGAAAGGAGAGAAATTCTTTAAAGACACACCCTGCAGTACGATTTCAAGTGCTTGATGATGGCAATCCAAATGCAATATATCACCGTTCCGTTTTTGCTCAAAAAAATTGCATGCACAATTTATATGGCTGGTATTGCAAGTCATTGTATCAAACACTACAGCTTGAACAGTTATCAATAAAGAGCAATCATCCAAGATATCATATACAACTGAAGAAATGTTTCAGGAATTCCGAGTGGCTGTTCAACATTGGGACCTGAAGTTATCACGGTATGCCAATCAGCTTTTTTTTTCTAGTTACCTCCGGATATAGCGTTGTATCCCAGTGAATAACTAAAAAATCTAAATTCAAATTCATGAAATTTGATTTTACCGCTCGAAGATTTTCTCTTGCTCTCTTAAGGGATGTACGATTGATCACAAGGTCATTTGAATTTAAATTTATGGCATCTAAACGTAGGCTGTTAATAAATGAAGAACATCTTTTTCCCTAATATGGCATTTGTCTAACTGTGATGAAAGGCAAGCAGATATCAGTAGTTGTCAAGCTTTTTTGCGTTGTGGTAGACCAGGTATAGAAAAAAGGTTCAATAGGTTAGGATAGATACCCATTTTGGTTTCTAAATCTTGTAAATTGAAAGAAGAATTTGATGTAAATAAAGGACTATATACTGAAATAGAAGAAAATTAATTTAAAGTATAGATTTTTACATTATTTCAATCTGGAATTTTTGAAAATTTATATTTTAGGTACGGAAAATCTAGTATATTTTTATGTTAAAGTAATCGAGGATTTTTTAAAATTTATATTTTAAAAATTTAAAATTACACAAACATTTAAGTACATTGTAACTAAAGAACAGCGAATTAAAATATAAGGTGATTTGTTGTTGTCAAAGATCATTCATTGATGTCCTAGGTCACTCATTAATGGCCTTTAGAATCCCTTGTGTCCATCTTGGTGGAAAGAAATGATCCACTGCCGCTTGGTTTGAAATGAGCACAGAAGAGCTATATGCCTGACACAAGGCCATTGGTGCACATGTACCCTCTGTAACATGTAAAATTTTACAGAATGAAAGTGAGAGAATGGCCGGTCTGGAAGTAGCAACACCTATTGAGGTTCAAAATTACTTTAAACATGGAACGCTAGAATATTTTTACATAAAACTGAGAAAAGTCGCAATTTTTTCTTCGAAACTCAAATAAAGGGGCCCTAGGGGCATGTGTTAATATTGCAAGGATCATTTATTTGTATAATGGAACAAATTGAGGGGGCGTCTCGTAAAATATCTACAACTTCAAAAAGAATGTCCACCCTAATATATATATATATATATATATACATATATACACACCCTCTAGCTCTTTTTCTTGCGAGTTTAAAAAAAAAGAAATTTTAAAGCCATTTTCAAATTATTTGATCAAAAACAAATAATAATAATAATAATAATAATAATAATAATAATAAAATAAATAAATCAGTCGAAATGTCGCCCCCTCGGCTGCTGCTCCCCTGTCAAGAACCGCTCCTGCTAACCCCTAGTTACGCTGCTGAAGCTCTCACAGAAATGTTTTTTGCAGTACTGTATCTTGCTACACATGTAATACTCCTTGCAAGGCTACAAGGCTACTTTACTAAAGTTTCTTCACTTTTGTGCTTGCTCCCCTAATTTTTTTGAACAGTGCATTTTTAAAGATAGTTAAAATAAAGGATTTGGAAGAAAAAAAAAGGGAGAGAGAGAAAAAAAGAGAAAGAAACTTTATCAATTTAATGATGTAACTATCGACTTAACTACAGAGTGAAAATTCAAATAAAATTAACTACAATGAAATCAAAATAGAGGGATATATTTTTGGTACACAATGAGTTGACTTTTTCTTACACTGCATATGCGCTACAATGGATGCAAAATTATGGAATGGCTTCATTTATGAACATTTTAAACTGAATTTGTACTCGTTTCAAATAACAAGAATTTAAGACATTTGTTAATGGTCTTGCAATACACTAACATTATGCATTTTGAATGGGTTTTTTTCTGCATGGAAGTGCAGCAATCATCTATTTGCCTTAACTTTCAGAGTTAAGGCAAATAGATGAATCTCCTTCAGAAATATTCAAAACTATGAAGGCAATTCTAAAACTTTGAAACAACAGCATTTTTCTTTTTCTTTTTTTAAATTTACAAATGTTTAAATTTTTTACACAGAAAATATTTAATAAATGATCAATGTAATAAACACTTTGTCATGAATAATATCATACTGATGCACTCAACTAGATTGATTTTAAGTATGAACATATTACAAAGAGCAGGGGGGAAAGCAATCTCAATCATTTTATTTCTAGGAATTCATTTTAGTATTTTTAATCAATTAAAATAGAATTAACCTTTTTACTTACTTAACCTCTCTGTCATTAAAGGATCAGCAATTTGTCTGAATAATGGGCAAGATGCATTTTGCAAGTAACAATCTAATAGGCCAGAGACCTGTATAAGGAAATCAGCAATTAAGCTTTATTTCTTACTAAATACCAAAATAATAATAATAATAAATGAAATAATACAGAGCAAAAAGTAATCCTTACAATCTTGCACATGCAAAAAGTTATACATAATTATAGTGTACAATATTTGTTTGATCTTAGCGCTCCAAACCAGTCTAAATTGTTTGCAGATTTTCTCCAAGCTGCTTTTAGAAAGTCCTTCTTCAGCTTGCAAATTAATTGCAAGCATTAATTGTACTGGTTCAACACCAGTTCATTTGCACTATTATGAACAAACCTTTTTACATCAGAAAATCTTGATATCTTGATTTCCAGGTTGTTTATCAACTATTTTTCTTACAGATATACTATAGCTTTATAATACTAAAAGACCTTTTTCTTTTCTGCACTGGGTCTTAAATTCAACTAGTGGAAACTGATAATTCAAAATGCTATCCAACGTTCAAACGTTGTTTGAATTTTAATGATTTGGTTTCTTTCAGCAGTTTTTTATTTTGGCAAATCATATCATTTTTGCATTGTGAATATAAATAATCAATCAAATACTTTGTGCATAACATTTTAGTACTAGGGGAGCCGAAAAGTAATGTTGTTTTAGTCAAAAAAGTAAATTGTTAACAGTTTGTATTTTTAATTGACATTGTTATTAACCTTGTTATTAATAACCTTTTGTGGTGTACTGCAAAGTTACAATCCTGAATAGATAAAAAGTAATAGATTTTTGAGCAAAGTATCTGGAAAGGACATTTTGAACTATTGGACAAATTTTCAAGTTTTTTTTTTTTTTGAAACACATAGATCAGAATAAACAGAAATCAGATGGTGCAATGTCAGGTGAGTATGGTGAATGAAGCAGCACACTACAGCCAATTAATTTTTTTAAGGGTTCACCCTGAGCAGTGTCATTTTGCATTATCTTGTCTCAGAATCACAACTTTTTAGCTGATAATAGTTGAAATATTCTTGCCACAAATTGCACCATCTGATTTCCATTTCTTCCGATTGCTAGAACACTTTCAATGAGACAAAAACTTCAAAATTTGTATTGTATCGCAGATGCCATTTCCAGATACAGTCAATTCGCGAAAACTCAAATCTAAAGGGACCGACGAAAAACTTCGCCTTATCGGAGTTTCAACTTACTACTAGTTTCGGTTTTCGACATTTTAACATTAAATACCATCGAATATTTTAATTAATATGCACATATAACAGAAAAAATTACAGAACTTAAAAGTTTTCAAGCACGATGTACAGTTTATTAAAAAATATTAAGAGCAAAAAATTAAAAGCATGGTTTTGATTTCGATACTGCTAGAACCCCTTGAATAGAGCTGATTCTACTTCAGGAAAGGTGCACATCTTCATTGGTTTCTAATTCGAATTCATGGATTCTACCGCTTTAGAAGTTTCTCTTTTTCATTTAATATCATTAACAGAGTGTATTTGCTTAGACATCTTTAATAGTAAAGAAAACTCACTCTGTCTCCCAGGAACTTACAGTAAATGATCGAACTAAAGAATAAATGGAAAAGCATCTTAACTTGGGTCAACCTTTAAATAAAATTACAATCAGACTTGACAGCTTAAAAGCAGGTTCATAGTCCAGCAACATGTCAAGGTGTAAATAGTACAGTCCAACAAAAGAAAACAAGCCAACTCATTTCCGCACGTATTGTGCAGGAAATAGTTTTATTTATTAGAGAAAATTAATAATGAATTAGTTTTTCTATCATTGTCACTTGTTTCATACTTTCTTTTCTTTCTTTCTTTCAAAATAAATTTCAAGTCTTTGAAAAAACTTTGAGTTAAAGGAAGTTAACTTCGAGATAGTGAGAATAATTAGCATAGAATTAAAGACAAAGGGATCGGGACTGGATAAAAACTTTGAGTTGCAGTAATATTCCAGTTATCGGACTTCGAGTTATCGCGAATTGACTGTTTTGTTTCAAAAATCAATTGATTTTAATCTATCTAGGATTGAAAATTTGTATACCAGACAGCTTTAATAACGAGGGTAATTAGTAACTACATTGTTGATTAAAATTTACATTTTTGAAATAAACATTACTTTCTGGTCCTCTTAATAGCTTTATTTTAAATTAAAAGTTATGTATTTTCATACAGAAAATTACATTTCATGAACTATTTTGATTTTAATAGTACAATTTATTTGGTCATACTTTTTGGGACCCATGGTCGACTAACTAATTAAACATAAATGCAAAATTTAAAAACAGCTATTGGAACTACAGACATCCTATTTTACACAACTGTAGAAGGTAATTAGTTAGACACGATCTCAGATTTATGAATTATTTAGCATCAGGTCATAGAAATTATTCCAAGAAGTCAACAGTATGAAATTTTAAAAGACAGCAAATTAAATTACTGAGGAGACAAGATGGAATTAATTGATCACTCAGAGTCTATGATGTGTCATCTCTTGAATGGTATTTCTTAATTACCCAGATTAATTAGTCTTTACAATTTTTATTTCTCTTCAATTACTTTTAGCAACAAATATCTAAGTATCTTTTTTTCTTCTTCTTTTTTTTTTTTAAATTATCTATTTTTTCTTAGATTTAATCAGAGAACAAAATCAAAAAGAAAAAAAATCAAGTAATTAACAGACTGTTATAAATTAAATTTCACCATCTTATTCATATACTGTCAGCCCTGCTTAATCGGCTAACGGATAAATGATTACCCAGCTTAATAGAATTATTTTTCCGGATAATGGAATAATATTAATCAGCTTTGGCACATATCTTTGCTGAGAAAAATGTTGACTAGGTTAAAAATAAATTAAATATGAGCAATTACTGAAGCAAAAATTTAAAATAGTATTTTTCGGCAAACAAAAGACCGGGAAAAAAATTCATATTCCATCAAAGCATTTCCACTATTTTATCTAGTTTCTTTTACAGTTGCCATAGTTACAGTTTGTCGATAATTAAATTTAAAAACACAACGAAATATAAGCATAGCAGAAGATAAGAAATTGATAAACATTAATTACGTAAGACACGGTAATTGAAGTTAGAAAAGTTTCTTAAAATACCTTGAGCCACTATTATGGACTTTCTCCAAAAAATATGAACTGAAAAAAGGTGTCGAAACAAAGATTTAATACCTCAAGTGAAAGTTACATATTTATCATCTTCATAGGAACTTGAATTATCTATATTTAATTATTGTATTATTTTGTTGATTACTTAGCTTATTTAAAACGCTTTTTAACCAAAAACATTTTTTTCTTCTATTACTTAGATGTTGATTTATTATTACGTTTTAAGACAAAAGTTGTCAACCAGGAAAGGTAAATAAAATTTCCCCGCGTAATTGAATAATATTTCTCGGAACTGACGATATTCGTTTAAGCGGGGCCGACAGTACAAGACTTTTAACTTTCCAAACAAGTTGAAAAGATTTACATAATAGCAAAATAATAGTGATAATAACAATAAATATATAACAATTATTCAGTAAATTAATACTAACTAATGTTTTATCCGTTTCAACTGGTTGATCAAGTTGTTCATTTGTAAGAAGCTGATACAAAGTTCCAGATACAGCAGATGAAATTTCAGAAAGAATATCAGTTAAAGAGGAAGCATCTAATGTCTCATTACTATCAAAAATACTGTTATAATACCTAAAAATATTTTTTTAATGTAGCAGTTATAAAATTAAAACAAAATATTGAAAAATGAAAATGAGTGTAAAAGTTATCATACAAATATAATTAATAAAATTGGAAAATCATGCATTAGATATACCCCACACACAAATTACAATGCTGCCATGGGCAGGTAAAAAACTAATTGCATTTTTTTTTTTTCATTTTTGTCATCTATTTTATAATAACTTTACTATACTAAAGCCCTCGATCCGTCTCTTAAGTGGCGACACGCTCCAGCGTCCGCCATTTTGTGTCGTTCCGCAACTTTTTCCCTATCTCAACAGTAGAAAAATACAGAGTTTCGCTCATTGAAAAGTATCTTTTAATCAACGAATGTTTACAGATTTTTAATCGTAACTTATGTAACTGATAATATACATACAAAAATGTTGAATTTTACCTTAGTAAAATATTTTTTATTATTAAACCGAATATTAGTAAAAAGGTGTTTTGAAGAAATTTTCGACTATTTTTAAGAGTAATTTTTTTCCCCCCATATAGACCTTCTGAGTTACAAATTACTTGAAGTATTTTAGATATGCGTTTTATCATTAGAAAGTTGGTGTAGTAGAACCAGGGGCGGATACAGAAAAATCTCTCGGAGCGGACCCGGGAAATTGAATAGCACCTCCTCCTTCCCCTTGCCACATACGATGTTTCATAACAAAGTTTTCATTACTTTAAAATGTCTTTTTTTTTTAAATTTTTTTAGGATCCCTTAAACAAATGATCCACTTCTAAGAACATACATATTATTATGTACCAATATACTTTGAATGTGAACGTAAAACATCTTTAACGCTTCAAGCCAATTAAATACTAAACCATTAATGTTACCGAAATGCTATACAATTAGCGGTTTTAATTTTAGGAACAATGTCGTAATGATTATAAAACAAGGGCAAGGTTATTCAATAAAAAAATTTACCCATACCTCATTTAAGGTTTTAATATTATTTTATGGTATTTTAACTATAAAATATTATTTAATTAAGAAAAGCATAGCTATTAAACATATAAGTTTTACTGAAAAAATTCAGAACAATTTCTGTGTGGATTTCGAAGCAGTTGCTGATTGTTCGTGAAGCCATGATACAGTTGAGATAACATATTCATATTACATGCCGCCTCCATTAATATCATGGTTTTCTCAAGAAACTACGATATGATTTCTTTCATTTTGCATTTTTTACGAGCTGAAAAAGAAAAAGCTATTATTTCGCTAATAGCTTCTTGGATCAAAATAATTCTTTTAGGCATGCCTGCACATTTTTTGAAGAATGTTAGTTATTGATTCTATCAAAGAAAAATTAATGGACGAATCGCAATATTACGTTCCCTTGGATTCAAAACCAGCGAGTTAAATGTATTCTGCCACTCTAGATCTCCAGTATGACTTCTTTAGCAAACAAAAATGCTATTCAAAAACACGTGTCTGCAATATTTTGCAATATTTGTGCTTTCTGATGTTGGATTACTGATTTTTTGAATTTTCAGCACAAAGGTATTTATTCGTTAAAAATGCTATTATTCAAAATATGCTCTATGTGTGTTTAGTGTTCTGTTTAATTAACTATATAAAAAAAATGCAATGGAGAAGTCAATTAAAAAATGGAGAATAAAATAATTAAATAAATTCATCCTTTTGGGGGGGGCACGGGCCTCCTGCCCCCCTTAAATCCACTACTGAGTAGAACAGTAGTGAGCTAAATCAATTATGTCATAAATTATTTGTGGGCAACAGTTTGAACTTATCCATGCAAAGCAGTATCATTTATATTACTAATGTGTGTAGTTTTCTTATGAAAAATTATTCACTTCTAAAAAATTGCAAAATTTCTTTTTGTTTTAACTAATAAGGTTTTATTTTCAGCAGGACTCTTCTGTGTTTTTTTTTTTTTTTTACATTTTACCAACACTTCCTTGTTTCTCATGACGATTTTACATTAGAAAATGCCTTTCATTCAAACCTGATATTTAAGGATACTACTAGTTCTTAAAAATTCAACGAACTGATAATAAAATGTAACCAGCTTTAAATCAATATTAAAATAATAATAATAATTGAATTATTTGTTACCAATAGGAATTCAAATAAAAGAGTGCAGATTATATCTGTCGAACTGTTATAAATAGTAATAATGAATTTAAAAATTAACAGATACTGGGATAAATCATATATATATTTTTTTTATTAAAAAGGTTTTCACATCAAAATAAAAATTAAACGAAAGCAGATTTTTTCCGGGCAAAAAAAAAAAAAAAAAATCTTCACGTAATTATATAACTTGACTTGAGTTACATGTTACTGTAATCTGAAAGAAGCTTAATTTTTTTAATGAATAATTTCATACTTTTAATATCTTAATTTTTATGCGCAAAATAGATAAATAATTAACTTGGCAACACAGTGAAACTCACGGTTATGACACAATTAAAAGCAAAACGACGCGTTCTTAAAATAATTTCGCTACAGTTATTGAGACATTTTGAAACTAACTAAACAATAGAAAATTTACATTAAAAATAAATAAAAGAATTAGTATATTTAAATTTTGACGGCTTTGTTATCTTAAAACTCAGAAAAATCAGTTTTAAAAATAGGGCAAATATTTTACTACTGCTAGCAATTTATTAGGTACCGTTACATAGTTGAGCTTTACAATATTTCAAGGAACTATTTATGATGATTTTATTGAATGTCCTTATTATCCCATGAAAATAAACAAACCATCAGAAAGTTTCATGAAAAGTAAAAAAAAAAAAATACGTCAACAAGAGTTTCAAAAAGTATCTGAAATTGCACAGCAGTATTGATAAAAACATTTAAAATACATAAATAATCTTTCAATGTACTTCGATATAGTAATTTTGAACTGTTAGAGCATCTTAATGCACTACACCAAGGCATCTTCACATTAAAGATAGTGTTTGATGAAAAATACAAATAGCAAAGACAAAATATCTAGTATTTTGCACAGTGAAATCACACAGGCAACGACACAAAATGGCGGACTGAACCCACGTGACTGTCCGCCTCCAATCGCAGTCGAAAGCGGCGCGCAGTGCGTGGATCAAAGTGTGTCGCCACTTAAGAGAAGGATCCAGGGCTTTATACTATACAAGAGTGTTTATTTGATTTCCCTTGGAGAAAAAAAAAGTTGAATTCAACATTTCCCTACAGTGAAATCCTGTTATAACGAACTTCAAGGGACTGATAAAAAATTCCGTTGTAAAACCTAAGAGAAAAATATTGAACACTGACCTTTTATTCATTGGTCCTTTTCACCAAAATTGTTATTTTCTCTTTTATGAGAGATTTAGTCCCAGAGGACATTATTAAAGATTCGAATTTATGAACGTCACTTATACTGACCACAAGAAAAGTTGTAATTCCACATGAGCAGATTTCTACCCTGAATGGCTCTGTTTCGAAAGTACAAATGGAGTTTTCATGTTAAGACTTATGAAAAAAATTTTTGGTTTCCGAAAACAGCGTTCAATAAAAAATATTCAAACTGACGTTGAGAAAACTATTCCGTTGTAACTAATCTTGGAAGAAATTTGTTTCATTAAAAGGAGATTTTTAATACATTATCTTAATGGTTTTTAAAAAACAGGACCTAACGCTTTGTTCTTTGTAAAAGCTATTTCATTGTATCGGTATTCGTTGTAACGGAACTTCACCATATATTGTATCCAAAACGAGTTTCTTCAAACATCTCAAAAAGTCATTTCAGCAGATACTGCAGTTTACCTACTCATGGCAGAATAATAACCTATGCACATAACTCTATACACACATTACAATATATTAATGCCCAGAGCTTTGGTTTCCTTAGTGACTGTCACAAAAAACATTTAAACAAAGTGGAATATACACATTTGAATTCATTCTTATAAGCATTTTTACAACAATTTTCTTAACTAGATTAAATTTATTACTTGTAAATCACAGGTAATGCTAAATATAAAAATTAATTCTCATCATACTCCCCCCCCCCCCCCAATGCCATACAATTTTTCCAACAATAAGAATTTAATCCAAAATTCAGAACTGAACTTTACAGATATATTAAGGGAAAAGGCACCATTGCCTGGAGAAGTTGGATATCATTATTAACTAACAACACAAGAAAGATTTACAGCACAACAAGAGAAACTTACAACCAGGGCCTTGGTGGGAATCAAACATATGACCTCTGGCATTTGAAGCAAAGCTTATACCTCAGAAACAAGGAAGTCCCTTTATTTTTTCAAACATTTAAAAATATTTTTAACCTTTAGTAATTTATTACATTTTTAAACCTTTTTTTTAAATTTCAAAATGCATTTTAGCTGATGAATTTAAAATAAATTTGACATAAATCTTACTACTAACTGGAAGAACAACCAGTCATTTTATGCATTGCAAAAGTAAGTAACATGAGGAAAAATTTCATAGCACTGTAATCATGATAACCAGAAAGGGAAAAGAGTGGAGAGTGGAAAAGTTATTTGGCCTTCACACAATGGTTCTAAATACATAGACTACTAGTTGTAAACATTAGTAGTGTAGCCTCACTTTGCAAATCATTAGAAGCAGCAGCTGTTCTCAAACAAGAAGCCTTTTGGGTGAAATTCAATATCATAAGAGCCGTTGCATTACACTAAAGCTAGTAATATAAGAAATATTCATGATAATACAGAGATGTAGTCATGGGTGAAAAAGATAGGGGGGGGGGGGACGCTTTCAAATACAAAAAGCCCTCTCCAGCATCTAGAATTTCAAGAGAGTATTTTATAAAACATTAATTTTCTTTTTTCTTTCGTTTCTTTCTTTCAAATAAGAATGATGAAAAATATTTTTAAACCATTAAAAAATAATTTTATAGCTTTCCAAGTAACTACTTTCAAGCGATGACCACTCTAAACAACGAATGTTCATATCATATAAAAATCATGTGGTCACTTAGAGAGGTTTCATTTATTAAAAACATTTTTACCTGTTGATGTATTCATTTACATGGTCAGCAATGACAATTCCAGGAATCGATTTGTCATGTTTTAAAAAACTTTGAAATGAAGCAGGAGGCAAAGGAATATCAGGAGGTGCTTCAGAAACATTAACACTACCACTTCTTTTGGATTCAGATTTAAATAAATCAACCAAATGCTTAACCTGAAACAAGATAAATGATTAAAATATGCTGGCACAATATGAAATAAACATACCTTGTAAGCTTATCTAAAAACAGTCAAATCATTTGATATATTAAGTTTTTTTTTTTTTTTTTGTTTTTGCAGTAGTACTGAAACAAAATTCATGTAGAGAACCACTTCAGCTCAAAAAGTAAAACCTGACAGCAGCCAGGGGTGCCCACAAGGTAACGCCCAGGAATAAAAACATCAAAAAAAAACTTTATTACAATAAAACCTTACTTTTAAGGTTTTCGCATTCATGATGTATACCTTGATACTTTAATGTCTCTTGCATTGCTGTACATCCTCTGTGTTATGAAATGAATGAAAGGGGGCTCAACCGAACCAAGCATTGCGACCAGAGGTCTATTGTACTAGTCCCCAAACAAGTCTTAAAACAGACCAGTAGCTGAAGCAAAATTCAGCAAACACCTAATAGGAATATCATGAAGAATATCAGAAAACACTTCACAATTACACTGTGAGTAATAGTTTCCTCTTTAAAGAGGTAACCTCTGCAAATTGGATCATTACTGACACCCATTATCGCAAGGTGCTGCTTTAAGGTGTAAAGTCAAGTAAGACCAAAAGCCTGCCTAATACTATTTTTGCTAAGAAGTCTTTTGCATTTTCGGCATGTGATCCTCAGAGAGAATCAGGTCTATCCTCCTTAGAATGACAAGTTGAATATGTTCAGTGTCAACGCAAGATAACATCTCCATAACATCTCCGACGGGAAGATTTCTCTCACAACAGCCATCTTAAACATACGCACAGCTAGAGCATAGGAGTGCGGTTGACCTGTCCTTACTCTTTAAGATGCAGCAGCTTGTGCAGGGGAAAGAGTTGAAACCTCTGATTGATGACGTTTGGTTTCTCCTACCTTCGCAGGAATGGCTGGCCCAGAGGCTTTCATCTCCTATAACAGCCTCCGCTGTCCTGCCTGCCCCAGTTGCATTTTTATGCATAAATGAGTACCCCTTGCCCCTCTACTGCAGAGTCAGCTGGATCGCAGGCGTGTACCCTCACCTCCTTTAGCAGCAAGGTTGCTGGTTCTCTCCATCAAGCCAGTATCCAGCTCCATAGGAGCTGTGAACTGGGGAGCGAAGAGCTGTGGTTGACTTGCTCTTACTCTTAAGGATGCCGCAGTTTGAGCAAAGGAACCAGTTGAAACCTCCAACCAAAGATGCTTGGTTTCTCCTACCTTCTCGGGAAAGGCAGGCCCAGTGACTTTCATCTCCTGTACCAGCCTCCCCCTCTCCTGCCTACGCCTGCTGCATATTTATGCAAAACTGGGTGCTCCCTGCTCCCCTATTGCAGAGTCAGTGGGTTTTAGACCTGCACATCTGCACCCTTATCTCTCACAGTCGGTGGGTTGCAGACTCGCATTCTTACTTCTCTCAGTCGGTGGGTTGCAGACTCGCACCCTCACCTCCTTCACTCACCTCGGTTTTCTCCTTCAAGACAGCTTCAAACTTCGTGAGAGCTGGAAACTGTGAGGTGGTAAAAAGTCAACACCTGCACAACCTCCCTGTATGAATGCAAGGCTAAGTACAATGAGGTTTCGCCCCGTTCCTCGAGGGGACCGTTTCAGACATCATACAACCCAGATGCCATTCATTCATCAGCACGGTGCCTCACACCTTAGATTGTGTGTCCATTTTAGTCGCCTCTTACAACCTTGCATGGACTACGTTGTGACTATTCTGCTCTGGTCACCACACGGAGAATCCTCTGTGTTAGTCATAGGACTGAGCAAAATGAAAAATAAATAATTATGAAAACTGAATTGATAAGCATGGAATGACTAATACTAAAAAGAAAGTATCACTATAATTTTAATGTATTAAAATTTTTTGCTGAGTTACATAAAGTTTTATATTGCAAGAACATAAAACGGGACATAATATGTCCACTTAAAGAGGAACAATATTCAAAACAAAAAAATTTAAAGCAATGCAAAAGAGCATTTGAATAAAAAGCTCAGCATCACAGAGATATCTCTTTACTTTCATATGAAAGTACAAAAAGATTATTTAAATTATGACAACATAGGAGATATTTTTTGGTTTACTTATCTACATTTCAAAGCTTTATGATTAATTTTTTTTTAAAAAGTGAGTCGCTGATATTTAAATCATGTTCTTAAATATATATACAACTCTCTCCAGCATATTTTTGATTCTATTTTTAAAAAAAAAAAAATTCCAGGTCTAAAAGGGATATTTTTGGAATAACCCACAAGCATCAATACAACTAGTTACCTGAAAACAATAAGAATCAAGTAAGAAAATAATAACTGCAGCAAGAAAAGTATCACATATTTTTTAATGAACTTTTGAAAACATGACAAACCTGTTTAGACTGTAAAAACCAGTGAAAAATAATATGCTGCAATTGGACTTGCATTAAAGTTGCACAATGGAACTTTATTTTTCCAAAAATTTAGCAATTGATTTTAAATGTAATGAGTTGATACATTTTGACAAAATTTTTCGGGTAAATTTCTCAACTAAGATTAAAGTATTAAACATTGAAATTTACCTTGAGGGAATTTCAGTAGAATGAATTAGAGCATTTTCAAACTAGGTTGAGTATACAAAACTTATATTATTTTTAAAAAAAAAGAGAAGAGAATTTATAGTTTCATAGTTCCACTCAAGACTATAATTAAAAATGAAACAGTAAAAAGCATTTCAAACTTACTGCATCAGATACATTATTTTGTTGAACAGATACAGGGTCAGTATGAACATAAAGAAGAGGTATTGGTTCTTCAACAGGTGCTAATTGGCTCAGTTCAATGAAATGTGAAATATGTTCTAGTTTAATCAAAGCTGGCTGCTCTCTAATTCCTTTTAGTATCTTAACAGGAAAATCGTTTTTCTTCATATCATAAACAACTCGACTTGATCCAATGTAGTCAAAGGCTTCCTTAAAATAGAAAATAAATATTTTAAACATTATACGTACAAACTTTTAAAAAAATCATACAGTATACTCCCGATTATCCATGCCCGATTATCCGTGCGTAGCACGGATAATCGAAAACACGGATAATCCGAAAAATCATTTATGCAGGGAATATGCAGGGTAACTATTTAAGGGGAAATTAGAAAAAACTAAATAATATATATATACTCACACAAACCAGGAACTTTTCTTCGAAATTTATTGCTTAAAAAAAATCGCTGATACAATTTTTTTTCTTTGTTTAAATTGTTGTGTATGTCCGTACGAATTTTTCTTACTGTAATTATTTCTCCGTAATTGTAACTTCTTTCACTCATGTAATCCAATAAATGTTCCACAGATTGTAGAGCAGTAGAATGTGAAATTGTATTTTATTCATGTTCTTCATCTTCGTTTTCGGTGCGTTTGTTTCAGTAGCAAGTTCAATGATATTTTCTTCAGTTAGACATTGAAATCCTGATTCACATTCGTCGCTTTTAAACCACTCTTCGACATTTTCAGCGTCAACTGATTCGAAACTGTCGATTTCTTTAACTTCCTCAATGATGTTATCGATATTATCGATACATCATCGAAGCTTTAGAAAAGTGTGATTCCGAAATGATGCACGGACAATCCGCACACGGATTAATCGGGAGTATCCTGTATTTCCTTTTAACACTAAGTTTTAATGCTTATGCTAACATTCAAACTTTTCAGAATTAGTTGACTGGTTTCAGCTAAATCAAAATTGAATAAAAATAAGAAAAATAACTAAATGCTACAAACAAAAACCCAAGATATTAGAATAAATTATTCCAACGTAAAATTCATCCAGCGACATCTGCAAACAGTTGCTCAGTCTTGAACTTCTTTTGGGGACTTCAGAAAAAGATGGCCAGATTTTTCTTCTTTTTTTTTTGATTCAATAATATTAATAAACCAGTGCTAAAGGTATTAAACAGTTTATAACAAAAACAAATCCAGAAATTTCTCAAGGAGGGGGCAATTGTTCCCCCCCATACCTCAAACCATGTTTTCCACCTGCTCGGAAGGGGGGAGGGAGCTGCCGCATCATTTTTATTTAAAACTAAGTATTGAGATTTTGCAAAGGAGATCTTCAAACTTAATCCTTTTTTTCTTCTGTTGATAGAGTATTCTAAAATTGTCTTTTAGAAATTCAGTTTCGTAATAATTCCGGGGGAATGTTTTGAAACCTCTTCCCCTAACATCATCAAAGGAATTTTAACATTTCGCTTTTTGGAATATCAGTTCTGAAAAATTATTGGAAGAAAGTCACTGAACCCTTTTTGGACTCTACCTGAGATATCTACAATTGCGTCTTGAATGCGAGTGCATTTGGAGAAATTCACTGGGGAAGGCACCCTACCCCCTCCTCCTAAAATCATCCAAGATTGACTAAAATTCTCATTTTGAAACTTCAATCCTAAACAGTTTCTGAGAAGGAGATTTGAACCTGATTCCTCTCCTAACATCATATCAAGGATGGCCTACACTTTTGTTTTAAGACCTCAATTCGAAAAAAAATTACCGGTGCAAGGTCCCTTAAGGGAGGGGCAATTGCCCCTCTCTTGCATTCGCCCTTGTTTTACAAAGAGAACTATCAAACGTTGAGACTTCTTCATTATCACAACTACAGAACCAGTGCCAAATTTTAAAATAGTCTAATTCAAACCAACAAATCTACTACAACAACAGCACAAATATCAATCCAAACAAACAATTTAATTTTTTTTTTAACAAATATCAAAATTTATGACTCTTAAAAAAATATTATTAGAAACTAGCCAACAACAAGTACATACTTCTTCAAAATTTGCAGACAAAAATTTGATACTTCAATCTTTTTGTATATTATAAGTTCAATATTTTAACTGTTTTCAAAGTCTAAAGCAATCTACTGAGTGCTAATGTAAATTTTCTTGTTTTATTTTTTTTTCATTTTAACAGTCCCTGTATATATTTAAAACTTTATTTGGTGTAACCCCCCCCCCTCAAAATGTTTTTTAATTAGTGTTCCCGCTAGGCCGTTTTTGAAGGGCGCAGCTCCCTGCCCTTCTTTTAGATCGCGAAATGCGTCCTGCCCTTTTCAAAAATAAGAAATTACACCATGTCTTTTTGAAAAGATGCCTCAAGCATTGTTTGGACTTGCTGCGATATTGGGGCAATTTTATTTGTCCAGCGATCGTCTGCAAAAACGCCCATGTCTTATCATTGTTCCTAGAATTTCACCCTGAAAACGGCCCCATAGACAAAAGGGGAAGGAAATACCTAGGCAAAGAGGGGATGAGATTCTCAGAATTCAAACAGGCTTATCAGTAGGAAACAAAGGCCTGTTCTTCCTTCTACTGAGGGTGGGTTTTGAAAGGTTGTGGGAAGAGTAGGGTCCTCTCTGGGAAGGGGCGAGATCATTGTTTCATTCCTTCCCATCCTTGATCTTCTGAGAATCAACATGAATCAACTGACATTTTCCTAAAGTTTCAGCCCTTTGTGTCCGTTTTTTGTTTGCAGGTGGAAATTAGGCTTAGCTAATTTTAGCGCATTGCTAGTGTTGTGCAGCAATTTTTTCACATCTGTTTCTGGAAAGTTTTCTTTCTGATTGTTTCCTAAGAAGAACATAGTACAAAGGTTACTGGGCTAGTATGCAAGGTTATTTTTTTTACTATCTTGGATTTTTAACCCCCAGTCCCCCCCCCCCAAAAAAAAAATGCATTTAAAATGGAAACATATCGCTTTGACAGGGCGTTCATTCAATTCTTTCCTTTTTGTTAAGTATTTTTATTATCTTTGTATATGATTCATATAACAGATCATTTAAACACTTATTGACATAAGAAAAAGCAGACTTTTGACATACTTGTTCTTTTTCCAACTAAAATGATCTTACACTGCTTCCTTTTCATTTTTAAATATTATAAAATTGATTTTTAAAAAAAATCACAAAAATAAAATGCCAATATATTAAATTTTCACAAAAATTGTCTGAGATAAAAGTCTTGGCTTGGCCCAAGCTGCTTATGCAATTGCGTTTAGCAGCGCCTTCATCTGCAAACACATTTGTGTTATGAATTTGAACAACTCCAAGACTAGGAAAGTGAACTCAGTCTTTTTTTTTTTTTTTTTTTGCACCTTGCTATGACTGCATTTTTGAAGCACTACACACAGTATTTTAATTTAATTATTCTATTTGAAGTGTAATATATTTTAAAAAGGAGAACTTACATTCATCGTGATTTTGATGTCTACTAAAATACTTAATGGCACTATGCACATAACTAAGCAGTTTCTTAAGTAGGAAAGAGAAGGGTTTTGAAATGCCTAGAATTTTTTTACTCTTATAGGATAGGTAGTCAAAAGTATAGCCTGAAAAGTGTTGAAAAACACCCAAAGCCAAGTTTCAGCATAAGCTAAATGTTCCTATGGAGTGTGGAAAATTTGCTTAGCTTAGTTGGCATTTGTGTGTATGGGGGGGGGGGGGTGAGCTAACCCTATTCTGAAGACAAGTGCATTTTCTGGATAAAGTAATATTTAATACTGAAGTCAGTGGCGATGGCGATCAGGGGGGGGGGGGGGGGGGGAGCATGGTGGAATTTTTACAAGGTGTTTTAAGTGTTATTTCTCCTCTTCATCTTTTTATGGGGGGGGGGATCTCAGTACTTTTTGAGTGGTGAATCATCGGCCTTGGGTGGGGGGACACCGCATTGAAATAGTGCCCTCTTTAAAAAATAGTGCCCCTTTCATAGGCCAGCACTCTGTCCTTTTTTTTTCTAGAGTGAACACTATTTTAATGATCATAGAATTTTCAGAAACAAATTTTCATATAGTGAAATGAAAGCTTGTATTATAGACAAGTATATACTGTGGAACCAGCCTTTTTCTTGCCATTTTATGTTCCATTTTGTTGGAAAGATCATAGTTTAGGGGAAAACTATATGTAGTTTAGGATATATTTAAGGAAATTTTCACAGTTGAAGTATATTTATATCCTTTATCAACTCGTAAATCCAATTTGGGTGTCAAACAGGGCAGACTGCCCTTTCCACCTCCCTGGGAGTGATGCTATTGTTTCAGACTTTCAAAATAATTAAAATATTAGCTTAAATATACAAACGGATTGAAGTCCCAATTTTTTGCTCACAAATTTTGGAGAAGCATGCGCTTTATTTTGGCTAGTTTCAAATAAAATATTTACATTAAATGAGTTGTAAATGTTGAAAATTGATTTAAATAAAAGTCTCTTAAATAAGTCAGCTCTTTCAACCTACTGTCCTTCTTTGCAAATAGGGGACTTTTTCTAAGATAATTAAATTTTAAAAATACAGTGAAGTCTGGAAAATCCAAGGTATTGTCCGTTTCCCACGAGAAGGCACTTGACTCCTTCCTCGTCACGTGGTATAAGATGATTCTATTTCGCTGTTTTCGGCAGAAGGTATACTCAAATCATAGCATTTTGTTGTAAAAGTGGCAGTTTTTAAAAATGTAAGAATAATTAAAATGCCAACAAACAAGTGAAGCAAGTGATGTAAAGGACACTAAGACCTTTTTGCACATTAAAATGCACGCCACAATTAAGGCTGTCTGGTTGTCTCCTTTAGAAATGCGTGGATTGCGTACCGACCACCCCCCGTGTGAAATGGAACTCTACGTTCGAGGGGGTGTGGCGAAGTGGCTTCTCCTGAAAAACGGACAATAGTTGGGGTCGTGCCTCCTCAGATTACTGAAAACCTCGGATTATCCGGAAAATCCTTACATATTAAATTTTTTGCACTTTTTGGATGACAGAAGGAGGAAAAACCTTTTACTCCAATGTACAAAGAAAAAGGAAGTATTGCCTTCATGAAAAATTTATCATTGAAATTTCAACATATATTTCGCTTTTAACTACCTCTAAACAAATTTTGCCTTTTTTTTTTACGTATCTGAAAATCTGTGTATCACGGGGGTCTGTGCGCATTTGTGTGAGCGAATTTGTACGCAACCAAACATGCATTTTGACAGTGCAACGAATTCATTTCGATGATTTTCACATTACATCTGTCTCTATGTGCATGCGAGCGTATATATGCATCTCGTGTAACACAAAAACAGTTTGTTGTAGAATGTTTAAATTTCAATATGTACGAGTCATGCCGCGTCAAGTAGAAGGAAATTGAAGGAAAAAAACCTTCTTTTTAGATTGCAATCGGGCATTTCAATAGGAACGTTTGCACGTTCTTTGTGTTAATCAATGTTAATTCTGCGCATCAAATTATTATCTCCCAGCAGAGGCAGCAAGTGGGGCTTATAGGTACGGAGCAATTTTTTTGAGGAAGTTAAAGACTATTTTAGACTATTTTGAGTGACGGTGGGTGGGTGGGGGGGAGGTTTATGTCCTCCCCAGTAAATGTTTTGGAATGTAGTTTTTAAAACGTCATTTTAGTAGAGTTTTTTCAACGTTTGGGGAATGGAGAGGAGTTTCCAGGGTTGTCCCTGTAATGTAATAATAATAAAAACCAAGAAGTTTGGACTGTCTTTGGAAATGTAAGGGTAAGGAAGGCTCTTCCTGGAAAAAAAATCTTAAACCAATGTCCTAAAGACGCAAATTAAAGCCATCTTTAGTAAACTTAGAGCAAGGGGTTTGGGGTTCTCTCCCAGAAATTTTGCAAAGTTTAAAAAATTTTTTAAATGTTCTTTAAAACATTATTTCAGAAGGAGGAACGGTAGGGTTCAGAAGTTTCCCCAGTATTTTTTTTTTTTTTTTTTTGAACTGATGAAATCCCGAGAACTCAGTCTTGAACTTCTTTTGAGGACTTCAGAAAAAGATCCCCAGATTTTTTTTTTCCTAAAATGGAGTTTTAAAAATGCAGTTAAACAGTTAAAACTTGAAATTTCAAAACTGATATTTTAAACAGTTATTTGGCGACATTAATGTTTGGGTAACCTCATCCAGAATGTTTGGAAATTGAAATCTAACGTTGTGGCAATTTCCGATGGAGAAAAAAGTGCCGGTACAGTCGGCCCCCTTGTCCCCCCCCCCCCCTAATTTGACGCCATTACTCCCATGCATGATGGACTATGCACGAAATGTTCATGGAATAAAAATCTGCAGGTTTGATGCATATTTTTAGTCCATGAATATTTCGTGCCGCAGGGAGTGTTGTTGGCACCAACTAAAGATTTCTCTTTTCAGATTTTAATGAAAATAATTTTTTATTAACTAAAAAGTGTAACTGAAAATATTTAGTAGGCACCTCGAACTTTCAAGAATCGAATTTTCGAGACCCTACTTCATACATATAAAATTATAGAAACTCAGGGGAGAACTTGGGAGCTATAAAATTTTCACATTGTCGTAAAAAACATAGAACAGTTTTAGAAATGAAAAAACTACTTATTACAGAGAATTGACAGTATTTTTTATTCTATAATCAAAATCCACACATAAATTTAAATGACAAAAAATTAAAAGAACTGTGTGCATGAAGTAATTCAAACTGAAATACTTACACCATTAAAAATGATGAAGAGAATATTTTTAGCAGGTTTAGATCCAAGTTTTTCCACAATCTTTTTTTTCAAATTAACCATGTTTTTTGCTACAGTAAGTAAAGTTACCAAGCCAGTAACAGTGGAATGGGCACCAGGTGCTAGTTTATCAAACATAGAAAACGAATCCAACTGCAAAAATAATTTTTCTATAACTCATATGTGAGATATATACTATTTTATTTCAATATACAATTGGTTCAATATCTTATTTCCATACACAAAGGGTACAATTTACTGCCAATTAACAAAACCTTTTTATATTTCAATGACTTTAAACAGAAAACCCCACTTAAAGTATAAATAAAACCAATCTCATTTGAACAACAATTTTAAAGCAAATTCCCATTTGTACTTACTTATTTTAATAAAATGACATTTATAAGAACAAAAAGTATACTGATTGATTCTCAGAAATGGGGGGGGGATGCAATGAAGAATATTTTTTCATTTAATAATAAAGAAAAACAGACCATAATAATCAATTTCTGACAAAATAATAAACAGGAACAAAATATTAATAGGATGGGCTTTTCTGCAGAAACATTCAGTTTCAAAACATGATGAATGAAATTGAAAAACTCAGATATTTTTCATGGATTTTATTAAACATCTCGGAAAAAGAAAGAAAAAAAAACAGACACGCAAGCATCTAATAGGCTCTAAAATTGAAAAATTCCCCTGCTTGTATTTTTATAAAAAGCATTTTGAAATCAAGGGTTTCTAAAATAAATCTGAACAGTATTCTTCCATTTTGGGTTTCCAAAATTAAAATGTAAGATATTTAGGGTCTTGTATAGTTATTTCAGTCACCAAATTTCCATGTTTATGCAGTTATTTATGCTCATGATTTACAAACGAGGAAAGTTGAACTTTACGGACTCTCCCATTTCATAATGATTAGTAAAAACATAAATCCATTTTAGCAAATGAAAGTTAGCAAAGTGAACGTTATCTCAGTACTAATTATTGATGTTATTAAGTCATTAAAAAATAAATGAATGAATAAAAGGTGAGTGTGGAATTAGAGCAGCATTCTAGCAGTCTGATAAAATATCAAAATGTTTATTCAAGTAGATCACACAGAAACAGGCAGTTTATAAATTAATAATTCAAAATATTCTAAAATTCGTCACTTCTTTCTCTGTACTCAAAACAAATGAAGAAAACATTTGAAAAATTCAGAAATATATAAAATACTCAAATGTCAAAAATTAGTAACATGAAAATTTTCTATGAGCTTCTGATTTTATGTTTAACCAGTTATTTTTTGGCAATACAGGTATACTGGTATACAATAAAGCAACCTTACAGTATTTTGTATGTAATATTTTATACTAGACAGAAATAGTTCACTGCATAGCTGTCAACATTGAAAGATAAATAGAGAGACTGATGCGTAAAATTAGAAAGACGTGGCATGAATAAATTTATCAACAAAAAATCGAGTTTAAAAGGGATTTTTAAAATATAAATAGGGATTTTAAAATTAAGCCTGATTAGGAGCTGAAATTTGGTGATTCGAAATCCAGCAAGCCCTAAAGGTCAGAAATTGATTTTATTTTGTTTGGAAAAAAAAAAAAACTATCACTTTTAGGTTTGAATGAAATGTCTTTAAGAGGCATAAGTTTTTTCTTCCCTTCTCATCAGTGGTACTAAACATTCCTTGTAGCAAAGCAGGTAAACATTTAGGAAGTTTAGAAGGAAATTCGGAAATGTTTACTGCTTTCTAGTGGGAAAAAAATACATAAATAAAAATAAATAAAACATGTTTCAAAAAATAAGACAAAATTTTTTTTCATAGTTGCATAAGAAAAAGTTTGGTTTTTGCAATCATGATCGTTTTACAGAACGAATTTTTCCCCGAAATCCCAATCATGGAAAAATCCTTTTTTCGGGGAATTTCATTGTTCTGATGAAATTTTAAGAGGTATTTACCTTACTAGGGAAATTCGGAGAAGATGCTGAAATTCAGGAGTTTCCCGAATGAATAGGGAGAACTGACAGCTATGGCAATGCCATTCCGGAAAAAGCTTTTAAGAAAACATAAAAAATACTTACCCGTGCACTAAGTATAACAATTGACTTATCATCTACTACTTCACTTTTGTTTGTTGAGAAAAGGGTATACAGGATATTCTTGTCACTAAGTGGATCACAGTTTTTCACTGAAAATACCAAAACTGGAGTTAAAAACATTATAGAGAGAAACAAAATTTTTTTACTACAAAGACCAATTTTTAATAATTTTTTAAACAAGAAAACAGTAAAGAAATCTAACCTTCATTCAAATTTGCAATAAGCTTGTTCCGTCGCATACATGTATCACTATCTTTGGCAGCAAGCATTACACTTGTCATTTGAACAGAACAAAGTGGCCATTCATTGGTATTATTATTGAAATTGGAATAGCACTGCAAAATGAAACACAATCCAGTTATGGGAACAGATCTATTCTATTGTATTTACACTTAACACTATATATTGTTTATCGGATAAGAGAAATCAGTTTTAACTCTTTGGGTTCATTTGAATGAATTTCGACTGAATTATTTTCTTTTAATATAGAATAAAATTGAAATACTTTTACAAAAAGAAAGGGACTATATTACAACAAGTTAACAAGTGAACTTTAACACATAATAAACACATCATTTAGCACATAACGTTTCTGATTGATTATTGATATAAATTCAAATTAGTATTTTTTGTGTAGTTTTTTTTTACGTACAAAACAAATATGCCAAATATAAAATGAATTGGCATGACAGCAAATTTTTGAACTACATAACTATGTGTAAAAATATGACAATGCATATACAGGTGCAAATAAAAGTAATTAAAAAGAGTTTAAAAAAAACTCCGCAAACAGGCGGTTTCAAGGTTATAAAACCAAACCCCTTTATCAGTGCATAAAAGAAAAATGGTACACTAAGTCCAAAGACAGACAAGGGTACACCTCGATATCTCATAACCTTGATTTATAACCTCAAAACAGCTGTTTGCAGAGTTTTTTAAATCTTTTCAATAACTTTTATTTGTAGATGTATACATGTTGTCATATTTTTACTCATTTCATTGTACAAAGTTGTCAACTACTTCTTTTTCATAAATAACTATGGTATGAATGTTTTTGGTTTGCAATGTAAAATACTTCATATCACTTTTAAAATTAAAATAATAATAATTACATTTTTGATGCTTTCAATATGGGTTTCATTAGTAATGACAAAGATTGGCATTTCCCAGTCTTCAAACATCATTCCTAAAGCTTCATTCTTGGGCAATTTATTCCACTCCTTTTTCTTACAAGCAGCATATTCCTGGTTTATTTTATCAGTGTAGAACCCTGTTTAAAGCAAAAATAGATACAATATTGGGGTGAAACAAAACTCATAAACAACAAGAGAAAACAACAAATAAATAACTTTGTGCTTGAAAATTAAAAAAACTTTCTAATGCACAAAAGCTGCAAATGACTACAGACACGTGTTTCGGAGTTACACGGAATCCTGAAAAACGTGTCTGCAGTAATTTGCAATTTTTGTACATTAAAATGCTGGTCTTTCATTCATTTAAAAGAAAACAACTTTGAAAAAAACTACGATTACCATAATTTCGATTGGGACAGGACTGATCTGGGGAAAAAAATTTCAATGGCTTCATGGTTTTAGGTTTGAAAAGTAAAGTACCACGTATGTTTTTAGACTGCCTGAGTAATTTCATATTTTTCCTGAAAAGAAAAGATCACATTTATTTATTTACAACATAATCAAGTAATACAGTCAATAAAGAATACATAATGCAAATAAAATAAAGGTCAATGTAAATTCGTGGTTATGGAACAATCCAGTAATATTAAAGCATGTTTTTCAAACTCAATTTTTCTTTTGAAGTAAAAACTGAAAGAAAGACATTGAATTTCTTTCGGTCCCGACCTCCATCTCGGAAATTTTGTCCAAGACGGAAATCCGTCCTGAGATGGAAGGTCTTGCACCCATGCAGTCCCCCCTACGGAGCGATCGGCGCCAATATACGACCGCCTGCTTACATATGGATTTCCAAATTTCATCTAGAACGTAGTGTTACTTCTTGAGATATGGCACATGCAATGGAAAAAAAAAGAATGTTCAATTGCAACCACCCCCTTTTCAGCTGTTGACGCCAAAATAGAATCAGCTCTTATACTCTCTCTTATACTCTCTAAGGGCTACTTGTCGATAAATTTTTGTTTGATTCCGTTCATTTCTTGAGATACAGCAGTCACAATTGATGACAAAAATCGTTCTATAGCTCAACCCCCGTTTGAGCTATTGACACCAAAATTGAATCAGCACCTGTACCTGTTAGGGGCAACATAGAGGCAAAATTTTGTTTGATTTCACCAGCTACTTCCTGGGGAATAGCAGGCATGCATAACTCAAAAAACGTCCCATTGCTAAACCCCCTTGGAGGAATTCGCTCCAAAAACCAATGAGCACAAGATCACATAGGGGCACATATGTGTACCAAATTTTGTTTGATTTCATGCGGTAGTTTTTGCTGTAGAGCGGCCACAAAAATCTGATCACACACATATGTGACACACACACACAGACATTTTCTAAAAATGGCTGAAATGGACTCAGCACATCTCAAAACATTCAAATCCGTCAAAATTCGAAATTCAAAAATTTGCATGAATCTAATACTTTCTTCTATATATTAGATATAGAAGAAAGTAAAAATGGGGTTCCTTGAAGTAAAAGAAAATTACTAAGGATTCCGTGGCCTAAAAAGTTTTTGAATCGCTGATGGATTTACTTTCACTTAGTTTCATAAATATTTCTTTGTTTTGCTAAAAAATGCTAAATCTAAGCAACAATGATATTTTTTTCATATACAATTAACATTAGCGTTTTTAAGACTTCAATCTAAAAATTATTTGGGAGAAGGTTACCTGAAGCCCTGTCTTACCTCAACTTCACCACCTAAAGTTGATTAAAAATTCATCATTAAGTTTAAAAATTCAATTCCCTTTTTCTCTAACATCTCCAAAGGTAGCCTAAAACACTTTAAGCTTTAAATGTCGAAACATTTATGGGGGAAAGTCTCTAAAACACTGTCACTACCCCCCCCCCCCCCCAATGATCCCTTTCCTTAATACACAGCACAGTAGCTTAAAATTTTGCTTTTAGAAAATACTACCCAAACCCCTTTTTTTTCATGAACAGCCTAAAATTGACTTCAGTTTTATAAAACATTCTGGAGAGAATCTTCTCCCTTTTCCTTTATACATATGAAACATGGAATAAAACTGCATTTTTAACACTGCAATATAGAAATTTTTTTGAAGAATCACCTAATCCCCTAACACGTCATGTTTATAAATTTATACATACTTACATATTAAATAAGTCCATAGGGATTGCTACAACAAAGGGCATAGTTGGCTCATTTTCAGTAATATTATTCAATTCTTCTTGCCCTTCGATAACAAAAAGTACCCCAACATTTCCGCTTCTATGTGCTGTAACAGAAAAATAGAAATTAATATGTTTATACAAATATAATACAACTGGCTTTTTTTAAGGATGCTCTGTTTAACAACTATCTCTATTTCAAGACTAATTTTCCTGGCCCCAGACCCTTCATTGTCCCGAAAATTCTATTTAAGGGCTCACTCTAGTTGACCATTTTTTACGGTCCCTTGAAAATTGTTAAATATAGAACCAACTGCCTACATGTTATTGTGCAGTGTTCGTGCTCAACTATCCGTAACTTGGGTCCCAAGGACCCATTAATGAAATTGATTTGGGTCCTTTGGCGGAAAAAATGAGTTCCTTAAGTTTTAAACAAATCTTAGCACATAATCGAATAATATACAACTATTTATACTTAGGGAAAAGAAACTATCCACATAGTTATTTGAAAAAGGTATGAAATAAACTAAATTGGTTAATTTTGCCCTTTTTTTCTGTGATTATCATATGTTCAAATAATACACTTGCAAGATTTAGTTATTTGAGAAACTATTTAGTCAGTTACAATGAGATAAACTCAAAATTTACTTTAAAGTTGGATTTTACCATGAGATAAAAAATAAATGCCTTTGATTGATCAAGCAGAAAGCACTCCCTTAACCTTTGCTTTCATGAACATTTTTCTAGGTGAAAAAAAGCAACTAGCCCCCCACCCCCCCTCCATCAATTATCAATGGCAATTTCATAGAAATAGAAAAAAATCGCAAGCGAATTAACACAACGCAAAAATCGCGATCGCAAAAACGAAACATTTTCTCACATGAGTATAAAAATTGCTCATTTGCAATCTTTAATTAGAAAATTTGACTTCATTGTGACTCTTTTAAAATATCTGTGTTGGCTTTGGTGCTACTTTTAAAATTTCGCCATTTTCAAAATGGCGCAATCGATTAATACGTGACTTTTGCAAGTCCAAATAAAAATAGCCCCTCAGAAATAGGTGAATTACTAGAAAATGAACAAGGTTAAAGTGCTTTTGTATAAAATTCATATTCATAAGTAATTTAACAAGAAAAATGTTAAGTTCAGAACTTTGTGTTTTGCGCGATCGGGAAAATGTTCGCCATTTTTTTTTCACCTGTCCTTTTATTGAGGATGCAAGATAATAATTTTCAAAAGTAATTCTGGTTAGGTGAATGCAAAATAGATAAGCTTTTACTACTCAGTTGTCCTGTATCAATCCTGAAGATTGCATTGAAACCACTCTTACTCTTGATCTTTATTGTTATTTTCAGGAATTTCCCCAAAATAAAAGTTGAGGGAGAACTTATTCTTAGAATACAGTACAATGGGCTATTTATAAACTTGCAATATTTTGCTCCTTGAGCTCTGCCCAGGAGGTCACAGTAAGCTCCAGTCTTATCACTAAAATTCCATTGACTGGTCAACAGTAGGGGTGTGTTTGAATAGCTGATACAGAGATAGGGTCATTTTAATCCTTTTCTGTTGATTCTCCTGGTCATTGAAGCTTAAAAGCATTCACTAGATAGACCTTCAGCATTTTCCACAATTTTTTTTCTGGTTTTTATCTTTTGGGTGTTCTGGGTCCCTAGGACCCGAATTTTCGCGGAAGTTGCGTCCCTTTCCCGCGAATTTGCGTAAAAAACCCGCTATAGCGCGTAAACGCGAACCCTGGTTATTGTGAAAGACTAAAATTGGACAACGTAGATTTTCACTGGAGATTCATCAGAAATATTCGGTGTTTTGCCAATGTCTTTGGTATGTGAATGTTGCTTTCACTGGCTAATGTTGATATTTACCAGATTTAGTATTTTCATGGTAACATACAAACATACAATCAACTCCTGGTACTCCAAGATAATTGTAAGAGACATCAACTTGAATTACTGAAAACTCGGAATGTTTAGACTATATAATAAAATAAGAGAAAATTTAGTTATATATATATAACTGAAAAGAGAGATCAAACAGTGACAAAATAAGAGAAACAGATTTCTAAATTTATAACTCGGCGATAAAAACAGAACTTACTGCATTTATTGTGACAAATTTAATATAAAGTTGCTTGTTTTTGAGTTGAAATTTATCTTTCTTCCTGCATTGTTTTACAAAATATTCAAAATTAAATAATTTATACCTGTACTTTATAAAGTGTATCAATTTTGTAGAAAACAAATAAATATTATACTCACATGCACATCCTATTTGATGAGTAGCATTCAGTCTTCGGAAACAGAAAATGTCACTTTGAATGTTTTCATAGATTTTTAGACTAGTTCGATCAGACTCAACATCTGAAAAAAATTAATTAAGTAAAAATATAAAATAAATAAGCTAAAATATTTACACACATCAATAAGTAAATAAGTTAAAATGGGGGATATGTGCATGTACTTGACATCCCTTTGTACATTCCTTATGTCATATTGTAATGAATTTTGGCATAGAAGCACGTCAGCAGTATTAAAATCAAAACAAAAATATTAGCCATGCTGATTTCTATTTGCTTGATTCCTGGGAAAAGTTATTCTCAAATCAACGCATTCACTTACATCATATACAAGTGGCAGACATTTATACCTAGACAATAGGCATAACTAAAACAGCAATGTCTTGTTTATGAATTTAAGATGCTGAAATTATAGTAAAATCCCTCCTAACGGACACCCCTTTATGCAGACAGTTTTTAAATCTCCTATTCCAAGGCAAATAACATTTTTAAACCCCTGTCCTTCACACACCCTTCTATTGTGGACAAAAAAATTTGGCTCTCCTCTGATATGCCCCCCCTCTTGGCGAGATTTTAATTTTTCGCTCGATACGAAAATCGCCAATAAGGCGATAACTTGGCAACCCTGGTTTTGCAACTTGAACGCTGGAAAGTAGTTTCTCGAAGTCTGTCTTTTTGCACGTGTCTGTGTGGTAGGAGGTAGGTGCTCATATGTTCCGCTCTTAGGGAGATTTTAAGTTGAATACTCTAAAATAAAGTTTCAATTCAAACTTTATTTTAGAGTATTCTTTTTCTTGTTGTTTTTTAATGTTAATTTAGTTGAATTTTCTATTTTAATTATGAGTTCGGTTTGTGATGTTGTCCAAATGTATCAATTGAAATTTTTGAATGAATCTTCTTTTTCTTTTTCGTCAGGTCGTCCAACGTTTGGACGTACCGGAGTCCTAAATAGATTTTTTATATTTAAACTAATTGAAAATAAAGAGGTTTTTTTAGAATTTTTAAGGGAAATTGGTTTACTTAAGAATGAAATGTTATGTTCTAGATGTAATTCTGTTATGAAAATTAAAAAAACTAAAAAATGTTCAGATGGGTTAATTTTTTTTTGTAGAAAGGTTATTGGGGGTGTTGTTTGTGGAAAAGAAGCAACGATCAGGAGTGGGTCATGGTTTAGTTCTAGCAAGTTGAAAATAGAGGAGATTTTTTTGATAACATATGAGATTTTAATTGGGACCAAAACTGCTGATATTGAAAGTCAATATTTTTTTTCATCACAAACTTTAGCCGATTGGCGAAATTATATTAATGAAGAAATATTAAATTACATTGAATTAAAATCCGAACAAATAGGGGGGGGGGGTTGGGAAAGTTATTGAAGTTGATGAATCTAAATTTGGGAAAAGGAAATATAATCGGGGACATGCAGTTGAGGGACAATGGGTTTTTGGGGGGGTTGAACGGGGTTCGGGGAAAACTTTTTTGGTTGCTGTTGGGGATAGGGGTAGGGAAACTCTATTTTTGGCAATTAAGCAGTGGATACTACCAGGCACGACGGTGCACTCCGATTGTTGGAGGGCATATGATACATTGGGGGAGGAGGGGTATGAGCATTTAACAGTCAACCATAAACTTAATTTAGTAGATCCAAAAACTAAATGTCACACTAACACAATTGAATCCACATGGAGACACGTTAAAAGTACTCTACCAACATATAATAGATTAGGGGATTTTAAATTTTATTTAGCTTTTTATTTATACAAAAAAAATTGTGAATACAAAAATGAGGATATGTTTGTAAAGTTTTTGGAAATAATTCGCGAAATTAATTGGGTGGAGTACAAAATACAAGTAAAATAAGGTTGTTTTTTTTTGGAATTTTTTTTGTCAAAACAAACATAATTTAAATATTTTTGTAAAGTAATGATAATAAAAAATGGGATAATTTCCCTAAGAGCGGAACATATGTGCACTGCCTCACGTGAGGAAGTAAAAGAAAAGTAAAAAAGGTAAGTGAACATATTTTGAATTATTGTGTTTTTAGTGTGTTTCTGGTAGTTTGTATTTTGGTCTGGTTGGCATTTTTGTAGCACAAAAATGGTGTTAATTTCACATAAAATCTGTGACTTTATTGTATACTGAACGGAGGAGATCTGTGACTTATATCCGACTGTGATGTATATTAAAAGTCGGAGGGATAACGGACCGAGCGGCAGCGAGGTCCTGGCGAGCCCGAGGTCTCATAGTACTTTCGTAATGAGACCGAGGCAGGGCCGGCGAGCCGAGGTCTCATTACGAAAGTACTATGAGACCGAGGGCTCGTAACCCGGAGAAACAACGGAAAAAAATTAATGCATTAATTTCATTAAATAATTAATGACATAATTTGAATTTTTCCTGTTGGCGCTAAAAAAGCATCGCTAAGAACGATGTATGACATATGACGTCATACATAGTTTTCTTGGCGACGCTTTTTTGGCGCCAACAGGAAAAAGTCGCCAAGAGGGGGGTATATCAGATTTGTTCCAAAAATTTCCCTTTAGTGTTCGCATTAGAGGGGTTTTACCGTAATAGCATTTTAAGGTCACAAAAGAAAAGTTGAGCACTTCCCTGAACTATGTAATCATTTAAGGACTTTTTAAGGGTTTTTTGGGAGTCCCAGAGGATTTGTATCCCTAAAAATGCAAATCAAAACTATTTCAGTCATTTTAATTTAATTTTTGGTGCAAATGTATTCACAAATCATACTTTTTCTATTATTTATGGATGCAAACTTAAATGTTAAGCTATGCGATTGAACTTAACATAACACAATGGTAATTCACAATAAGCTAGCATTTCCTCTACACCAGAAAGGAGTAGGGTGTCGTTTAGATAAAAGAGCACTTAAATTCAGTTAAAACAACACTTATTGATGCAATATTTTTAATAGAAGAGGTGCTTTTTAATTGTTTTTAATGCTAAAAACTACCAAACCCAAATATAGAAGCTAACCAGCTAAAAACACTTCAGATTTATATTCAAAGCAGTGAAACAAGGGAGTTCAAGGAGAGATTCACATTTCAAGGCGAGGCTTGCATGAATATTTACCCCTCGCAAAAAGTTTGATTTTATTATGCAGTTTTATTGAAAGTTCAAAGGTTCAAGGAGGCAGAGGTGCAAGTGGTCTGAAGTAAAATTTACTCAAGACAGTGCGAAATTTTCGGAAACTATGAAGAAGCTCGATCCCCCTCCCCCCCAGTAAAAACCCTTCAAATATGTAGTACACAGAAATCATTGAAATCATAGAAAGAAACCATTTTAAAAAGGTTTTGATTTTCAGTTTTTAAATGTGTTGTCAGCCCAAAAGTTTCGGAAAAAACGACCCAAAATGTTTGGAATTTTCAGAAATTTCAGATCACAAACATCCCTGTAAGGAGGGCACTTTGACCATTAACCTGAAAGGGAAGAAGTGTTGATTCATAAGCAAGACAGGGGAAGAAGTAAGCCTGAAGTGTGCATACACTCGAGATGGCGACACAGTAGGTCAGTTGGTAAAAACATCCTGCGAATAACACAAAGGTCATGGAATCATGGAATTGATATTCCCCAAAGGGTCAGAAAATACAGTTTTTGAATGACTAGTTTTCCTCAGCCGAATCCTGATCCAAATAAGACATTTTAAAGATTTTTTCATCGCTATTTGCGGAAAATAAACAAGTAAGTCCCAGTCTTACTATTGTTCAAAAAACTGCTTAAAAAACGGGTTTTTTGGGTTCTTACCAGCGAGCGTGAATATGCAAAGGCCCTCTAGTATTATCTTAAAATACATTCTTTAAAAAACAACTACATTCATATTATGATTATTCTTATTTTTTTATAACTATTATTAATTTTAAAAAACTTGTAACTCGTGTCAGTTTCAGTTTTCACACACGTTACAAGTTTCATTAATATAATAATTAACCAGAAAAAGCTGAGAATACATCGTACATGTTACTGTTTTAAAAAAGGATGTAAAATAAGAAAATATTAACTGATGCTTAATTTGGAGATGCTGAGCTGATGAAAAATAATTTTCAAAAGAAAAAAAAAGTGTACCTACAAATGTCAAATGCGTTACAGTATAATCACCCTCCGTGATCGCTTGTTACGAAAATTCCGAAACATTATAACCGTTTTTAATATGAAACTTGAATTCATCAATTAAAAAATAAAGTTTTGACACAAAATATGATGATACACCAAGTTCATTTTGCATGAGAACTCAGCCCGGCTGCACTTTTCAATCAAACTTATACCTTTTAGATGGACAGTAGTCTAGTTATGTATAAAAAAAAAGGGTTCCCGCACTCCGTTTGTTAGAAATTAAGCTCTGACTATTCATTTTAGTTTATATATTTGTCTTGTCTGGAAGTATAGTATCTCAGTACGAAATCGGCTCTTATAACATGAAAGATATTTTTGACATTCATAGCAATTTTATTCAATGACAAAACGAAGTTTTCTTGAAGATTTTGTGTTACCTTGAATAGAAATAACAATAAGGAAAAATAGATAAACCCAGAATTTTATCATTGTTGACAGTGAAATTTAACACAACATATGAACATGACACACACAACAGAAACAGATGCGCGGACCGCGGAATGCCGAAGCTGTACGTACCGTTGCCGAAAAGTTGCTGAATAATTTGTAAATGAATGCACGTGAAATTTGGTTTTTCATTGTTTCTTATGAAAATAAAGAGAAACATAGAGAAGTAATTTATGCTTCTGAATGATATAAATCTTTAAAATGAACATGTTATTTCAGACAAGAACGAAAAATACAATAATGACACAAATAGCAAACGAGGAATGGCAAAACTTTGTTTTGTTTATAAACTTTTTCTTGTCATCGCGTGATCGCATTTTGTGTTGGATCGAAATTGAACGGAATAGTGATTAATAATTATTTTTTTTCTATGGTGGTATCATTTAAAACTCAAAAAGGGGGGAAACGAGAACAATAAAATTATTCTTCATAGCTTTTTCGTTTCAGATTTGCATGCTTATGCCATGCAATGATTTAAAATTTGGTTATCCAACGTCTGGAGTAAAAATTTGAACGAGAACAAAGTTCAGATTTTCGTATTTCTTATTAAGTTACAAAATGAAACAAAAAATGAAAATTTTTGAAAAGAGTTTTTGAAGATTTTTATCTCTTTCAAATGATTGGAAAATAATTTATAATAAACAAAGTTTTGCTGCATTTTTAACTGCTTTGCTGGAATGTAAGCTGAAAATTTCAGCCATAATTTGATCTAATTTGGTGTAGAAATTCAAAAAAACTCTTGGGTTAGGAATTACAACTTCTGATTTGCTATTGATTTTTTTCTTGTTATCAGCTCTTGAGGAATTAAACATATGTGTAAAAGAATGTTACAAAAAGCGTTTGAAGTAACTTTGGTCAAACCTCCACCAGGCGTTCAGTTAAGTCATCCTCTTCACATTGGATTAGAGAAAGGATATATTGATGCACATCAAATGCTTAAAAATGCAAATGATCTGCCCTGTTTTGTTGGGAGCATTAGAAGAAATTTTCCTATTCTGTATGCAGTATCAGATTGTATCTTCGTGAATGTACATGTATTAGAATCAGCTTCCAGTTTTAACAGCAAATGTATTTTTATATATGTTACAGAACATTTTTTGAAGCACTATGGCTATGATTATGATGATGTATGTTATTTTAAGCCCGTTTCTTGCCTTTCATTAGATAAAATCGTGTTTGGTGCCAAAACCGTCAAAAGTTTCTCATGGTTTCAAGATCCTGACGTTTTGAAAAATCTTTTTATTTACTCTTGTAAGGAAAAAATGCTCTGTCGACAAGATGATGTATTCTTGAAGTCACCGCAAGAATTTTCATCAGTTTATTCAACAAATTATTCAGAATATATAACATTAAGTTGCCAACCTGTGTTTCAAGGACTTATTAACTCTGTGACATCCCTTACAATTGCTGATGTTAAAGATATCTCTGACTGTAATTCTGGAAATACAAAATCCTCAAATGGAAATTCGGATCAAATATCTCTGATAAATTTAATTAGTTACACAAGTAGGAATTTTCTAGGAATGAGGCTACATGATGATTCTATTTCATCACTGCCAATTGCAATCAATTTAAAATTTCTTTCTTCCTTTGAGATACGTGTAATTCCAAAACTTTCAACACATTTTGAAAATGATATAAGAAATCTAGGTAGCGACATTGATGAAATGAATCTTGTATTTGTATCAAATATGGCTTTGAAAAAGTTAAGAATAGTTAATGGTGCTTGGGTTAAAATTAGCTTGCATAGACACACAAAGAAATCTAGCTTGAATGTAAAAGATTATTCAACACAGCCAGCTCCAAATCATCGTTTGGCACACGTGTGCTGCTTTAGCAATGAAAAATTTACAGCTCAGTATTTTGAGTCTGATGAAATAGTGTACATTAGCCCCCTTTTGTGGTTTAATTTGAACAATCATCCTTCTGTTCTTATACAACCTGATTCTAGGCTGAAAATAGAGGTAATTGTTATTAAGTTTAAAAATATTACCGTTCAGGGGCGGATCTAGAGGGGGGGGGGGGCATGACCCCTCCCAAAACCTTGTGATTGTAGGAAATTTTTTAAGGAAAAAAAAATATGAGAAGATAACAAAATTTAACACTTGTATTTTACTGAAAAGGAAGTGTAGGCCTTAATTGGGAGATAAGTTATATCCCTATCCTCAAAACAAAACTTTTATTTCCAAAAATTTTCTCCATCTTTTACATCATTTCTTGATTCCAACTATAGACACTTGGACAATAGCTAAATGCTGCGGTTCTCAGAGTATACCTATTGTTCACAAGCCCAAAGAGAGCCTAAATTTTCGTTTTTATGGCTTTAATTTCGAAACTAGGAGGAGAACCCCCTTTTCCCATGCTCTTTCACAAATGCCTTGATATGTAGCAAAAAAAATTGCATTTTAAGTCTTTTATTTGGAAAAAATGTCAACGGAAACTAGCTTATCCAGCCCTTATCACTTAACTTTGCTTAAAAGCAACTTAAATGAATTTTTTTGGGACTTCAATTACAAACGAGTTTGATAGGACCCCCTCCCTCCCTAGTTTATATCGTAATGATAGCTTTAAAAGGAGGTTTTTTAGAGGAGCTCACGAATCTTCCATTCCTTTCTAAAATATGTATAAATATAGTTCAAAATCAAATTTTTAGAGCCTCAAAGGCAAAATATTTCCAGGAAGGAAGGATTCTAAGCAGCTTCACACTTCTTTTAATATAAGCAAACCTTACCTAAAGGTGTATTTTTAGGCTGGACAGCTGAAGAGCTAGAAGAGCACCCCTCCTCTTTTAACTTCTCAATGTATAATGACAGAATATTTTGGTTTCTAAGCTTTATTTTCAAAAAGTATTTTGGGGCCAGCACCAGAAACCTGACCTTTCTCCGTACATCATCAAATATAGACAAAATGCGTTTTTTAATTTCCTAATTTTCAAAAATTACTTCAAAATTTAAATTTTGAAACATTTTCGATGGAGATTCCTAAATCCACCCCCTCAACTAATGTCTCGATACTCCGAAAATTGAGTTTTTAAAACTTCATTTTAATAAAATTTCTATACAGTTATCAGGGCCCAATTTCCCAATAATTGCCTAAGGCAGCAAACTTTTCAGGGACGGCATTTGCTATTATAATACACATTTTTTGAATTAAATTGTTATTCTTGAAAGTAAAATATTAGCATTCTTTCATTTTCCACAGAGACAATTTTTTCTTGTAATTTAATAATGATTACTTTCACACATCTTATGAGATTCAAATGTTTTTCAATCATGGTATTTGCCGAATCGTCAGCAAAATTTGCTGAATAAAATTTTTTTTGGAAGATCACTGTGATCATTTTATCGGGGCGCTTCAGAATGTGAAATGCCATCATTTCTTCATAAGTTTGACAGTTTGGATATGGGGAACATTTTTTTACGTTTTTTTGAGTGAAGGATATTTTGCTTCTTTTAGGGGGCGGCAGATTTCAAACTTGCCTAGGGGCGGCATGGAGCTAAATTCGGCCCTGGGGAGTTTGTTCAAAAATTTCGGATGGCCCCTCCCAAAACAATCGACTGGATCCGCCACTGTTACTGTTATGATGTTCTTTTCAAGCTTCTACTTTTGTTTTGTGTATCTAACAAGGGCATATTTAGATAGAATGTGATGACTCCTCCCCCCCCCCCCATCCTCTTTTGCAATCAAATACAGCCAAAACTACAATAGGATTATTTTGAACCTATATTTCAAAAATTTTGCCCTCTTCTTATTTTATGCTTGAAAATTCCACCTTGATCCTCTCTTTCCGTTGATGACCCACTCCAAAACCAGAAGCTGGATCTGCCTTTGCTCTATAATTACGGCAGTAGTTTCTGTTAAATACAGTGTTAAAGCTAATGAGAGAAAGCCAGGTCCTCCGTCATGTTAAATACTGGCAAAAATTATGATCCTGTGAAAACTTGCATATTTTCATAAGATATATGACTATTTCTCAAAGAAAGGAAACTAAAATTTTTAAGGAAAAAAAAATAGTTTCAGCAAATATATATTTATGCCTCTTTCTCTCTCTCTCTGGAACATAATCCAGATAGCATTCTTTGGATGAATAAAAATAAAAAAGTTTGGGTAACATCATGGTTGCAATTTTGTCCACTTTTTTTTAAAAAGTCTGGGACGCCGGAAGAAACTAGACAAAACTGGATGAAATGAAAAATAAACTGATTATACATACATAAATTTATTGTTATGGTGTAATGATATTAGTTTATTATTATAATACATTTTCTATTATGAATTAATCATTTAATTAAAAAAGAATCATCAGCTTTAGAATTTCATAAATTAAATAATAATAATAATAATAATTACACATTGATGCAGCTAATTTTAGATCATAATTTACTTAAAAGTACATAATAAAATTTAACAATGTGAATAAGCTATTGGACACGATTAGACTATTATATACAATAGTAGAAAATAAACTCAATGGAAAGTCAAACGAAATGCTTGGAGGGAAATGGAATGCTTTTGGATACTAAAAGAAAAAAAGATTTATATACTAAAAATATTTCTATAACTGTTATATTTTTCAAGTTTTTATTGAAATCACCCCATTAGTAAAATATTTATGCATTAGCATATTTTATAGATATGTTAATGTCATACAAATTAAGAAAAATTACTACTTTAGTAGGGTTGTAGGTACTGAGAACAGTGTACTGGAAGGGGCTATAATAGGCAAGAGGGTAGATAGCTTTAAAAGGGCCATTAATCTTCATTGGGAACTAATAAACTGACTAGGGAACAGCCTAGTCAGAGCCTGTTGCTGATCATCATATTTGTATTTGTATTGCAAGAACAGATTTCACTTCATGCCAACATTGCTTTTATTAATATCAAATAATTTTTCTTTTTCTTTTTTTTTTAAATATAATTTTTAATGTTTTGAAGCTTCAACCTTTAAATACTTTTTAATTTTATAAATGCACTTATGGGCAATAAACCTCCACATCACAGATAAACATCTTAAAATTTACAGCTGATGTGCTTGTTTTATAAATGCGATAGCACATGCATTATAATTTATTTTAACACTCATTTGATTTTTTAACACACTTACATTAACTTTAACTGATCTTACTTTTTTTATTTTCACGTTAAAATATTTTACAATCAATTGTTTATATACATATTTATGTAGGGTCTGTTGGGGTAATTTTGGGTAGTCGGGGGAATTTGGGTGTAAGTTATATTTTATTAAACAAAATGAAAACTATTCATTTCATACATTTACAAAAATTCAGTTATAAACATCATCCTTACCCATTAACATATGCTGAAAAAATGTTGCCAGTACTCTTTTTGAAATTAATAAAAAATAAATTCTATTTTTCGGAAATGTCAATGCATTAGTACAAACGAACTACTTCCAAATAGTGCTGCTAATTAACCTGTGACTCTATGTTTTTCAAGTTTAGGTATGTAGACATTACATATGTTTACTTTAATTTGGCATTGAATTGAAACATTTAGCATAATTAGTTGTCTCTGACTTGGTTATCTAAAACCCATCTTATTACTTAAAAAAAATTATTTTTCATACTTTCCCATTATTTATGTTGTAACTACATTCAACCTAAGTTTGAAAACATTGAGTTAGATTGTTATTGAAACCATGCTTTGCTCTTTAACCATTACTATACCCAAATTCCTCCATCCATGGGGTAATTTGGGTGTAGTGAAACAAATGTTTGTCATTTATATGCAAATGGGTCTATTAACATGTAGTTTGTTGAAAACTATTCTGAAAAGTCATAATGCTGAGCTGAAACAAGAAAAAGAAAAAAATATGTATATATAAATTTATTATAGGACTGAAAAATTCAAAGTAGGTCATTTGTATACCCAAATTACCCCGACAGACCCTATGCTATTTTTATGTTAAAATATTACTTGAATAGGAAAAAAGTCAATATAATTATTTATTATTTTCAAACTACAAATTTTTAACTCAAAACTTTCAGTTTACTGATGAAGTGGACAAAATGACATTTTGTCCGGGACGATTTTTTCCGGGGTGGACAAAATAGGACAACCCTGGGTGGGCACAGTGAGGTATAATCCGCAAACAGCATGGCTCTCTTTCACTGTGTTATGCTACATAACAAAGGTGACCATATCAGTTTTGAAAGGAATAATCCCTTTGTTTGGTAACCTTGTTCTGTTGTCCCTGCATCTAGTTGCTGTCGCTTGAAAATATCCTAGCAATATATAAACATCTAAATAGCGTATATTCATCCAGTTAAGTTCCATGAAGTTCTGCTGTGAAAGTTTTTACTGTAATAGCAAATAAATATTACTATAAAAGCACTTATTTTTGCAATCCCATCGTAATCAGGAAAACTTGGGCCTTCCAAAATATTTCAACTGGATATAAATAATCAACGATTCTGCTTGTATCAAATTCGCAAAATCACCAATATCTTTTTTCTGATAAAAATTAAGGCTCACAAAAATAAGTGCTTTTACAGCAAATTTTTGTTTGAAAAAATATTTTCTAGCAAAAATGTAATGGGGTTTTTTTTGGATTATATAAATACATTTAATTAGGCATGTCTGTTAACTTTATTTATGTTTGTGAAATTTTGGTATTGAATCTTTCTTGTTTTGTACTTCTAAAATTTTGATTTATTTTTCTAGCCTGTTGATGCGAATTACATGCCTTCTTATGCTGATGAAGCTTACGTTTGTTTAGTTCAGTCACCAAATTATGATGGCAAAATAAATTGTGATGCCATGCTTTCAAACTATTTTGGTACTCCAAGGTAAATGTATTTTTTTTAACTGTTTTGTTCGCCTCAAATCATGCTTGTAATGCTTCCATTTAATGCATTACTTACTTATTTAAGGCATTTTAAACTTCTAAGATATTGGCAACTACAAAGGTTTAAAAGGCTCATATTTTGTTGAAAAACTGAAAAAGGTGACATTGTTTCCCATAAAAGTAAAAAAGTATTTTGAAGCTTTAACTTCATTTTATTTGTAATTTTTAAATTTTGTTTTGAGGCATCCCTTGGTGATGATTTATGACAAGTGTTAAGACCTTAAAGCTGGATTTATTAAATAGAAAGAGCAAGTCCAGTCATTGGTTTAGCAAAAGCTGAGGCTAAGACTCCAAGTCACCTGACTCAACAACGACAAATGGTTGACACGTTTTGCATGAAACTAGCGAAGAAAACATGATTTCTTTTAATGCTTTGCTTTAAAATCTCTGGTGACTTGGGGTCTTTGGTTCAAGAAAGAAAGTCTTCACTCCCACCATTTTATCACTTCTCAATGGTTATGACTAACCTAATGCTGCTTTCCCTTGAAGATTTTTTCGGATTTTATATTTGCATTGTAGACTGCTGGAAGAAATTCTTTTTCTGGGCTGATAGGGAAACCTTTCACGCTGCTGTTGAACATTCTACAATGCGCTTTGAATATCTAATTGAAAGAAATAGAAAGCATTGAACAAAGTCTATCATAAAATCAAATTTTTTTTCCACACATAGTTATTTTTTCTTAATGCACCTTTCATCACCTGGTAGTTAAAGTTTAAACAGGTAACTTATTTCAAATTTTTTTCCCCATAGTCCGTTTAATTTGTATAACAAGTTTTAATATTTATTAGAATGCTAATATGATATAATTGTTTATAAATTTTAACTGTGATAAGAAACTTACATTACAATTTGTTAATCCTTATAAGTGTAATCAATAAAAACTTTTTGAAGACAATACTTCTTGCAGTGAAATTTTAAAAGGTTGAAAGTAAAGACAATCATTGTCCAGGGTTGCCCATTCCTAAAAGAGTAATGGCAGATTTGCTCAAATGCACCTCCTCCCTTTGGTGGACAGCATTGCAAATAATGCATTAGATATTTTGTGATTGTAAGTATTTTTTATAAATAGAAATTAAGGATATAGGGGTGAAGGAAGCATACATAGATAGCTGAATTTTCAAAACTTAAAAAAAAATCAAAATTTGAAAAAAAAATATTTTGTGTTGCACAAAATTTGAAGCAATTGGCATGAAAATTTTTCAATTATGTAAATCATGCTGTTTTGAAACTTTAAAAGCACTTTATGCTGGATTTGTTTTTAGGCTAATTAATAAACCTTTATATGGGGCAGTGAGAAACAAAGAGATGTATGTGACAGAATTAAAAATTTGGAGATAACCAGTTCAAATGGTAGGTGACTCTCTCCTCTGTCTTGGGGCAAGAGATAGTACTACCAGCTCTGGTAGGTGATGTTGTACAGCATGATTTAAAAAAAAAAAAAAAATCAATGAAAGCCTACCTAAGACATTATCTTTTAATGCATTTTATTCAAAACTTGAAAATATTCCCTTACATTCCTTTCACTTACATCCCTTTTACCCCCCATCTCACGGTCTCATATTGAATTATGAAAATTAATAATATGAAAGTAAATAGCCTGTTTATTGAACATAATCATATATAATGCATAAAATCTTTGAATTTATTTATTCAATAAATTTAAACAAAATCACATAATCTTTGTTTTTCTTGTGTGTAGGTATATTTGTAAAGGGGATATGATTTGCACTAAATCTAAAGGTAATGATTTTCAAGATTTGAAATTATTTGGAATTATAATAAATCATATGCAATATGTGTTTTTTTTTTTTTTTGAACTAAGATCTATTTAAGATAAATAAATACCTTTGTGCTAAAAAATAAAGTAAGAAATAACAATGTCAAAAAACAAATTCCAGATTACTGCAGACACATGTTTTGACGTTGCAAGAAACGCCTTTTTTCAATACAAAATAAATGAGCTTATGGATGATAAGACATCCAACAAAAGCCTTTTGTTGGACACGTGTTTGCAGTAATCTGCAATTTGTGCTTTTTGACATTGTTATTTCTTACTTTAAAGTCTATCTAGCTCATTTTCATGAATGTTTATGTGTTTGCCTTATTGCAAAGTGCAGAAATAAAGAATTTTATGCATTTGAACATCAGTGTTTGTTCAACCTTACGTCCTCCAAGCTTTAGAGAAGGGTCGATATAGCCAGTAAAAAACTTGCATGCATTTATTTTTGTGCAGGTTAACCCTAAAAATGCTTTTTTTTTTCTTAAGTTAATTTGATTTAGCCTCCCAAAATGAAATGTTAAATGAATTTAACAGTACAGTGACCACCACTTATTAAAATCACATTCGTTCTCAGGACATTTGATTTTATAAAGCGGCTGATTTTATAAACCAACATAACTACATTTTTTTAAAAAATGAAATGTTTTGAAGTTTAAATACTTTAAAAAACGAAATGAATTACGTCATTTGTTTTTGTTTTAAGTATTTCAAAATACAGTTGTCATTTTAACTAAACATAAGGGTTTTTTTAAACAAGGGTTTCAAAATATTGGCGTATTGCAGTTTGGTTAACACAATTGTAAAGATTCAATATCGTTTGAGAATTTACCAAATGTTTTGTAACGTACAAAATTATATTTTCTTCTTTGCTCTAAAGAGTATCGTATATCATCAAGCGCTTTTCTCACATTGAAGAGGCAAATTTGGCGCTGAGATTTCCTCATCTTCTGAGACCAATTCCTTCACTTCTTGGAGCTTCTTCATCAACTTTTTGCGTACGATGTCCAAAATTTTGAATTCATATAACGGCGATGTTGATTTTATTAAAGAATGGTTTTAACATGTTTTGGTATTGCAATGTTTCTGTTCTTCCAGATTTGATTTTAAAAAGCAGCTGATTTTATAATCCAGTGATTTTATTAGTGGCGGGTACTGCATTAAAGAACTGCACATTAATTTTAATTTTTTAAAAATTTAAGGTCCAAATACCATAACTTGTATGTTTGCGGACCAAGAGGAATTTTTTTTTCAATATCACTGCTTTAAAACATGCTTTGTTGTTAGCATTTAGTAATGTATTTATTATTAGATCATGTTCTAATAATGTACATATTATTCGAATATGCTTATATTTCTTATTTGGAGATGTAATTTCTATTGACCATTTTTTATAGGTCAATTGGATTTTTTTGCAAAGATGCAGGATGAAGATGTTGACAAACTGAAGTATTAATTTTTTTAATGTTAATGTCTTTGAAACGTTATACATAATCTTTTGTTTGAATATCTGAATGAAACATATGATATTGTTTGATGATAAAACATACTTTTTAAAGAATCACTATATAAAATGAATCAAATAAGATGGATAAACATGGAAGTATATATGTGTGATTTTTTAATATGAATAGTTAGTTTTGCATCTTCAAAACAAATAATTATTTTTACATGAATTTTTTTCATGTTACCTATAAAAATAAAAATCAAGTGAATCCACTTACAACGCAACAAAATGCACCACACTTTCATGTAGAAAACAAAAATATTTTAAATCATTTTCTCTTGGAAATTTTAAGTTATTGTTTAGTACTTTTTCAAAAAAAAAAAAAAAAAATGAAAATTTAGGGAAATTAACCGTTTTTACCAAAAAAGTTTTTTTCCCCCTCCAGAAAAATTTTAATTTTTTAAATTTTTTGCTTATTTTGTTTAAATATTTTTTTATGTTCAGTATCCCACTTGAAAACCCTAACCTTAATGATACAAGCTGTAAGATATTTAATTTCCCTGTACACCGAAGTATTATTTTCTACTTTTCTCATCTGTACTGGAAATGTATACACAGAATAAATATCAATTAGTGGAAATTTTTATGTAAAAATTTTAGTGCATTTTTAATGTTTGTGCAAATGTGTACACACATATGTATAAGTGCATGTAACAAATTATAAAAGTTCCATAAAAAGCAACTTACAGTTTGAAATATCAGTTTCCAAAGAAAAAAAATCAAATTTCTGTAAAAATTTGATTTAAACTTAAAAAATCACATCTTAATTAAAATTTATAGTTGAGTCCTGATTTGTCTAATTTAGATAACTTTTGTTGCTTTGAACACAAAAACTACTGGTGATTTTTTTAAATTGCATATATCTTTAAATATTTTTTCAAAAATATGTTTTCAAAAAAATATATATAACTATTAAATAAATTTTAATTTATATAAAAAAAATGAATAAATTTTTTTAGAGAACCCCTGAAGAAAAAATCCACTGCTTCAAAATTTCTAGAAATTTTGCATCTCAAAATTTGAATAAAATAGTCTCTCTAATTTTTTTTCACCTTAAAAATAAAAAAATAACTGACTTCTGAATTTTTGTGTTTGGGGGAAGCTTGTTGCAAAAATTCTTAGAATGGTAGCTATTTCTTTATCTTCTCTCTTCCTGATTCCCATGGGTTGTTATTTAGTTTTTTACTATACCTAGAACATGTTTATGTACTCAAAATTATTTATGCAAATTATTTTATAAATATTTCCTTTTATTTCTAGGTGGCCTATTGTACACTTTCGTATTCCAACAATTGAGGGTTCAAATTCTTCATCTGGTTTTTTGATTAGTAATAAATATACACGTTTGTACCAGGTATGCTTGAAAATTATTTAAATAATCATTAATATTTGTTTTGATGTATCACAAACCTAGAAAAATTGTGACACAACTAGAGGGCATAATTTCAAATCCAAATACAAAAGTGACAACAATCAAAAGGCTTTAGGACCAGATAAGCTGGTCCTGTGGTCAAATTATTAATCCTCAATGTTGGTCAAGAACAGGGATGCCTCAAACTTAAATTTTTTAAAGGAGAAATTCTCAATTTGCAGTGTTGAAGTCGAAATTTTATCGATTGATAAATACACATACATGCATTTAATGAAAAGGAACATTTGGGCATTTAAGAATAGCAATATTGCAATTACGACTCCGAATTTGAGGAATCATCGGACAAAATTTGCCAAATGAGGACAATTTTTTTGGGAAGTCCACAGGGGGTTACTCCCCCCCCCCTTCTCCAGGTTTTATTTTTTAATACGTTAGGTTGCAACTTCCAAAAAAATCAGTGTGACGCTATATTCATATTTTTTGAGCTCCCAAGTTACAAAAAGAATTATTTGTATAACACTTTTATGCAGACTTTTTTCTGACAGAGATTGCATTTTAAATATTTGACCCAAAATGCTGCCCTTGCCATCCCAGACAGGTGTACGGTTTGTACGCCCCTTTTTAATTCTTGTTATGCTGGCAGAGATGTGCCAATTGAGCCAAACTGCGCCAATCACCGATCCTGCGCCAAACTGCTCCAAAAGATCTCCAAATGGACTTTTCTATGCCAAAATTGAACAAACTTGCGCCAAAAGCGCAATTTTGCATTTATGTTGCAGTTCCTTTGGTATATTTGGCAAATTTTGGAAAATATCAAGTTTATGCATTTGGAGCTTGTTTTTACGACTTTTTGACTTGGTAACAATTTTTTGCGCATTTCAAAATCCGATTGCATCCGCTTTTGAAAAACTCGATTGTTTTAATTTTCTATGTGATTATGTTCCTTTGACTTGAAACATTTTGTGTGGATCATTATTTTCAACCTTTCTTATATTTTGTTTTTATAATATGAGGACTTGTAAGTTCGTGTTCTTATCACGCCCACTCGAAAATATCAATCCAGTTGCATCCAAATTGATTTAAGTAAAAACCATCTGCAGAAATTAATATTGTTCACAAGTTTTTAATCCTGAGTTTCTTTCTGTTTTAAGACAGAAAATTGATTTTTAATTTTGATTGGCATCGTAATTTCATTATTAATTTTGTGATTAAATATCAAACAGTTAAAAATAAAAAGTATTAATGTTGCCTTTGCTTGATCTTCAGATTTTTTAATCAAGTAGTTCAGTATATAAATATATAAACATATGTGACAAAGTAATAATAATAATAATAACTAGGGGGCTATCGCCCCTGCTCGCTGACGCTCGCTAACCCCTGGAACTGCTTACGCAGTTCCTTCGGATCGCTACTCTCACTCACCGGCCACCAAATATTAGTCTAGCTTTATCTGTATTAAAAAAAGGGTATTGTTTTCTTTTTTTTTAAGATGAATCTCATAACACTTATGATTTCCATACATTTAAAGGGGACAATTACTTTGACTTGCAATTTGTGCATTGGATTATTCTAAAGCAAAAGTTTGCAATTCCATTATCTTTTGAGAGAAGTATGCAAAGAAATATTTTTGTACTAAAATTACAAACATAATATAATCATTGTTTCCTACATTTACTGAATGCAAAAGAAATTGCAGTGAAAAAACCCTACAATGTTAACACACTTAAAAACATTTCATGGTCATTAACTATACTATGTTCAGTGTCAAAATATGGGTGTATATATGTTTTAAAATGTCTAACAGTTGCAAAGAGCAAACAACTTCTGACACTCTCTGAAAGCAGTGATTTATTTAAAAAAATGTTAGAATGAGTGTTTTAAGAGTCAAGAAACCAAATCCAGTGGCACAACAGCTTATGAGGGCCAAGGCTTACTGTACCCATCTCACTCCTTCTGACCAAGGGCTCTGGGGTGCTAGGCAGATGTTCCGGTTAAGAGGTCAGCCTAATGCAGAACCCCCAGGGTTTAGTTCCCAAGCATACTTGGTACTCATTTTATCGACCCACTGACGGAATGAACGACTGAATCAGTCATGACCAACCCGGAGATCGAACCCGGACCTGCAGCGTGGAAGTGCTACCACTGAGCCTCTGGGCTTCAGAGCACTTGAATATAATTTACGAAGAAGAGAGCAGTGGGCTACGGAGTCTTTAGATGAAAGATCTGAACGCTGATTGGTTAAAAATGCTGCCGACAGGCTAAGGTGCACAAATGCACACCGGTTTCAAATCGAGAGAATTCCGCAAGTGTTTCTGAACACATTTACGGATTAATCATGCATTTTACTGGAGAAAAAGGGTTGACCTAAGACTGATAATTATAAAACTGGAGAAAAATATTATTGTAGCAAAAAAATTTTTGATTATTATATAACACTAATATTTGTCATACCTCGGACACCATTTATTTCATCCCATAGCAATGTGCCTTTTAAATTCAAACGTAAACAATTTCCCGTAGGATTAGCCTTCCTAATGACCATAAATAAAGCAGAGGGTCAAAATGATTTTGTGAAAACATATTAGCAGTAAAATTAGGCTTCACGATTCAATTTGTTGCTTTACTTTGTCACTGCGGTTCAGTTCTTAAAATGAATGCCATTGCAAAAGTATGTGAAATGTTTCGCTCTTCACGATTCAATTTGTTGCTTTACTTTGTCATTGTTGTTCAGTTCTTAACTTCAATGCATTGCAAAACTAAGTGACATGTTTTGCAATGAGAATTGTCCAATAAATTCATTTAGTCTATGTGGAATAACATAATACAGTGAAGCACGGTTTATACGTTTCTCTTCTATACGTTTTTATCAATTGTACCTGTTTTAAAATTGGTCCCTGGAGTGTCTAATATACATTAATCTTTACCAATTATACATCTTTTTTCATTTGTAAGCATTTTTCATAGTCCTTTCAAAAACGTATAAGCGGTATGCTTCACTGTATATACAAAAATGTGGTTGGGAAAAAAACTTCAGAATTTACAGGTTGCAGTTAGTAAAGCTTGACCACGAAAAGAAGGCAGATGACCTTGAAGGAAAACATGATTTGCATCATTTGTAATAGGTTGAATCTTCCAGAAAGCACCAAATAGTAAGCGGCGTGGTCTAGCTAATCCTATCTATTCCAAAATAATAACAAACAACCTATTACAAATGATGTTTTTGCATTGAGGTCATACGCCTTCTTTTCGTGGTAAGCTATAGCAGGGCTGTAGAGTTGGACTGGTTTTAAGGTAAAGGAGTATGAGTCGAAGATTTAAAATTTCAAGAGACGGATTCGGTAATTTTCTCTCAAAATTTGCAGCTCTGCCAATATTTGTGGAGTCACAGCCGGATTCAGACTAATTTTTGGTAAAGGAGTTGGAGTCTCTAAAAATCCTGTAGTTGGAGTAAGACATTTTTCCTCCGACTCTGCAGCCCTGGTAAGTAGGGAACTTTATTTTTTGTAAGCACTATGGTTAAGGGAAAAACCTTTCGACATCAACATTAACTTTGCAAAGGATTTAAAAAAAAGAAAATCATAATACTTCTCTGCATATACAATAGAAAATTTCTGGGTTTTCAGATACAACAGAGACATAATCAACTGATATGACTCTTGAATGCCTTACATATGACATGTCTATGATTGAAAAGTGGTTTTGTCACATCTAAACAAATTTTATCAAAAGTTTGACCCTGTGCCTCATTTATAGTCATTAGGAAGGCAACTAACAGGAAATTGTTCACGTTTGAATTTAAAAGGCACGTTACTATACATAAAAAATAATAAAAAAAAAATAAAATAAGTGGTATTCGATGATAAGTCTCAGTGTTACTATTAGCATTTTTTTTAAAAATAAAATATTATTTTTCTCCAGTTTTATTACTATTACTGTTATTTCAACTCTTTTCTCCAGTAAAGTGCATGATTATACCGGAAATACGTTTGAAAACACTTACAGAACTAACTCGATTTGAAAATCGCTGTTCAAAGGCGCACAAACGCACGCCGGGGCGTGCGTTTGTGCGCCTAATCCTATCGGCAGCATTTCTGACTGATCAGCGTTTAAATCTTTCGTCTAAAGACTCCCAAGCACACTGCTCTTTTCTTTGTAATTTGTATTGAAGTGATAGAAAACACTCATTCAAAAATCAAAATTCTAACGCTAGACATTGAACGCTAGAAGCGAGAATGTAGCACTTGTAAACAACGATCGTACGTAAACAAAGCAGATCGTTGCCAACGGAGAGAAAGAAATAAAGGCTTGTTTTGCGCCACGCACAAGCGTTATATATACAGTCGACGCTCATTATAACGACCACACATTATAAAGACCATCCCATTATAACGACCAGGGATTAAAGTCCCAACTTTGTTCCTATAAACTCTATGTTAATTTGCTTTCGTTATAACGACCGTTCAGTATGGTCTAATCCAATACAGCGACCGAATCAGCGGACGCTATTTCTTGTGTTCTTTCCAATAAAACAAATTTGTAGCTTGGAATGACATTATTGTTTACGGACATCTGCCTGAAGTTTTCAATGTCAAATCCAACTTTAAGAGGGGTGGGAGGGGGGGAGATTACCATTCACCACAGCTAGCACAGAAAAAAAAATGGGAGGAAAAATCGAGAAATTTCCAGATTCCTAAGAAAAGGGAGTTGACAGATGTATTGGTAGTTTGGTGTTTGAATTTAGTGGTTTTAAAGATTTGGGGTTCTCGAGGGACTTTTAAATGTTTCTTTGGAAAGCAAGAGAAACACAATTTATCACCTATATCTGAAACCTAAAATAATGTTTTGCAAACATCACGTCTGCTAAAAAGGCAGACCTCTGTTTCTGGTTTTATCTTCAGAAATTGTTGTAGTAGTAGTAGTAGATTTGAAAGTGTGTAACATTTTCCTCCCTATATTTTCTACTTTAAAACTTGTTTAATATTCTGTCATAATATTTTGCACACGACTTTTCTAAAAATTCCTATGATAAAAAAAATTTGGGCATTTACTTGGGCATGCATGATGACGGTGTACATTTTTCAAATTTATACCTCTTATAACGACCACTCGTTATAAAGACCTTTTTCTCTGGGACAGAGATGGTCGTTATATCGAGCGCCGACTGTATATATATATATATATGTGTATATATATATATATATATATATATATATATATATATATATATATATATATATATAGAGAGAGAGAGAGAGAGAGAGAGAGAGATAGATAGATGACAGTAATAAGGTCAAATATAAGTAAATAACTTACACATACTAAAAAAAAAAATAAAGACAAAGATAAATTAATAGCTCTTTAAACTCACTTGTTGAAGTAAAGTTTTTAAATTTAACCATTCTTTTTTGCTTTTTTTTAAAAACCTTTTTGGATAAGTTTTTGAGTTCAGTATCTTATGTCATTTACATGTATATATGAACATAAAAGCTAACAAATTTTAAAAATAGTTATCAAAGCACTATAACTTAAATGTGCACTAAAGCAGTAATGTATAAGTCACAGATGTTTCTGTGTGTGAAATATATCAGGGCTCAAAAATTATATTATCCAACATGCCCGGGGCATATAAAAATTCCGATCAGTAATGAATCTTTTACCCTTACATGCCCGACTGGGCATGCAGTTATTATTATTTTTTAATTAAGTATTGGTAATTTTAATGACAACTCATTGTGTACTATTTATTTAAACTTTTTTTTATGTTTTATATTGAAATAATTCTTGATTCAGATATAAAACTTTTAAATTAGTTTTCTGTCTGGTTAATGCTATAAATTCAAATATTTTTGTTATAATACAACAAAAAAATTGAGCATGTAAAAATTTTATTCGGGTATGTATTTTTTAGACAAACATGCATTTTTCTAGCCCTGAAATGTGCATAGTTGCTCCAAATTAATGCAAAATTTAAATTTTTGCTGCTGCAAGCTGCTCCAAATTTGCGATTTTACTGCTCCAGGCTGCTCCAAATTTGTGATTTTACTGCTCCAGGCTGCTCCAAATTTACAATTTCACTGCTCCAAGCTGCTACAAATTCGCCATTTTACTGCTACAAGCTGCTCCAAACTCACCATTTTCCTGTTCCTAAGATTGCTCAAAAAGCTAGTTTTGGTTGGCACATCCCTGTGAGAGCTAACATTTTCAAAACTGCTTGTTGGTATGATATACAGTTGGACCCCGATTTAACCCCCGATTAGTTGGACCCCCCGAATGAATTCATCGGGACCAAAACTTTTATACGTTAAATTGGGGTTATTCGTAATATCGGAGTGTGAAATTAAAAAAAAAACTGCACTTATCTTATTTTAACCCCTAATAAGCAACTGCGCGAAAATATTCGTAATTATAAAGTGCACACTTTTTATTCAGCATTTGATGACTTATTACACACTAGTTAATTAGAAATTTTAAACTACTGAGTTACTGAGTAATAGATGTTTGACAATTTCCTTGATACTTGACTCAAAATAGTTATCTTTCAATTTTATGAAGAGAAGAAAATACTGTGTCATTTGTAGCCTACTGCATGAGATATTTTTTTAGCTTCCAGGCCATGTAAAGCATTTGAAGGAATAACACTTTTAATGGGAGTTTCACTATTGCTTTCTGCCTCAGAATCAGTATTCGTTGGTTGCCCATCAGAAATTGCTGATTCCAAGAAAAGCTTTTTGCTGTTTCAGACAATATGGAATGAAACATATGGAAAACAATCCAATATTTCCTAACTCAAATTAACCGAAATTTTTTTTTTCGACTGTTAAAATAATTTGTTAATTTGGCGTTTATTATTCGGTAAATAGCGGTTTTTGCCTTCATTTTAGTCTGGGAAAAAGAAAAATTTGCTAAATCGCGAAATTCATTAAATAGAAGTTCATTAAATCAGGGTCCGACTGTATAATATGCCTGTGTTAAGATTTTTAAAAAAATGAATGCAATTATAATATATGTAACATATGTTACTGAAAAGTCATTAAAGCAGCTTTTGTTTTAGCTGTTAATTGATAAAAATGTTTCATCAATTTGTAGAAATTAAAAGATTATTTTATGTTCACAAATGGAATTTAATGAGTTATTTATTTTCCACTACTGATTTTTCCCCCTCATATTTTTCAACTTACTCTGTTAAACTTCCAGTATTTTTCACCAAAAGTGAAAATTTACTAATAGAAGCAGAGTTTAGTTTTACTTAACTATATTCTATGCTTTAAATCAAAATTCACAACATGTATTTCCTTATGTATATTTCAATAAGTAGATATTTATTTTTTTCTAATTTTTTACAATGTTATTTTTGATTAAATAAATTGTTTAATATCTACTTGTTACAGGGAAAGCTTGCCTACAGAAAGATGGCAGATGAACTTGAAGCTGAAACATTTGTATGATTTGTAATAGGTTGTTATTATATTGTAATAGATCGGATCAACGAGAACGCACCCCTTCCTACTTGGTGTTTTCTTGCTGACAAGCCCATATGGGGGGGGGGGGGGAGGGCAAGTGGGGGCTCAAGCCCCTTTGGAATTTAGAACTTCTTTGCTTTTAGTACTTTTTACTTTGCAAAAATGTAAAAACATTTCTTCTTCAGCCGTTAATGAATAAGTTTTTAAAAATGTCAAATTTTAATAATTCTAATCTGCACTAAAATCAGTTTCCATGGAGAAAATATTCTGCTAAACCATGGGGAAAATATCTGAGCTCTCCCCCCTTACAATTTTGCATATGGGCACCCTTGCTTGCTGATTCTACCTGTCACAAATAATACGAAAGATGTTTTGTTTCAAGGTTATCTTCCATCTCTCCATGGTCAAGTTTTATTACAAAAAACAATTTTGTTATTTTGTATTGTAATGTTTTCATTTGTTTGTTATTCTAACTCATATGATTTTTTTAAAAATCTAATTATAGCTTGGGACAAAGCAAAGTTATGTACCTGTCACCATGGAAACTTATCTTGCTTCATCATCATATCATCCAGTTTGGAATGCAGTACCAAATGGTCTTATGAACTATGTATATACTCTGCAGAACCTTATTTTACCTTTTCTGAAGCTACAGTGAGTTGAGTTTATTGTTTAATCCAACACTAATTACACTATTAGTCATATGGAAAAGTGTCTAGTTTATTAAAATCACTCCTGTTTTTCCAAATTATGTTTATTATGTTGTTGAGTTTCACAAATGACGTTTGGTTAGATAATAAATTGATAGGTTTAAATAACAGCTATTGAATCAGAGTATTCTTTTAATGCTCTTATTTAATTCCTATTGCTAAAATATGTTGGAAGAAAGTTTGTATTATTATTATTTTGAATATTTTAAAGAAATGTTGTTATTAAATAATTACATAACCCAAATCCCTAGCTTGTAAAATATTCAGATTTGGGGCGATTCCATAATAACATGTTGGACATTTTCACACTACTTTTTTTCTTTTCTAAGTTCTTTTTCTTTAACTCAGCATCAAAAAACCAAGCATTAGTTAATATTTACATACTTTTCTAAAACAATTACATGCACACTATAATTATTCTCAATTTTTTATAATTATTTATTAATTTTATAAAACTGGTAACGTGTGTGATGTTACAAGTTTTATAAAATTAGTAATTAAATATTAAAAACTAAAGATAATTTTACTGTGCCCTGCAATTATTTTAGAAGAGTATGTAAAATAAGATAACCAATTATTGGTTTTTTGATGCTGAGTTAATGAAAAAGAACTTTGAAAAGAAAAAATAGTGTAAAATGTCACACAGGTTACAATAGAACCGCATTTCAACGTATTTTCAATTCACACTTGTTTGTACAGTGTGAATTAACCCGTTCGAACCCAGCGGCACGCCGGCGTGACAGAACGATTCCTCTCTTATTTTCCCAGCGGCACTTTACCGCGACGCTCTCTTGTCGACGCTTACATCCCAGCGGCACGTGGGCGCGTTTTCAGAACGGAACGATTTATTTGAATTTTTAAATGATAATAGATGGCGCTAAATGGTTGTAACTTTCATCATACTCGAGTCACATGGTATTTGACCTTCATGTACAGGCGTTAGTTTTAGTTTCGCGCTGTCTGATAGGGTAGTAGGATAGATTTATTAATGTAAACAAACCGGGAGTTCTGGCTCTTTAAACTGACAGTTAAAAGGACGCCAGCGCGTTTGTTTATTGCTCTGCTTTTTTCAAATGCAGTAATGAAATAACTATATCTAGCTGACTAATACATGAGAGGGGGAGGGAATTGAATATTTCTCAAAGTGCTTAGCAGAGGTCTGAGGATTTATGGCTCTTTAGAAGCGCACTTTTGATTTGGAAGTACATGTTAATTTCGGTTTCTTTTCTGCTTTCACTTCTTTCTTATTCATTTCTTTCACTTGCTGAACTTCGATTATTGAATCCAGATGGCTAGGATGGGAGAAGGGGTTCTTCAGGGTGTATTTTGTGGGATTTTTGAGGCATGTGCAAGAGATGTAGTTAGTTCAATTTTGTTAGCCATGGCTAAAAGACCGAGATATTTAACGGAGAGTGAAATTAGTAAAATTATGAATGAAAGTGATTCCGAAACTAGCGAAGATAGTGACTGTGATATAGGAAATTATAGTGGTTCAGAAGGTTCATCTTCCTCAGAAACTGAAGGATATGATTATAATGAAGAGGTTGCAGGCGATGCTTGCTCTGAGCCTGCCACTAATTGGTCTTCAGAGATAAAACAAATTCCGCAAATTGACTTTTCGGTGAGAACTGGACCAAATTTTACCACTGCGCAGCCAGTGACTGAACTGGATTGTTTTAACCTTTTCTTTGATGAGAGACTTTTAGATATCATCGTCAATGAAACAAATGCTTTTGCTCAGAAAATAATCGAGAAAAAGCAAAGTGAATCTGAACCCTCAACTAGCTGTCTTATCAAGCCTTTTCAGAACATAACAGTGGATGAACTTATGATATTTCTCTCATTAGTAATTCTAATGAGTATCATCCGAAAACCTAACTTAAAAATGTATTTTTCTACAAATACAATACTTTTAACACCATTTTTTAGCATGGCTATGGCAAGAAACAGATTCCTAGACATTTTGAGATTCCTGCATTTTAATTCCGATACCGAAGCGAAAAAACTGGAGAAAATCAAGCCAGTACTAACTGCACTAATAGAAAATTTCAAGTCCATACTTACGCCTGAAAGAAACATATGCATTGATGAAACTCTGTTTGGTTGGAAAGGACGTTTAAGTTTTCGTCAGTATATACCATCTAAAAGAGCGAGATATGGAATAAAAATATATAAATTGTGTGAATCGCAGACAGGATACATATGGAACTGTTGTGTTTACACTGGAAAGGATACTGAGATCATTCAAACTGCAGGTCTCTACGGTGAGAGAGTTGTGAAAACACTTTTATCAGAACTGTTGGGAAAAGGATACAACTTATATTTAGACAGATTTTTTGTGTCCCCAAACCTTGCTTCATATCTGCATGAAAACAACACAAACATGTGTGGGACTGTCATGCGAAACAGAAAAGGAATGCCGAAAATCATTCCTGATGTGAAAAAAAATGAAACTGTTGTGATGCAGAAAAATTGTGTGAATTTATTTGCATTTAAGGACAAAAAGAAAACTGTTTTAATGCTGTCAACTGCTCATGACAATGTTATTGTGCCAGTCGGCAAGAAAGACAGAAAGACTGGAGAGGACATTTCAAAGCCATTGTGTGTTGTTGAATACAATCAAAACATGGGAGGCGTTGACTGTGGTGATTCAGTCATTCACCATTATCCTGCTTTCAGAAAAACAGTTAAATGGTATAAAAAACTGTTTTTTGGATTTTTAGATATGGCACTTCTAAACGCAAACATTATATATTTGAAAGTAAAAGGAGAAAAACTATCAGCTTTGGAATTCAGAACTAGAATTGTTCATCAAATAACTGATAAGTTTAGCAAACCGAAGACTCATAAGATAGCTCCAAAATCACCGGACACTCAACCTTTCCGATTATCCGGTAGACATTTTCCGAAAATTTACATTGATGGAAAAGGTAACAAAGCTAGAAGACGATGCGTCGTTTGCGCAAAAAACAAAAAGTCAAGGCGAACTTCGTACTATGAGTGCAAAATATGCAACGTAGGACTGTGTGTCGATCCTTGTTTTGAACTATACCACATGCAGCAGAATTTTTAAAATTAAGTTCATAAAGACTAGTAAAGCACAGGTTTTTTTCATTCTGATTTCAATGGTATTTGTTCATATGTTTATTTGCGTATCGTATCCTTTATTTTTGTGTGCATACAGAAGGTTAGTGTTTTGCATATTTAATTCTTTTATTTTAGTGTTATACCTTTGGTGTTAATAAATATTAAGTAGTTATACATTATTTACATATCCTATAAATTTGGAGTATTTATATTGAAATTCTGATTTTATATGATTTTTTTAGGAAAATTAGGCTTAACAGCTCAAAGTGCGTGGGCCCGTGGCGACGTTCCATTGCAGAGCGTTCGGTCCCGTGAGTGCGTTTTGTTTTCCGCGCGCTGGTCCTCAAGGGGTTAATGGCTATTGAACAATCAGTTGCACCAGAAAGTCTTTTTGTGTAATTGATTGCTAAACAGCACTTCGAAAATTGATAATATTCAATTAGTTTGTAGGATTTCCTTCTTTGAGTATTAGTATATATATATATTGGTTGTTGCACATTTAACATTTCAGCATTAGTTGCAGATTGCTGTGGTTTGTCTCTTCTAGTTTGTTTAGATTGTGATGCAAGATTGGTAAGTGGTAAGGCATCATAAGCTCAAAAGTAATACATCGTGCCCAACCCTACCTTCATTTCTTTTATGATAATTGATTTTCTGTTTAAGTGAAAATGTTATTTTTGTCCATATAACGAAGACAATGATAATAATAATAATAATAATTTTAATCAAGTACATTTTGACAGCAAGAAATAATGTAGCCAAGACAAGCCATGAATGTGTCAACTGTAGATTTAGCTTTATGAATACCTATGAAGCAATAATATGTTTCAGTTATAAAGAAATTGCTGTAACCAAAAGATGTTTATGTTAACTTTTCTAATGTCAATGCAATCAGTGAATTATTCTATTTATTCATAAATAAAATGCAATAAAGCTTGGAAAGTTATTTTTAGAAAAAAGATTGTATTATTATTATTTTTTTTTTTTTAAATGAATTTGTTAAAGAAAAAAAGTTGCAAGTATGAACTTTCACATAACTAAAAACGTTTATTTCACAAATATTTTTTTACTGTCCTGGTCTGAAATACTTCCATATTTCTGAAAAAATGTTGCTTTCTTATGTTATTTTTTCAATATAAATGTTATTACTTTTTTCTACGTTTTCTAGAAGTGAAAGTTGCCATATTAGTTCAAACATTCTCTTTACGGGGACAACTTGTTGTGGTAAAACCACAGTCATTAAAACTGTCTGCAGGTGTTTAAATCTTCATTTATTTCAGGTAATATATTTATTTAGAATTCTAAGAGTTACAGTTCAAAATCACGAAATATTTTTCCTAAATGTACCATAATTTTGTTTATTTATTTTTCTTTCACTTTCTTAATGTTTTCTTTTTAATACTCTATTACTTAAGACAAATTTCTAGCAAAGTATATACAGGGAAGCACTGTTTATAGGTTTCTCTTTTATATGTTCTTATCAATTACATGTTTTTTAAATTGATTCCAGCAGAGTCTAACATTAACGTATACCTACTACACTTTTTTTCATTCATGAGCTTCTTTCATACAGTCCCTTCAAAAACATATAAATGGTGCTTTACTGTATATATATATTAAAAGGAATTATTACAATGGTAGTACACACAAAATTGCAGGGAACTGTATGCATGTGTTTTGGGTACCCTCCCCCCTTCCCTTTTTTAAGAAGTGAGCTTATAAGCTCACTTATTTTGCATTAAAAAAGAGATTCCTTGAAACCTGGAAAAACATGTATACACAGTTTTCTGCAACTTAGTGAGAATTAATGTTATAACATTTCCTTTTAATTTTCTGCAGTAAGATATTTCTGTTTTTATTATTTACATGCATTGTTCAAGTACTATATTAATGAATGCTAACATTACTCTTGTAGGTCAATTGCCATGAATTTACAGGTGAAACTTCTGCTGTTACAGAAGCTCGGTTAAGAAACAAAATAGATAAAGGTATTAGCTTTTTGAAAAAAATTATGCATGGGAAAGAGAGAGAGAGTTAAAAATATTTGCTATTATTGAAGTTTTCGGATCATTGTATTTTATATTTCATTTGTACTTTGATTCTTTATCAACAATTTCACTTATCTTACTCTCAGATACTGTTCCCCCCATTTTTGTTCAATAGCTAGCTTTTTGCTGACAAAAACTGAAACAAATACTGCAGTAACCCCTTGTTATATCGCGCTTATCAGGGAACAAAGAAAAAGGGTGCCATATCTGAAAACGCAGTATAGCCGAGGTCATTAAAAAGTTATAAATCCAAGATACAAGCAAATTAGCATTCGCTCTTTTTGACATGATTTTCATATGGTAAACAGTACAGTAGACCCTCATTTTACATGGGTTTATTTTACGTGGTTTTGATTACACGTGGTTAAGATTTGACACCTTCATTTTATTTTACGTGGATGAGTTTCAGTTTTACGCGGATGCAGCAATGCAAACAGATAAAATTTTTCCCTCTTTCAAGATCCAAATTCTTAAAGATTGCAGATTATGCATAATGAACTGCGTTTCGACGTGCTAATAATCGAGCTTGGGCCACTGGAGACATTTTATACGATTGGTTCCAGAGCTCTTTTCAGAAGTAAAGTTATTGAACCCACACGTTTCAGAACTCACTGAAAGAAGAGCTCTTAGGAGTGACAAAGGAGGGAAAAAGCAATGAGGATACCGACATCGATTACTCGGAACCAAAAACAGTAACATTGAAAATTTTGAGCAAGTCCCTTGACAATAGAAATGATCTTTTCTGATTTATTAGTGAAAGAAGATTCTATCATGGAAGAAAATTCTATCATGGATGCGTTAATGCTCTACAAAGAACCACAGAGAAAAATCCTTGACTGCCAAACGTCTATCATAGCCAGCTACTTTTCATACACACTATCTTTATGCATGTTGTGCATAGAAATCGATTGTACACATTAAACTTGATCCCGTTCTTTCTCACAAGAAAATTGAATATGAGGATCAATGGAATTTAAAATAGATAAAACCTCATCACTTTCAAACTGATTCTGGTTCATTAGAACAAAACAATCATCAACATACCCAACATAAAATTGAAACTGCAGTTTCTGGAACAGCTTAATCCCAAAATAATGCATGTAAATATCATTAAGAATGAGGCTAAGTGAGTTTCCCATAGTCAAACCATCTAACATAATATAAAATTTTCCATTAAAAACAAAAGAGCATTGCTTAAGACATGCAGAAGTAAGGAAAATTAAATCCTCAATTTCCGTATAGGTGAAATGAAATTCAGGAAGTCTTTTACAAAAGTATAACAATGAACTCTTGACGGGAACGTTCGTAAATAAAGAGTTAACGTCAAAAGAAGCCATAAAAGAATTATTTAGAACAAAACTATGAATTTTTTTAACAAAATCAACAGAATTTATAATAGCAAATAAATTGTGACTCCAAAGAGGAGAAAACACAGAGACTAAATATTTTGCAAATTTATAAGAAGCCGTACCAATATTCGAAAAAATTGGCCTAAAAGACATACCAGCTTTATGCACCATGGGTAAAGCATAAAATCTAGCACAATTAGGAATAGATGGAAAAACTGAGTTTTTAACAATTGAAGGAATAGACTGAACAGACTTGACAGCAGAGAAAATTGTTTTTAACTCTTTATCACTAGGATCTTTAGAAATTTCGACTAATGGACCAGAAAAAATCAAATCATTAGTTTTATCAACATAAGATGATTTGTTAAGAACAACAATTTGGCTACCCTTGTCAGCTTTGGTAACAACCAGATCAGAATTAGAAACTACATCTTTAACAGAATGGCTAACAATATTAGCAAATACAGGTTTAGAAATTTTTGAGTTAAAATCAATATTTGAAGCTATAAGATGCCAAACCGAATCTTTTTGAGAGGAAGTTAAGGCACTAAATTTAAAAGCTTTCTCAACAGGAGCAATAAACTTTGAAAAAGAAGGTTTAAGACTCACAGCAAAATTATCATTACATTTTAGAGCCTCAATTTGAGGATTGCTTAATGGAACAGTAGAAAGATTAACAACAACGTTCTTATTAACAATAGGTAAATTATCTGGAGGAACCACATGAGAAGTTTTATAGAGCTTAGCTTATTTCTTTTTCAAAACATTTTCAGGTTTATCAGAGGAACAAAGAGTTTTAGACCAAGAATTTCTGTCAATAATATCAAAGTGTGTAATGGAATTTGAAACCGAAAGATGTTAATCAAAAAGTTCACGTTCAATAAACGATAAAGTTTCCTGGATCGAAGCTCTAAGTAAAGCCAATTTCGACTGAAAGATTACTTTATCAATTTTGACAGAGAGTGGTAATTACATTTCAAAGAGATAAACTTCGGAATAATTTTCTGGTGCCTACACTCTGGAAGAAATTTTAAATGGTTTAAAAAACAAAACTTCTTAATCTGAAGATTGCAAAACCTATTGGTTTGAGACATAATAAAAAACAAAAACAAAACAAATGAGAATAAACAATGTCAAACAATAACCAAATGAATAAGAAACATGAAGAAAAAAGTCACAATCAAAATGCAACAATAACCAAAATTCAGAAAACATAAACAAAAACAGAATAATGCAAAGAGGACAAAATAGTGCAAACGTAAGGCCCGTTTAAGCCACAAATAAGATAGATAAATACCTTTGTGCTGAATAGTAAAATAAGAAATAACAACATCAAAACGCACAAATTACAGATTACTGCATTTTCACGTGTTTCGGCATTTCAAGGATCGCTTTTTTCAATGCAAAAAGTAATCGGATGTCTTTTTCTCCTAAGCTCATTACTTTTTGCATTGAAAAAAGCGTTCCTTGTTGTTATTTCTTACTTTACTATTCAGCACAAAGGTATTTATTTATCTTACTTGGTTTCAATGTAGCTTGTGAATTATTATCTCACATATTACAATGTAAAAAAAATTAATATTTATGAAAATTTATTTCAGCATTAGAAAAGTACCAACATCAAATGGTGAATTAAGATGATCTTTCTTAGCTATCATCAGGGTTGGTATAAAACCCGTTTTTTTTTTTTTTTTTGAAAAAAAAAACTTTTTTTGGTTTAAACCGGGTTTATTTGGTTTTTTTTAAATAGCTGTAAGAAAAACAATTTTATTTTAGGTTTATCATGAAGATTTTATAAAATTATTATTAAGGAATGTTTAATATTCATATTTGTGCCTAATTTCTTTGTAATCAATTAAATAATTAAGAGTAAAATCTTGTACGTAATTGCATTTTCTCATACGTAAAAGTTTCTATTGGAGAATATTGTTTGAAAATCTAAACTATTGTAAAAATACAATACGTAATAATTTACTGCACGCAAATAATTTACTGTGATAGTTCAGACATTAATAATTAAATAACAAAGAATACATTCTTGAAAATTAATTTCCTCATAATCATAGCTGTCTACTATAAATAAAAAAATAAAAATAAAATTAACATGGAAAGTATTCTGCAGTATCTACAAATGAATCAAAAGTCTGATGTACATTATACAACTTTAAAAATCAAAAGATCGACGCATATTTTGTTTAAAGGTTTTAAAAAAAGTTATAAATCATCTAATTTATTTACCTAATGTATCTATGACAACAAGTAAAGAAGCAGGACAAGTAGGTTTTAAGAAAATCATTATGTTTTCCATTGTAGACATTATTTCTCCTGGTTTAATGCATTTAGGAATACAATTTTTTTAATCAAAGAAAAAAATAAATAAAATAAAAACCTCAGTACGAAAATACTCTTTTAACATATTTTAATAATAAATTTTAATAATTTTCATAAAAATTAATGTTTATTGATCTTCCACCAATCATACATGAGACTTCTTTTATTATATTGGGATAAAAAAAAAGCTCTTTGAAATTATTTTTTTTAAATAAGAGCACAGAGTTATATAAATATTTTCTGTTCTCATAACTTTATATATTTTCTTTTCTTGTTCTGACTGCATCGTCTATTGGGAATACAAAAAGTGTGCAGATATTACCGCAATTTTATGCCAACTCTAAGTGTTCTTGGACATCTTTAGTTATTTTTTTTCTCGTCATTTAAATATTCTAGCATTAAAATTGATATAAAACATACATCACTTCAATGGTACATAATCTATCACAATGAACCTTAAGAAAGCAAGTTAGGTAGTAAATGAAGTTTTGGTTGAAATATGCTTTTTAGATTATTTTGAAATGCAAAAGACTGAAAAATAATGATAATTGAATGAATAAAAAAAGAGCTACTTGGCTTTTTTCTCCATGTAGTTTTAGAAAAACTTAGTCTGCTTTGTATATTTATGTGCCTAATAGAAAAGCTGCGCTGATTTAAAAAAAAAGAAAGAAAAAAGATAAATAAATAAAAAGAAAGAAAGAAAAATAAACAATTTAGCAAACTTGCATTACCTTAAAAAATATAAGTTTCTTCATTTATTAAATCTGTATTTTATCTATAAAGCTTTGCCAGTTACTTTGCATCAATTAGATTTTACTCTTTGCAATAATATGTTATATTTATGAAAACATTTGGGAGAAAACGATAAAGTTTTTCACAAAAAAAACATTTTTGAAAAAAACCACATGGTTTTTTTTAAAAAACCACTTGGTTTAAATCAACGTGGTTTAAACTAAACAACCCTGGCTGCCGTGTGATAAAAGTGAACATTCCAATACCCTCTTATTCTCAGTAAACTTTCTAATCTCTTCAATTTGCTGCAGATAGGATGTAAAAAGTAAAATTAACCAAATTGTTTCCAGAAAACTCTTTCATCCGTGCAGATTATTCTTCCTTTCTTTGATGCAAATCCGGAATTGTGCATCCAAGCACAAATATTTTCTGTACTAAAAGGCTTCTTCTACTTGGACTAGTATAACACCTGCCTGCTGTCTCTCACTCATTGAAAGGCCTTAGTATCAATACAAAAAAAAAAAAAAAAAAAATGTCAAGTAGTTTACAAACCATCTTAAAGTGAAATATTCTGCGGGTTATGTACATTTGGATGTTAGGAATTGCTGCTGCTTTTCCAGCAAAAACAGAAGAATAGAATCATTTTCGTTTTGTTCATTCACAAAATAAGAAAGGCACTTTTTCTGAGTGCTATATCAATATGTTTTCACAAATGGTTTGAAACTAAAACCAAGGGGTTTTTTTTTTTTTTTTTTTTTGGAGAGGGGGTGGGGGCTTTAATATTTTATGAGACAGAAGAAAAGAGCAATATATCCGAATGAGCGATATATATAACAAAGGGCTACTGTATTTGTTTAAGCATTTAATTAGATTTTTAAAATAATTTATGCAGATATTTATTATTGTTTTCCAATCAAATAAAAATAGATGGTTCAATTCATAACTAATGAAAATATTTTATTTTTCTTAACTAGGTTCAACCTATGCTCCATGCATAGTGCTTTTAAAAAATATTCATTGTATTGGAAAGGAGAAAGAAGCCTCAGCTGAAGGTATTTTCCAGCATATTATTCAACAGTAAAACATTTTACAAGTCATACCATGAATTTTAAGTGTTGGGAATATTTTCTGTTTTTAAAGTTTATTTTAAAATGAATAATTCTCTTGATTGTATGATTTAGGTTTCAGTATAGAGACTTTATAGAGGCAGGGCGTGCCATCCTGCTTATTCTTTTAACATGGGAATATTCTTTTAACATGAGAATTCCGCATTCATAGCTGATGAAGCTAAAACCGGTGGCATATGTTGCTTTCTTGTGTCCTTTTTCACTTTCAGCTTTACCTCTCCCAAAAATGCTACTTTTCTTTCTTTTTTTTTCATTTTCTAATTTATTTGTTTGGCAATAGATTATCTGTTACTCTAGGAAAGGGCAGTCAATCTCAAATTATGAGCACAGAAATTTTTCATATGAGTTTATTTAAAAATATTAATTGTAATAAGACTACAGTAAAACCTGTAGAGTTGACCACCTTTGTAAGTTGACCGCTTTTTTCAGGCACGGAATTAGCCCTCATCATATAAATCAATCTCTGTAAATTGACCACTAAAGTAGTGCACCGCAGGTGGTCAACTTACACAAGCTTCACTGTATTTGAAATTTATTCATAAAACATTACCTTATTCTTTCAGATTTTAAGCAACTGTTAATGAAATTTGCAACCTTTATGAAAATTGCAATCATGAAACTAGTTATGTAGCTTCAGTAAAGTTATTGTCCTACAAGGACCATACTCTTGTAGGAATATGAAAAATATTTCTTGGATCGTGAAATTTACTAATTTTTTTTATTTTTGTTTATTTCAAAATGTTTATTTTCCTCTGATCCACTATTTTAATGACAGGTTTTCAAAATAGTGAATGTTAAGTTCATTTTAAGACCAACATGCTGAAGAATTTTTAGTTTGGCAAGTTAAATCTAAAAGGATCAATTTGAAGTGAATGAAATGGAAAAAAAAAAAAGATTTTTTAAAAGTACTGTCTCCGCCCCCCCCCCCCCCCACCCTCTACACACACACTGAATTCAAGGGATACATATGAAAATAAACTCATAACCAACAGAAGCGCTTTTTGCTTGTCTTGCTAGATCACTTAGCCTCATATTTATCTTTTTTTTTCCTGATGAAAAAAGCATGTAAAGATTGGAGGAAACTAGAATTTGTATTTGATGAGGTATTTGAGGTTTTGTTACAAATGAAGTATTTATGGGAGCAGCAGTCTTTTTCTTTAACTAAGAAATTTGTGGGTTATGCAATATATACTTTTAACTTTGAACTTTCTCATTTTTTTTTTTGGACCAATTTCTTTGTAGATAAGTTAAATGTTTATTTTTGTTGTAGAAATGCTGCACATTTTATGCATAAATTAATTTTCATTTGGAGAGGAAATATTGTGTGACAATCTGCCTTTTAGTCAGTTACTGCAAATATATAATGATGTACAATCATTGCCATGCTAAAATTACAGTATTTTAATTATTATTACTAGCTGCATTCCATACATTTATTGTTGATTGATTTTTCACAGATTCTAGAGTCTTACATTCATTGGCAAATCTTTTGAAGAATGTAAACAGTCATGGCGGACAGTATCCCATCGTTGTCATTGGTACCACAACTGATCCTAGACTTCTTAGCAGCAATCTTGTGTCTGCTTTTCTTCATTCTGTGCACATGAATGTAAGAAAATTCTTTTGGTTTCAGCATTGTATTAGTTGTTTTATCAAGAAATGGGAAGGGGTTCAGTTTTCCATATTTTTAATAAATCATTCATCAGTGCCTTGTGTCCTGCTCCTACATCTACCAGCTCTGTAATAAGTCATTAGTTGTTATCACTAATTACACTGATAAACAAGCCATAGACATCTGGCATGGTGTTTTCTTTTCCTAATGCAGTTTTTCATGCTGATTACAAATCTGAAAGCTATTTTGCTCTATCACCTCAGGTTTTCAAGATATCAACAAAAACATATATTTTTTAATCCCTTTTCACAGGATTTTTTTTTTTTTAACGCTGAATTTTCCCATGGATTGTGAGTAATTCAGGACCCTCAAAATTTTAATATCCCAATGGAAATATAAAAGCCACAATGTTATTTAAATATGTTTAGTCCCCCTTCAGATTTCCATTATTATGCCTCCACTTCATATAAAGCTGGGGCCTATGATGAATTTCGTGAAGGCACTAGACAACAACTCAGATGCTTTTCGGCACTTATCCAACAAGTTTCCAGAGTTGAGTTACGTTAAAGAGAAAGAAGGTGTGATCATGGGTCCACAAGTAAGGAAAATCATTGATTTACTCAGCAGTACTGAAAAAGATGAATGATTTTCATTCAAATCTGTTGTAGCCGGTTTCCATGGAAATAATAGCTCTCCTGAATATGTAAAAATTGTGCAGAAATGCGTACAGTTTGATGGGTTGCAACATGTCCCTCAAGTTTTATCTCCTTGACTCACATCTCGACTTCTTTCCCATTAACCTAGTTTTCTGTCAGTGATGAACATGACAAATATTTGCATCAGGACATCTCGGTAATGGTGGTCACACTATCAGGGTTGACAGAGTGCAACAACGTTGGCTGACTGCTGCTGGATGCTTCAGTGCAACTTGCCAAATGCTCAGCACAAAAGCAAGTCTACAGCCGTGAAATTCAAACCAAACTAACTTTAAATCAAGGAACATTATATTATACCTATGTATTTTATCTATGTGTATTATCCTTAAAACTAGGTTTATGTAAATAGTGATTTATTCAGCAATACGTTCTCTACTGTAACTTGTCTACAAGTTTTTTGCTTTTATACTATGTTAAACATATATAAATGGTTAATGTCAGATATCTCAAAAACAGTGGATGATAGAGACAAACAGTTTGCATATTTTTAATCATCATGTCTAGATTGTCTTAAAACAAGTGTTGGATAAAAAGATATCTGCCGAACCCCCCCCCCCCCCCTTTTTTTTTTTTTTTGTTTATCAGTGTTGTTGGTTTTCATGAGAAATTTCATGTAAGAGTAGCATAATTATTTTGATATTTAACAATAAAGTATAGTTTATTTCATATATTTATTTATTAAGTTATTATAGAATATGGATATAAAGTAGTTTTCGTATGGGTGAAAAAACAATTACTCATCATACAAAATATAACTTGAAAACAATAAATTGAATGTATTATTCTTTACTGGAATTTTCTGAAAATGAAGGAGACATTAATGGTGTAAAATATTTCTGAATCTAAAAGTTTTTTTTCCCTCCTATTCTACAGTTATGCAGTTAATTTTTGTTATTCATTCTACAAAATTTAATTCCTCTTTGTTTATTAGATAAAATGTTCACTGTAATTTTAAAAAAACATGTTTCATTATTCTGTAATTCTTTTATATTGCATTGCAAGAAATATATTTTCTTGTATAAAAAATATCAGGCATTCATTCTTTCAGTAGAAAGAGTAGTAAGTAATCATCTAATGGCAACAACTTTTAGTCTTTTGTGAAAATAGCACAACAAATATCTATTTCTATAAACAGCTTAAAGGCCTTCCACAAAGTCTTTGAAAGGGCCTTCTTCAAAAAATAATACTCAATCTTTAGTACCCTGTTAGGCACCCTTAAAATTCCAAGGTACTCTCACACCTCAAAGCCTGCTGGCCTATATCCAGGTTTCAAAATAAGCGGTCGATAGTTGTATTTTTGTAACTAAAAATTTTAGTGTGACGATCATAATTGAACATCTAGTCATCATTTCGATGCCAAACTTCTACAAAATAATAATAATAATTTGATGGTCATAATTTTAAGCCCAGTCATCAATTTTTTAATATGTATGTTATGCAAAAATTTCTGTTTAATATGCAGTGAAACGCTTAACATGAAAATACGGTTAACGCAAAGTGATATAGCGGTCCAACAGTATGCTATGCAATTTAATGCTAATTTTTTAACCCAAAATTCTTTTAACATGAAAAATTATTTTAATACCTTAAGTTTCATGTTAAATGTTTTCCACTGTACTTGTATTATTTTAAAATTACTTTTAAGCAGAACATTTAGCCACTAAAATAAAATTTTAAAAAAAGGAAAAAAAAAACATATGTACTAATGACATCTAAGTTTTACACACTAAGTTTGAACCCTGCCTATAGCACCACCAGTAGTCTGTATTAATTTCAAACTTTAAATTTTTCTCTTTTGTGAACTTATATCATTTTTATACATTTAAATATGTATAAATGGTTTTTTTTTCTTTATATATGCTATATATAAAGAAAAAAGTGAATAAGTAAATGCTAGAAGTATTAATTAAAGATTTGATTAATATTTTGATCTTCCTCAATTAACCACAGTTTTTAAAACCGTCTTGCATTTTGGGTGTCAATTAGGTTAGTTTACGAAGGGCTATTTAGCAGCATATTGACCTCCACTGTTCACATAGGTCCTAATTTTTGATATCCTGATGAGCTATATTTATTCTGTTATTGTTAATAAGTAAATGTTTAGGGCATTTTACTATAAAACAAAGTGTATGTTAACTGAGCAATCATACAAAGCAAAAACCTTCATTTGCTATGCTACTCAGAAACTCAATGCACCTGCCAGTTTTTTTTTTTTTTTTTTTTTTTTGTGCAACAGCTGTATTAGCTCTATTGAGAAAAAAAATAGTTATGTAATATTTTTTTGCCATTTTTCTTTCATTAGCATTTCAAAAAAAAAAAAAAAAAGTGGGTGTTATAAAAAAGAATACTTTGTACATTTAAAATCACAGAACAACATTTTCTTTTATAATTACTAAGTACTTCATCAAAACATGACTCTGATTAAATTTTTAAATAAAATTGAATCTGTATTTTGTGCAGCCTCCTGATGAAGAAGAAAGATCATTGCTGCTGCAAGACCTTCTCATGGTGTGTGACTTGAGCAATGATGTCTCTACACGTTATTTAGCACAGCGAACTGCTGTAAGTACTTAATTGAATTTGATCAAGAATCCATGGTTAAGCATGAGCAGTTGCATGAGATGAAAAGCCTTTTTTATATTCTAAAGACGAAACAATATGATGAAGATGAAAGTATTAGAAACTGAACTAAGAACAAATTTTTCACTGTAAATCATATTGAGAAACAAGACAAATAAAAAACTGCAAAAAAATCTAAAAGTTAAAAAAAAGAAAAAGCAAATTCAGAAAAAATATAAAATTCCAAAAAAAAAAAGAAAACAGGATACAGAGCAACTCATAAACTTTCCCAGAAAGACTTGGAAAGCTGGGGGGGAAATCTTAAAATCTAAAACAAATCAAATTGATTGAAGTACAAAATAAGTACTTGAAAAATTAAAAGCACCCCCCCCCCCAAAAAAAAAAAATACCACCCCGTAAAATTGCAAAACGTATGCCATTCTTGCAAAAAATACAGAATTTCAGCTAAGTCTTGAACCTAGTTAAACTAATTTCTTAAAAAGTGAAAACTTCTAAAAAAAAGAAGAATTAAAGAACCATTTTGAAAAAAATATACCCAAAGTGCAATCGAAAGAGTGGTTGAAAATCCAACTGGTGTTGAGCTATGCAATGTGCATGAAAAATAAAATTAATTTCATCCCTCCCTCCCCCCTCCCAAAATAAGAGCTGAAACAAATTTAAACCAGGCAGAATGAAAAAAATTTGACATTTAGTTTTAAAAAAATCAAGTGAAAAATATTAAAACATTTAAACAAATTAAACTGTTGAATAAATTTTATTCGAAATTAAAAAACAATAAACTATTAGCTAAATTAGGTAGGAAATTAAATATATATTTAAAATCACGGTTGACCTCTAATGATTCTTTTATTGTACCTTTTTGTGTGTAACAACAAAAACCAGAGATGATCAGAAAAAAGGTTACAAGCCACAGCATTTCAAAACAGCATATTTGGGAGAAATTTTGTTTCTCCATAGGGGAACCAGATAGTGCTACTTTTCATCAGCTCTTCTGCGGGTAGATAGTAAAAGTTCCCAGATGGCTCAGGACAATTGAATTGGCGCGATGTTTAGAAACTGGTCTTGTGTGGAAGTGCGAGCCGTGATTCCATTTTTATGGCAAAGAATGTTGAGTGACGGTTTCCTCCTCCTGCATGACAATGCCTGGCCCCATACTACTCAAGCGACACAGGTATTGTTAGAACAATTCAGTTGGGAAACCTGGAGTTTCCCTCCTTACCATATGGCCCAGAGGCTATTCCCTGTTTCTGAGATTGAAAGAGCACTTATTCCTTCTCTTCAGACAGTGCTATGAATACATTTGCCAAGACCTAGCTCAGTGGACGGAGATCTGAGTTCTACCAAGATGTTTCCAACAAGTTGGTTCTACATTCTGACAAAAGCCTAAATACTCTTGGTGATTATATCGAAAAGTGATAGACAGTATGCCTCTTAATTCCCTTTTGTATTTTTTGTCTATTGTTAACAAATATTTCTTTTCTTGTAACCTTTTTTTTCTTTTGATCACCTCTTGTATTTCAAAAATAAAACTCGAAAAGATACAACTTACATATGAATGACTTCTCAAGAGTAAAATGTTGCCTAAATATATTTAAAATTGCTATTGATCTATTGCTATTCTTGTATTATTCTTTTTGCACTCAACATGCATTTAAATTGAAGTTTTCAAATGGTAAAATCTATTTATGAATGATTTCATAATTCTCTTTAATATATTTCTCTTTTTAGGGATTTGTTTTAGGCGATTTATGTGCTCTTACGAATCAGGCCATTAGAAATGCATATAACAGAATTAAAAATATTGTGTAAGTTTTTTCCCTTCTAATATTTAACCCTCTTGAATATATGGAATGAATGTTCTTATAATTATCTTATATTATTAAAAACTGAGTGTATCCATCTATGAATCAGTGGTTCCCAACCTGTGGGTCGCGATCCCCAAGGGGGTCGCTAACAATTTCTTAGGCGGTCCCGATATTATCCCTCTATTTAAGAATATATTAATGTATAGTTGAAAAATTAAAATACATAGGGGGAAAATAGCATCATTTTAGTTTAGAGTAGCATCAAGACTTGAGCTCAATAGCGAATCCAGGAGAAGAGCTATGGGGCTACAGCTAACCCTCCCCCTCTCATGCTAGAGTACCTGATCACAGAACATCCTCTAAGATTATCATAAGCTTTGGTTTAGGGGCTTCAATCTCTACAAATTTCCGCAACAGAGTCCCGAATATTAGCTATATTGTGCATTGGGGTTTGCAGAGTATTCATGCTCACTCAGTGAAAGCATATTAAGAGTTTTATAGAAACATTTATTCAGAAAACACGATATCACAATACAAACAACAAAGAGACTAAAGTTCCAGATGTTGCTACATGGAAGTTATCCCATCGTCTGCGTAGATGCAATATGTCGCCAAAAGGTGGCATTACCTCACATTGAAAAATTATTCATATTCATAAGGGGGAATGGAAGTGTGAGTGGCATTGGTGTACTTACTCCAACACGGAATATCCTCCCTCTAACATTATCCATTATTGTCTAAAATTTCGTTTTCGGAACTTCAATTTTGAATAATTTCTGTGAGAGATTCTCTAAGCCTCAAACCTTATCCTGAAAGGTATCTTGCAGTTGCATTTTTAAAGCTTAATTTTGGATATATTCCGGGGAAGAGCCCCGAACCCATTCCCGTCCTCAAACTTAGCCAAGTAAAAAATAGCCAAGAATTTTTAGGATTTTTATTTTTTAAAAAAATCTAGGGGTATGCCTGCCATCCCTCTCCACATTTCTAAAGATCATATAACATTTAGTTTTTAGGGCTTAAATTTCAAAAAGATCCTTTAAACTCCGCTAAATTTTTGTTCTGGGAACATCAATTTCGAAAAAACTCCAGGGGGTGGGGAGGAAGGCTTCGAATCTAAACTTTTCCCCTAATGTTTACTAAGATGACCTGTAATTGCATTTTCAGAACCTCAAACTCAAAAAGTTTCTGGGGAAAGGTCGCCCGAAACCCTTCGCTTTCCTAAATTTCTCCAAAGATAGTCTACAACTGAGCTTATTTAGGACATATCATTTTAATCTTCAAAAAATTAGAGAGCATCCTTATCCACTTCCCCTTCTCCTATCATTAAAAATTGTTTAAAAATTCATTTTTAGGATTTTGGGAAATTTTAAAGGCAAGTCCCTGAGCTTGAACCGTTCATAAAAGTCCCTGAACTTCTCCTCCTCCGAACATCACCACCTCCGAGCATGCTCCAAATGAACCCCAAATCCCTTACTAAACTCCTACATAATGGCAAAAGAACTTTCTTAAATTTGCTTGAAATAGATTTATTGATAAACTCAAGCATTCTGTTGGCTTTGTTACTTGCAATGCTGTACTGTCGACTAAACTTGAAGTCCTGATTTATTAAGATACCTAGATCCATAACATTGCTAACACATAACTAGATCCTAATGATTGAACCCTGTAAACGATAACTTGTACGCTTTTTTCCATGACCTAAGTGTAGCACTTGACATTTCCCCACATTAACTGCCATACCCCACTTATCTGCCTACTTAGTAATGTAATCTAAATCCTCTTGAAGCTGTTTTACCTGTTCTCCATTTTCTACAATCCCCATAACTTTTACATCATCAGCAAAACAATTCATGTTTCCAGAAATATTCTTATTGATGTCATTCATAAAAATAATAAACAAGAGAGGCCCTAAAACTGAACCCTGAGGAACCCCGCTTAAATCCATTTAGAATGATTTCCCCTCACAACTACTCTTTGTTTCCTTCCAGTCAGCCAATTTCTGACCCAAAGTAAAGTTTTTCCTCCTATTCCTATATCAACTAATTTGCTGAGAAGAGCAAAATGCGGTACCTTATCAAAAGCTTTTTGAAAATCAATATAAACAACATCGACACACTTTTTGTTATTTAAAACCTAGGTAACCTTGTCTTAGAAATGCAATAAATTAGTAGCACACAATTTACCTTTCCTGAACCCATACTGCAAACTAGTCAACAGACTATTAGTCTCTAAGAAATTCATAATATTGATTTTGATCAAAGTTTTGAAAATCTTACAAACCACTGATTGTTCCAATTTTTGTTTCATGTATTCAAGTTATATGAAATAACATATATTTTAGCAAGGAAAGTTATTAAATTGCTTCATCAATCTCTAAATTGTTGGTCTTATATTGTTGCAGAGATAAAAATGGATATAATCGAAGAGAAGAAGAAGACATTATTTTAGCGTCTGTTCCAGTAATTCAACGTGATTTGCTAAATGCTTTGGAAAAACTGCAAGCAGAATTTGCAGAAACTCTAGGAGCACCCAAAGTAATTTTTTTGTGACAGAAATTTCAGTGTGCAAAACATAAAAATGATGAGATTTTTATTATATCACAATACATTTAGCATCCAGATTTGTATGGAGTTTTTGCAATTTTAACTTTTTGTTTCAATTTGGCGATGCATTTTTTTTTTGTGTGTGTGTGTGTATCATATTTATTGCTTTATTCTTATGTATATTAGTCATTTTTTTCACCGATTAATTCACTGTTACTAGATGATGGATGAACTAGGTAGCATAATTTTCCTACAAAAAATGAAAAGTTTTTTTTCTTCTTAAGTGTAGAAGTTGAGCAAAGAAGATGTTTTAGTCTCATTTAACATTACTGTAAGGCTTCCTCTGATCTCTTTTGCCTTGTTCTAAGGAAATTGCTCTGCTTTTCTATTAAAATCAATTTAATCCCAGCTTCCTTTGCTCACTTCTGACATTTATAAAGTTTAATAAGGGAAATCCCCATTAACTAGTATGTGCCCAAGGACAGATACAAGGGAAGGGCGATGGAGCGATCGCCCCACCCTTGAGGGACTTTGTATCGGCTTTGTATCGGCATTTTTTCCGATTTGAAGTCCTGAAACGCAAGTGTACATCTGTGACAAACAAGGAATTTAGGAGACCTTCTCCTGTGCACTTTGCGAAATTTAAGTTTATGGACATGTCTGGTAGTGTTAAGGGAAATATGAGGTTCAGTTACTTTCCTCTAGTAATTTTTCGAAATTGACGTTGTATAAAGCGCAGTTTTAAACTACGTTCAATGTTGTCAGAAGGAGGAAGTTTCAAAGCATTCCAATGAAATTGAAGTTCTAAAATGCAATATTAGATTACCTCTCTCAATTGAGAAGGAAAGGAATAGGTTCAAGGGCCTCCTTGGTTAAATCTCCATACTTTAGTTGCTTTAGATAAAAGTGCTATAGCAGCCTTATCCTCCCCCCTCACGCATGTATAAATCAGACATTTAGTAAGAAGTAAATTCAAAAAGCAACCACCTCCTCCTTGAAACGTTTCTAGATCCCCCTTTGTCCATGCCAGATTTCAAAATGCTAAATTTTAGTCTTATACAGGCTCCAGGGGCGCTTCAAACCTCAATTTTTGTGAGGGTTAAGATTTTAAATTTGCCGAATGAAACTTTGAATTTTACTGAATGATGAAATATGAGCATACACACATAGATTCCTGCATAGAATGAGAAGGGATGTGAAAGAACCATTATAAAAAAAAATTAATGCAATTTTTGTAATTAAAAGCATCTAAACGAATTTTGCCTTTTATTGCTGTCTCCAAATTTGCCAAATTGTCCTACAGAATTTGCCGAATAAGGAAATTATTTGGAAGGTCACAGTGATCTCCCATTGGTCCGCCCCTGACAGACTCTTTTTGAGAAATCTCTACCGATCTGTACTATTATAACCTGTGTGTGCCTTTAACCCTAACTCTGCCAGACTGTCAATGTTGATCAGATCAATACTGGTACCGTTAGATACAGAACACCCAGGAGAAGTAATGTCCTGAGGTTATGCTATCCTCACCCCTTAGATGTCCTGAGGATATCTAGGAGTAAAATCCTTAAAATGGTCAATTGTCACCCCCGATTCAGCATTGAGCTACCTCAAGTGACGAGCAGGACTAGCCAGCAAAGTGAGCAGAACGCGGAGCCCCCTAATTTTCTCTCTTTTTAACCGACTTCAAAAAGGAGGCGGTTATCAGTTCATACCGTATGTTTTTTTTTTGTTTGTTTGTTTGTTTGTCCACACACAACGTCTCACCTAGTGAACCGATTTTGATGATTCTTTTTTTAATGGATAGGGGATGGCTCAACTTAGGTCCCATTATTTTGTTTGACCATACTTGTTCTTCAGAAAAAAAGTTATGGGCAAAAAACAGTAAATTTCATGCAATTTCCCTATTAAATGATTAAATATAAAACCCATTGTTACCAAAGTTTGGTGCCATACAACAGTAACATTAATAGTAATTGTACTGATAGTTTTGAATAAAGGCTTCTCTGAAGCAAGCATCAAGTTTCTTCAGTGTCATTGCCCCATAGTGCGGGTAAACCTACGGCCCCTATATATATGCAAGCCGACGCATCAGCTTAACACATCGATTGCGTCATCGGCAGCCTATATATGGACTTCATGCGCTAAGCTAGTTATTTGAAACAATTTGAAGGAAAACTGTTTTATTGGACTTTTTCATGAATAATGCAGCATACAATGAAGGTCTACAAGAGCAGGTTCAGAATTGGTAAAATTAGTCTCTTTGTTGTTGATCTCCCTGTCACTCAAGTTGCAACTGTCCCTGTCATTGTCATCATCGTCAACTAGTTCATCATCCGATAAAGTAACATATTTCACTGCATCTTTGAGCGACATATACTTACGTTTGCTCATTTTACGTTTTTATTTACTCACAGAGTACAGCACAAAAAACTTGTGCGCTATCTTGTTTGATCGCGCGCACGCCTGCTTGCATCGGAAATGTTTTCACAGCAAACACAGTAGTTCTTGTGTTCTCTTTTTGACCCTGGTCTAAATGTTCGTCTATGCATGGCAGAACAGCCAGGAAAGCCAATGGAACCTGCTGAAAAAATATAGCAACGTGTTGGCTGGAGGACAAGTTATCTCGTCCCTAGCGCATACAGCATAATTCTGGAGGACGAATTTTCTCGTCCCTAGCAGTCAATGTGTTAAGTTCAGCCATTTTGGATCGGAGCGCGTGTTAGAGTAGTTGTCTTTTCTGGCAAGTTATCGCATTTGTTGAGTTTTCACTGGGAAGAATTATTAGCGTCACATGAATTATTTATTAAATAAAATGTTATTTTTGGTGAATTTGACAAAACCCGAAACTTCTCTCTGGTAACAATATTTCCGCAACAATGAAAAATCCGATCCAAAATGGCTAAACTTTAGCTGATGTGCCCGCCTGTCTATATAGCGGCTCTAGGTAAACCTAACCTGAAAGTGTGGTAATGCAGTGGTCAGGATCTGCTAAGTCTTCACAATGCTACCAGGTTAGGTTTGCCTCAACTATACAGGATTGCACCACAAGCAACTCGTATGCTGTGAAATGCAAATTAGTTAGGGATATTTGAATGGTTATAATTAGATTAACACACAAATTAATTCCAGAGAGGAACAAAGATAAATTTTTAGTGCCAATTGTTTAAAGTTTATTGGGTGCTTATAGTTTTTTTTTTTAGTATGGAGCATTTTTATGAAAAAAATAAGGTGAAGTTTCATGATGGTAACTTCTTACTTTTACTGAAATACCTGCATTTACACTAAAAAGAATGAAATAACCATCGATAATACTTTTAAACATAATTTTTGAAGTTGGCGCAAAAACGAAAGATAAGATCATTCACAGTGATAACTCAACTACAACTATAAATTTAACCAGGCCTAGTTTCTTCACTACCACATACATTATGCATTGATGACAGCATATTTGAGTAACAATATAAAAGTTTCGTGCCTAACATTGGTTGATTTTCTGAAAAAAATATGAACGAAGCATGGTTACACTGGGTTTTACTTTTTATTCTTGTGCCAGCTTCAGAAATTATGTTTAAAAGTGTTATCAATGGTGTTTAAAGAATAAAATTATTTTTCAGTTTTTGGAGCAATTTTAAAGTCGGTTCTTTTTTTTTTTTTTCAGAATTTTTTTATATTGATACTTTTGTCATTGAATTTATTCATGCAAAGTCTCCCTAATTTTCATCTTTCAATGTTCACAGCGATATAAATCAAACCTCCTAGTTTAAATTTGATGGTGCTTTTTAAATTTTGCTAAGAAATGTTTTTTTTTTCTTTACTTTCTTTTCTTGCCTATAAAAATAATGCTGCTTATTTGGTTTTAACTTAGCAATTGCTGTTTGAATGAAACTACATTAAAGCCTTAAGGCATTTAATGTAATAAAGTTACTAAGTGCTTGTTAAAAAATGTTGGATGATTAGGAATTTACAAGTAGTGCTTCATTCTTTAATAATGGACTTAAATATCATAAAGGTGCCCAAATGTCACAGCATTTGAATATAAATTGTACTATAATTTTATTTGCAGACTTGAATTTCATTTGCTTCCTGAAATATCTAATTATGGCAAAACAAAGAATATTTTGAAGTTTGATTAATGGACTTTGAACTTTCTGTTGCCTAAAACTTTTAGTGGAATGTTTCGATTGTTGTGCAAAAGAGCATTACATTTTCAGTGCTGTAAATAATAATGATTTAAACATGACACTACACAATTTGATGTAATAATATTGTAAAATTTTTTAGAATCTTGTAACACTGCATTAAATCAGTATAACATTGTGCACAGCAAAGTATTATTACATTGTATGCCTAATTTGTTTTTTTCTTTAGTTTATCCTTGCTCTTCTTATAAGAGTTTTTGTAAGCTGTTAATTCAATAATGAATTTAAGTATTATTAGCATGCTAAAAAACTCATTTTAACAACTTCAGATTCCAAATGTAAAATTTGAAGATGTTGGTGGTTTATCAGATGTGAAGCAAGAAATTTTGGACACCATACAACTGCCTTTAGAACACCCAGAAATACTTTTCTCTGGACTAAGAAGATCAGGTATTTGTACTGCTTTCATGTCTATTTTATGCAGTACTAGTGGTACCAGCACAGGTTTGCAAATAGTAGAAAATTAAAAGGTCATTTGGTTCGCCTGTGTATTTAGAAATAATGGATGATGAATTTCTCGCCAATTTGCTATGTTAATTTGCTCACCTATGTTATGGTATGTTATGGTAATTTGCTCGTTCACGTTATGGTAATTTACTCGTCCATGTTATGATAATTTGCTCGTTTACGTTATGGTAATTTACTCATCCATGTTGTGATAATATGCTCGATAAATTGTTCTTAAAATTAGAATAGAAGAAGAACGAAATCAAATTTTCAAAAAATCACTTTTAGGTGCACACCGCCAAGCTATAAACTAATTTTGTGACAAATTTCATGAAATTCAGCCAAATGGTTTAGGCGTTATGCGTGTTACAGAGATCCAGATATCCAGACAACTTTGAAATTTGCTATTAGTAAAGAATATGTAAATTAATTGCAGTAAAAAATACTTTTTTTTTCATTGGGATGGGAGGATAACCAAACGTTTTACATTTTAAAGACATTTTTAAAATTTAAACTTTCTTTTTGAGAAGTAAAAATAAGTAAAATTCTGAAAATCAATATTAATTGAAACTTTTGTTTGTTAAGTGTAGCGTAATGTTTTACTTATTAGGGCAGTTCTTTGGAAAGGTGTTACTTTGCACTTCAAGCTTTTCAGTTTTTCACTAGGGGTGCAGTTATGTATCCTTTTAGAAAGGCAAGATATGTATTTTTGTTAAACTGCAAATGTTCACAAAACATCTCTATTTACTTTTAAAATTTTGAGGGTTAAATTTATAAACTTTGACAAATTTTATGAATGTGCAATTTCTTTCCTTAGTTTTCCTAGCTTTTAGTTCATGAATCAATTGAATTACTAATACTTACTGTCCCACTACCGATTGTATGAAATTGGCAAACATTTAGTTGAGACAAGTCTATCTGAATGAGGTGGAGAAGTAAAAATTTGATGCACATGTTCTTATTTGAATTAGGCTCTGCTTAATTTAGAGACTAGCATACATCTGCAAAAAATGACATCCTTGAAAACTAATAGATGGATAAAAACCATACCAATCAATATTTTATGCTTATAAATATTTTATTTTGTTTATTTATTTATTATTTCAGGTGTTTTATTATATGGGCCACCAGGTTCTGGAAAAACACTTTTGGCAAAAGCTGTAGCAACTGAGTGCTCCTTAAATTTCTTAAGGTAGTATTTTCAGGTGTTATTTTATTTTTTAACGATCTAATTTGTGCTTAATTGTCTTGTTCATTTCAATTAAATATTCTCTGCATATGTTTTCTTTTTTGGGAGGGGTGTCTTCTTTAATATATCTTTTGTTGTTTCCAGTTTTCTCTTGAAGTTATTTTTATACATTTGCTTAAGGAGGCAAACCAGTTTAGACTGGTCAAAAAAACCACCTTTTTTATGCCATAAAATGTTAGTTAACCTATTCAAAAATATGTTGCCAAAATTTAAGTGAAAAATTCTGATTAGTCTCGATGCTCTGAGCACTTAAAGTGACTGTAGAAATTTAAAAATGTTCACAGCATTTTTTCCAAACACATTTTTCTCGAAACAACATTTTTTCAACTGGTGTGCATGCTAGCTCAACGATTTTTTGACCACTTGTTCTGAAAATTTGCGGGAATATTCTTTATTCATGAAATACACCGCCAGCTCAGTCAGTTCCAGCCGAGGACTGCGGTTTCGTGCTTATTAGCACTCATCAGCCCGGCTTAGAAAAGTGACTGAGCTGAAGGTGGAAAATCTCTTAAGGAAGCCAAGAGTGCCAAGCAAACTGGTAGCTAATACAGAATTAGCACTGACCAGACGAGTGACCGAAGCAATGCTTTGGTTCAATTCGAAGATTGAAGGCAAGGCACGTATATTCAGTAAGTTACCGCCCTATAGCCAGGGCTAAGGCAGAAATACATGAAAAATACATGAAATGCACCGCCAGCTCAGTCAATTCCAGCCGAGGACTGCAGTTTCGTGCTTATTATAGGGCGGTAACTTACTGAATATACCTGCCTTGCCTGCAATCTTAGAGTTGAACCGAACCATTGCTTTGGTCACTCGTCTGGTCTGTGCTAATCCTGTATTAGCTACCAGTTTGTTTGGCACTCTTGGCTTCCTTAAGAGATTTTCCACCTCCAACTCAATTACTTTCCTAAGCCGGGCTGATGTGTGCTAATAAGCTCGAAACTGCAGTCTTTGGCTAGAATTGACTGAGCTGGCGGTGTATTTCATGTAATTCTGCCTTAGCCCATGCTATAGGGCAGTAACTTACTGAAATTCTTTATTCAATTATACTTACCTAACTCTTTGATGATATTATTAATAAAGAAAAAAAATAATAATGCAAGAAGTGTGAAAAAAATGATAGAAAAACATAACATTGTAATCAAACACCTGAAAAACGTGCAATGTTCAACCTTTATGATCACAATTAGGTCCATAGTGTAGGGCAGGGCTGTCCAGTTGCAAAGAGCCCACGGGCCAGAATTCCGGTCACTGATCACCTGGGGCGCCCTGGCAGTTTGAAAAAGTTGAACAATAACCTCTTACCTCTTATACAATAACAATTAATAGTTGAATTATTAATTATAGAACAATGAAACAGAAGGATGATAAAAAAATTTGCTTACATTTTAATGGGAAAACCAGTCAGATCAATATCATCAACGGAAAAGAATGGAGAGTTGACGAGAGCAAGCTCTCAATTTCTTTTTCGAAATCAACAAAAGTCGTAGAGTCAGTGAGGGGGGGGGGGGTCTTCATTTTTAACCGATTGCAGGCAGGTTTTGCTTATCTGAAATGTTTCTCTCTTCCCTCCCTGTCTCCCCCCCCCCCCAACTCGAGGCAATACTATTTCTAGGAATTCATTTGAACACCAGCGTGCAGGGTTGAACTGCTTGACCTTGACCTCTAGATGTCCTGTTCCTTTTTAGCCTACTTTCCCAGTAAAAGTCAGAAAAAGAAGAAAAAGCATGAAAGAAGGCTTAATGCATCTTAAAAATGTCCCGAAAAACAAAAAAAATAAAATAAATAAAATAATTAAATAAATATCGAAAAATTAAAAATTGGAAAGTAGTGTGTTGAGATGGGGAAAAATGTCTGTCGGTCCGTCGGTCTGCCCCCCCCCCCCCCTAATAACTTTTGAATGAATAGTCCGATTCGAACAAACATTTTTTGTTCGAAAGATCTCGGCGAGGACACCTCATTCCCATATTTCACTTTTTGATTTGAACTATTTTTTGTTCAATTTTGAACGGTTCAAAAAAACTTAACATTAGCGCCTACGGGGAAACTGAAAGTCAATGTAGATTCCGTACTTGAAGGCGAATTTATTTCAAACAAATTTTGTTGGAAATAGCTCTTGACGCCAAACTCCAGACTCCGACTCCGAGAATTTAGAGGCACCTGACTCTGACTCCTTTGCCCTACAATTAATCGGACTCCGAATCCCCGACTTCGTAGCTTTGGCAAAAGTTTATACACGGAGGACAAATGACTGACTCCGATTCTTGGATATTTGTCTCCGACTCTTTTATCCCAAAATGAGATTGACTCCGACTCCTACTCCTGTGCCCGACAATTAATCGGACTCCGACTCCCCGGCTTCGTAGCTTTGGCAAAAATTTATACACGGAGGACAAATGACTGAGTCCGATTCTCGGATACTCGACTCTGACTCCTTTATCGCAAAATGAGATTGACTCCGACTCCACAGCTATGGTTTTTACTGTTAAATAATTATTGTTGATATGATTTGTTTTTATTTTCACGCTAAAGTTTTAATTTAGGTATTCAGTTTTCGGCGAATAAACTCGAAGTCATTTATGTTTCTACATAACGATATGCGCTGACTTTTTTTTTTTTTTTTGACAATGAAAAGTGTTTCTTTAAGTTGACATTTTATTGTTTTTATTTATTTTGGTAAGTGCATTAATTCATTAAAAAAATTATTTTTGGCAACAGGGGAAAAAGAAACGATTTTTTTTTGATATGATGTATTTATTTTAATAAGCTTATTAATTTTAATTATTATTTTTTCATTTTGGAAGCTGTTAAAGAATTTTTTTTAAGGGAAAAAAGTGTATTATGTGCTTTGTTTAAAAGGTGCTGCTTTTTTTATCGCATCTAATTTTTTTAGATGTGTGAGGAATACTTTATTCTTAGAAATTAGCAAAAATATGTTTGAAACAATTTGGGATTGTAGCTATTTTTGAGAATATTGATCAGGTACTAGAAAGTAGTATGGGTATACGGGAAATTAGGCTCGTATAGTTCTAGACAGAACTTCTTGTTCTCCTACTACAATGAAAGGAGTAAAAGAGTGATCAAGAGGAAATTTTGGAGCGCCGGCTTGACCAAGAATGGTAGTCTTGGATGCTTCTTGATGCCATAAAATGCCGAAAAAATAAATATGCTGAATAAGAAGTCAGCAGGCCGCAAAATATGTGTTGGCTGGCCTCCAGGTGGACAGCCCTGGTCTAGGGAAATATGTTGTTTACAAGAACAGGGAAAACCTGGAATTGTCTGGGAAAATGAAACAGGTCAAAATGTCAGGGAAAAACCAGGGAATTTTCCGAATTGCCCTCCCCCCCCCACCCAAATTTTTTTTTCCATTTTTTTCCCCAGGGAATTTTATTCTATGAGATCTAATCTTAATTTTTATCAATGTTTCCTTTAAAAAGATGCAAAAATTTTGAGGCAAAATGACGCTAGCAATAAAAAGAGTGGCGACTCAAAAGAACTTCCACAGCCGCCATTTCTGACTCTCAATAGTTCCCAAGAAAAAAATTCCTCGGGCTAACAGGAATTATGCACACACTTAACAGGAAAGATGAAGCCTGAAGGTAGGAGAGTCGATCGGGGAAAATCGCTTTTTTTGATTGGAAAGTCTTTTGAGCTACGTGTGAAACATAGTCGCCATTTTTGGTCATTCACAAGATGAAAGTAGACACGATCCTTAAATGCCTAAGTTTCCAAAATCAAAGCAGAATTGGATGTTTTCTTTAACTGTAAACTAATGAAAGTAATGCAAAATGTGCTACTTTTTTATTATTATTATTATTTTAAATAATTTACTAAAGAAATGAAAAATTTTGCTCTTAAAACCTTATCTTACCCTTATTGCCTTGGACGCAAATGTGCTAAAAACTTTTCAACTGAATTGTAGTTCCATGAAGATTTATTACTTTTTAAAAATTATTTTGATGCTACAATTTCAAAAAATTATTTCTTATATTTTGGGCATAGCCGCAATATTTGGTCATTCCCAAGATGTAAGTACACAAGGCTTTTTAAGTGTCTAAGTTCCCGAAAACGTTACTGGATGTTTATTGCAATGCAAACTATTGAAAACAACTCAAAATGTGCTTTTTTTTCTGGATAATTTATAATTATTTTCTGGAAAAATGCAAAATTTTATCTTAAGAACATTATTTTATTCTAATTAATTTATAGACGCTTATGTGCCAAAAACTGATTGTTTTGTCTTAATTGTAGTTTTTTAAAGATTATTAATTTTTTATAACTACTTTTATGCTACAAATTTAAAAATCTACTTATTATCTTAAATTTTTCACTTAGTCACCATATTTGGTCATTTGCACAATGGAAGAAGGCGCAAACTTCCAAAAACAGAATTGGATGTGTATCTCAAAAGTAACATAAAGTGTGCCACAAATGATGAATTAAAAATTAATTTACTAGAGAAGAAAAACTTTAATTTTAATGTAAGCATCCTTTAATATGCAAAAGGAAAAAGAAATGATGATTATTGGCATTGGCCTATGATCGCTGGGTATTTTTGTTATTTTTCATTATATGGTATGCTGATCAATGCAACAAGTTAATCATATTTATACTGAAAAATAGCTTTGTATTTTGCTCAATATTTTTTGTGTTACATAATAATAAGAAAACAAAAGAAGAATTGTAAACCAAAAGCGAATGCTAAAAGATTGCTGCGCGACTACAGCAAAACGCTAATATTATGCATGACACGTGACACCGAAGAACCGCTAAAATAAGTTGAAAGTATTTTGTTTTCAAACAAGTAGTAAACCAATTCAAACAAGTTTTAACAAAGTTTTTGAAAAAAAAACTTAAAATTTTGAGAAAGAAAAAAATCTAAGATTTTTTTTTTTTTCAATATTTTCAAATCTAAGATTTTTTTTTTAATCTAAGGAGAAAATTTTCAGTTCTTCCGCATTGCTACTTTAAACAATTTTAATTATTTTTAAAATATTGCCTTTTAAACTTAAGAAGCAATTTTGAATGAAGCGAGTAATCTGGAATTTTTTAAAAAACAACCTGGAAAACCTGGAAAAGTCAGGGAATTTTTTTTAACCACAAGTGTATGAACCCTGGAGAAAGAAAAATTGTAATGATCACAGGTAAAAATTGTGACTTTGGTAATGCACACCAGCAGCAAGCTCTGATGTCAACCACCCATGGACAGCAGCTTCTAACTCCACTAATTCTGGTGGAAATGACTTGAAAAAATTACAAGATGTACTTTAAAAGATGAATAAAATATCCTCCAAGTTTAAAGAATTCTTATTATTTCTTGTTTGTTAAAAAAAAATCATGAAAAACTGAAATTTCGGCCTTTTAAACTGGTTCCCCCCCCCCTTAAGCATAATATAAAACCTGAATGCGTTTTTCAAATGTATTTCATTGAAAATTAATTTTTCAGAAGTAAATTCCTCTTTTTGCACATATTATCTTTTGCCATTCTCTTTAGTGTTAAAGGACCTGAGCTTATCAACATGTATGTAGGGCAAAGTGAAGAAAATGTACGTGCTGGTAAGTTAGTTTTTGTTATGTATACTTTTTTGATTCATTATAATTCTAACCAAACTTTGGGAGCCATATTATTTTCTTTCTTTTTCTTGATAATATCAGTTAGTATTTTGTTAGTTATCAAAATCAAAGGTAAACAGATATAAAAAAAGAAACTTCAGCACATGTTTTAATGCTTTTTTTTAATTATTATTTTATTTTATTTTTTTATTGCCTAAAAACATTGCAGAGTTGGAAAATTTGAGAAAGAAATCAAATCACTAAACTATGAAGTTATATAAACATGACAAAGAATGAACAACTAATATGATAATTTCATGTTTTGAAGGAGCCCTGTGCGTCAAAATTTTTAAATTATCAGTTACTCATAACCTATTTTATGAAATATATCTTTTTCTATTATAAATATTCATATGCAAATTTTTAAGGGAGGCTTAGATATTTTTCTCGTGGTTTAGCTGCATAATTTCCCCTTGGAAACCGATTTCAGTACAGATTAGAGTTATTAAAATTTTACATTTCCAATAAATTATTCATTAAAGCCTGAGAAGAAATGTTTTTTCATTTTTGCAAAGAAAAAAGTGCTAAAATCAAGAAAATTCTAATTTCTAGGGAATGGGGGGGGGGGGAGGACTTGAGCCCCCACTGCCCCCCATATGGGCACCCATGTAAAATATTCTTTCTTTTATGAAATAAACGATATGTTTAATATTAAGAAAAACCAGTGGCGAATTTATCATGACGCAAATGTTGCAACTGCAATGGGCCCTCAAGGCACTAGCACCCTGAAGTGTATAAAAAACCGCACAGGAAAAACTACTCATATTTGACCAAGAGGCCTCCAAAAGAGCATTGTGATGGGTCCTCAAATGTGTGAATCCACCACTGAGAGAAGCTAAATATATAAAAGCAGCCAAAAAGTCTGCAGCTGATCATATGATACAAGAATATTATATTTTGTTTAACTTAGATGATGTAATGTCATTAACTTAAATTCAATTTGTCAAGGAGTTGAGACATGACAAATTTGCATTTTAAATTGTTATGGAATAACAAATGAGTAAAGCTCTTACATTATGAATGCAAATTAGTTTCAAATAATAATTAGTCAATAAACTCAAGCCCTCAAAAATAAATAAAATAAAAAAACTGAAAAACTGTTATTTATGCACAATATCTTTGAACAAACAAAGAGCATCTATTCAATGCAAACTTTATCAGAAAACAATAAATACCGCACTCACTTACTTGTAAAAACATTAATTTTTCAAAGCTGAGAGGGGCAATTGACCCCATGATCCCCTAAATGGTGGGACTAGTTTTGAGTTATTTAAGATTTTAGACTTAAAACTTATTTAAAATATTATTCTCATGGAAGTTAATGTCAGAGATGACTTATCAAAAAATTTGAATTTTTGAGGCATGACTTTGTAAGATGGAGAAAGATGTGTTTCTGATTATTTCCCACAGCCCCAAATCTACGTACCCGAAGATCGCTTGGTGCGGGTCCTCTAAGGGGCTCAAGGCCCAAGAAGACCAAAAATTTACAAAACAAATTAAAAAAAGAATGTACTTGTTTTAACAGTTGAATATATTTTTGTTATGTTCTGATAAAAAATATGAGGAAAAATTTAAACTCAACACATAGTACTAAAGCACATAAGCACAAGAGGAGGGCAGTGCAAAGTTATGGGTATAAAGTTATAAAGTTTTATGTAAAGTACCAGGGGCGGATACAGGATTTCATTTTAGATGGGGGGGGGGGGGGGGGGGGTCATGGCCAGGGGTGAGAGTAGATTAGAGTAAAATATTTTGAAGACACTCTGAAAATTTAAAAAACTATGAGAAAGTTCTTCTCTCCCTCACCCCGGTAAAAAATTAAAAAATGCATACAAAAATTATTGAAATAACCATTTTTCAAGTTTTTTTTTTTGAATAATTTTTTAGGTTTTAGAATGCGTTGTCAGCCCTAAATTTTCGGAAACGGCAACCATAGATTCTGTTTACGTAAGACAATTTTCTTTAACTTAGGTTACATTTAATTAAAATAATAATAATTAGAGTAAATCACTTGGTGGTTTGACCTCTGGGATTCACCTCGTAAAGGCCGTGAAGGGATAGTATGATATTTCCTGTTCTAATGGTGAACTTTGAGTTTGTGCTGAAAAAAATGTTTTAATCCTGTTCAAATTTACATAGCCACTTTGAATAAAACGGGCATCTCAGATGCAAGTTGAAAAAACCTATAGGGATTGTAGATATTTGTAGTGGAACTGGAAAATTATAGATCTGGACCTGAAATGAAGGATTGTTTAGCACAAAAGTTGTGATTAAATATTAACTAACTGACATAACTAAAAATTTATTGCACATCAATTATAATAAAAAATACATTAAGATAATAGCTTCTTACGATGGCCTCTGCTCTTTTTTATATTTTATATACTGATAAATATAGTCACTTTCAGAAATAGTAACAATCCGTGAATTGGTTCATAACTACCCCACTAGAAACCGTGAAAATATTATACCTATAAACGCAAAAACAAATCTATTGTTTAATGGCATTAACTCCTACGGACCAAGATTGTGGAACACCTTACCCAATTGTTTAAAAACCATTAATAATCGAAATTTGTTTAAGAATAGGCTAAAAAATTTTATACTTAATTCTACTGCAGTCAATTTAGGATAAAGCAGCATATTCGTAATAGTATGCCTCGGTTCTGTTATAAAATTAGACGTACTTTAATTGAATTACTTGTGTTGTGTTTATGTGTTCTTTGTATGATTATGCATTTATTTTTTGTTAATTTTATATTATGTTATAAACTGGCTCTAAATTAAGCTCTTCTCTGAGTGGTGGGAGCTAGTCAGGCTATTGTATAGCCTTTACTCCCATCTGCTCAATCAGGGATTCTCAATTCGACTGAGAGAAATATATTTCTGTTTGTAATTTCTTTTTATTTTATATGTGAAATGCATATTTGTAAAATATATATATATGTGTGTGTATATGTGTATATATATGTATATATATATGTATATATATATGTGTGTGTGTGTATATATATGTATATATATTCCCTGATTGAAATAAATTGAATTGAATTGAATTGAATTGAATTGAATTGAATTGATATCTCCGTAAAGAAGTTTCATTTCATTCACGTATCTGGTTATGACCCATCTATCTTGTATGCAGAAATATAGTACTAGAACCTCACTTAAAAATGCGGCAAAAATCTAATTAAAAATTAAATATTTTATGAATGTAAGTTAGACATGATCAATACTCACCGAATGATTCTTTCGGGTTGTAGAATAATCAAAGGTGAACGAGAATGTTGAAATCTCAGACTCTGATACTGGAACTTGGGATACGTTTGCATCAGATTTGGGTTCATCAGTTTTTTTTTAACTTCGCAAAAAAAGACAATTTATTTGTCTACCGAAAACTTCATTGCTTTTGTTATAGGTAGTCCTTTTAACAAAACGCAGCTCTTTTCAGCACAGTTTCTGTCTAATACAAGGGTCTAATTTACGGAAACACTGGCATAACGAGTTTTTCTGCCGACACAAAACTAAAATTTTAGATTTCTTGCACGACACAATATCCAAAACACTAATTACCTATTTACAGCACATTTACAAATAAATTCAGCACGAAGAAAAACGAAACTGTATAAAAAAAATCACATCAGAAAGGAATAATAATTTACAGAGACTTTACATAAAAAATAATTATGCAATCAAAAGTTTTATCAGTTAAAGTGATGCCTTACTGCTCTGGAAATATTCCTATCTTCCATTAAATTTGTTGCATAAAAAAAGATCGGGCGGCAGACACTTCTTTGTTACTTCAGTTTACTGGCCCCTGAAAACAGCGCTGTAGAAAGACTGTCTCAAGCAAAGCTACATATCAATAGCAAATGACATGTTATGCCACAAAAAAAAGGAATTCAAAATTATTTACTTTTTCTTATGGTTCCGTTCAAGGGTTTTTTTTTTCTTTTTTCAAGCAGTCATTTTCACTACTCAAATACAATGAACCTTATAATGATTACAAAGAATTTTCGCAGATTCCGGTGGGGGGGGGGGAGATTGCGACCCATTTGACACCTCCCCCTTCCTTGTGTCCATCCTTTCACATAATGCCCAAAAAGTATTGAATTTAAAAAAAAAAAAATCATATGGTCATATTTTATTTTTTTCAAGCAAACATTCAAATACGTAGCTGTGTTTTTTTTGGAGGGGGGGGGGGTCATGACCCCCGTTGACCCCCTTTGTATGAGTCACTGTAAACTACTCTCAATTAATAATACAGAAGTGATTGTGTTCCGGTATTTTACCGGATTTTCTGTTTTTTCATCTTGATTTCCGGTATCTTCCTCTTCGAAAATACCGGAACTCCTATATTTTCAGAAAAACCCACTTTTGTAAAATTTAGATTTGATGTTTAATGAAAAGCCGAAAGTCCAAATTGAAGACGTTTGGTTTGGTATAAAGCTTAAACTACCGTCATATCTTGCAATCTCTATGGTAATTGTTGAAGAACAGCTGGTTTGGGAGATGGAATAAAGGCTAGATAGGAAGAGGAAGGAGGGTTACTTGATATTTTCCCCCTTAATATTTTGTTTTCAAGGTGTCTAATAGCGTTTCTCTGTTGCATATCTTAATATGCAGATGATGTAACTAGGAGTGCCCATTCCCCCTGACTGCAATGGCACTCCACAATTTTACCAAGCCCCCTTTTTCCTCAAAAATTGCCACCCACTAATAAAAAGACTTAAATTCTTCTAAATTCATTTCTCCAAAAGTTTCTGTGGTATAATATGCCTCATTATCCCCCCTCCCCCCGACACACACATGAAAATCCTTGCTGTAGCTAAATTATTAGAATAAATTGCTAAAATATTTATTCACTAAGATGGCCTATGGCTTTTCTCTGTTGCAGATGCTTATGTAATAGGCTTTGCAATCCCCCCCCCCCCATAAAATGAATTTAACGACCTATACATATCGAAAATATTGATATTTGGAGAGCGATATATCGTGGTATTAAAATTCGGATATCGCCCAGCCCTATTGCACAGTGATCATAATACATGCTGCCCCTTTTGCTCCAAACTTATTTAATTCTGAAATCTTTATGCACTTTTAGTAAATGAATAATTAATTTTTAAGAATTCAGATACAGTGGAGGAAAATTAAACATTCTTTGAAAAATTTTAAGAAATGAGAAAAATTAAAAGAATTTAATTCCCTCCATGCACATGGACGTATTAAGTTCAATTAAAACTTCGAGTTTTAGTCCCAGCAAAAAATAATGTATATAAAAAATGTGTATATACATAATGTGTATATATATATGCCCATCAAAACACTTTTTCTTTTTGGGAAAAAAAGGTCAGGTATTTTTTCATGGAGTCACAATCACCCCTGATAATAGGATACTAATTTCAACCTTGCATATTAATGTTACTCTTTCCTGAAAATTTAGTTTTTCAAATCAATAAAAAATTGAGTTGTTTTTTACCATTCAAGGGTCAGATATTGTAATGACATCCTGTTTAAAAACATTAATTTTCAAATATTCGTCCCCCCCCCCCCAAAAAAAAAAAAAATTTTTTTTTTTTGGAGTTTTAGAAAAAAATTAGCTTTTATTGGCATAAAATTTTAAAACTCACAAAAAAATGTTTTGTCCAATACATAATAGTAGTTTTAGTTTTGTAACTTTTTTTTTTGGGAGGGGGGTAAATTTTCATCAACTGAATTGATTCAATCATTGTTTTTTTTTTCTCTTTCTTTAGTTTTCAATCAAGCTCGAAGTGCAGTTCCTTGCATTATATTCTTTGATGAGTTAGATTCTTTGGCTCCGAACAGAGGTCGAAGTGGAGATTCAGGTGGTGTAATGGACAGGTAAGATTGAAAAGAGCCTCTTTGTAATTAGAACCAGGGCTTCAAACTAAAACTTAACCAAAAACCAAACAATGGAAAAACGTGTTTTTGTTCGAATGAAAACTGTAACTGAACCAAAAAAATATTGATTTATTTCAGTTCCATATATCTTCAATCATTTTGTTACTCTGTTAGCACCCCCCCCCCCCCATTCCATATTTTCTAACATATAATTCTTATCATTACATGTACATTGGTACAATTAAGACAAATTATTTTTTTAGTACAAATAAGAGTGTATGGAAAATAAAATTATTCATTTGAATCTGAACTGAAAGCCCCAGAAACCATTATATTTGGAAGAGCAAAAACTGGAACTTAACCAATATCCTTTTTTTGATTGAGCCAGAACAAAAAAAAAATTACAGTTCAAAGCCCTGCTCAAAACTCAAGTAATCAATAATATATTTCTTAAAAAAAATTTTTGATCTTTTCCCAAAAGTGTGCTCATTTTTTAGACATTTTATTACGTGAGATACATGAGTATACTCTTCAAATTTTATGTTTCTAAGATTTGTAGTTTTCTTAGAGTTTTTTTTTTTTTTTCAAATTGTCTGTGTTTTGTACATAAAAAAAAAACTTTATATTCAATATTCTGATAAAACTTCAACTGTAGATGATTTTTTTTTTTTTTGAATATGGTTTTGTTCCTAATAATTCTTGAGTAGGTGTGAACAATTCGTAATTTTAGTCAATTTTAGTTAAAATGTAAATTTTTGTTTACGTTATTTTATATACGGATAAAATGATGTGTATTTGTAGACTAATATGATGGCTTTTAGCCCAGCTTGATGGCAGTTCATTTCTTCCATTACATCATGTGCTTTTATTTTTTTTCTCCAGGGTTGTCTCACAACTTTTAGCAGAGCTTGATGGCTTAAATAAGAATGTGAAGTTTTTGTAATTGGTGCTACAAATAGACCTGATTTAATTGATCCCGCATTGCTAAGACCAGGAAGGTTTGTTACATTTCTTTATTGCTTAAAATTTTATATCATTGCTCTATTTTATTTATTTATTTGTGTTTTTCTCTGACGAAACTTTACAAAATGTAGGCTTATATGTATAAAGTACATTTAGTTATAGAATTTACAGTAGAACCTCGTTTATCCAGAACAAATTTCTAACTTTTAAAAATTTTTTTACACTTACATAGATAATTTTAAACTATGATAACAGGAACATAACTGTAAGTACGCTGAACATTTACTTTTAATTTTGATTAAATATACAACTGTTGCATATAACGTACAGTAAATAATGGTAATCTAACAAATACCACTGCAGCTGAAGTGTAACAATAAAGTGTCTGGATAATCATGTTTTAATCAATTGACACACGTGTTTGAACATGGATCAATTCTTTGTTAAGAAAATATGAGAAAAATTGTTTTGATATTTTTTAATCTCTTTTAAGCAATTATGTGTAATTTGGCTGCAAAATATGGTTTTTTATCACCATGAATGGTAGGTCTCTTACCAAATCATTACCAACCACCAGGATTTGCTTTGCTTTATTACTCAAATTATCCGAATTTTCAATCAATTGGATTGCCTTTCGTCCCAGTTAGTCCAAGTAAATGAGATTGTACTGTACTTATGCACAGCGTTTTTTTTTATTAGTAGTTCTATCTGGTTGGTGAAAAAGTAATTGTACTGAGTGTGTAAAAGACAAATATTTCATGGGAAACAAAACTTATATTCAATAAGTAATTGTCCATTGTGCACTTTTCTTCTTCAAACAAGTTTGAAATATCTGCTTTGAAGTTACGTAATGAATTTTCAGTTAAAAAAGAAGTTAGTTATATTTCAAGAATTGTATCTCCATCTATTTGGAAAAAATGCAATGAATTTTTTTCCAACCCAGTAGGTCTTTTTTTTAGCATTGTTGTAGAAATTCAGTATGGGAAATTTAAAATGTTGTACAAGATCAATTATTTTACCATTCACCAATATTTCCAGAGACTGATAAAAAGGTATTGAAAAAGTAATGGTATAAATTGAAATTATTTTTTGTTTTCAGGTTTGATAGATTGTTGTATGTTGGAATTCCAGAAGACAAAAAATCGAAACTGAGCATTTTGAAAGCATTAACAAGGAAGTAAGTTTCGTGTACTTTTTAATTTTGCTGTTTTCATGTAGCATTGCATTTGATGGATGAATTGTTTTCCTTTTTAGATAGTGTACTCCAAAATTTAATATTTTTGTTGCTTGAAATCATTAATTTATTTACATAAAAATAATTTATTTACATAAATCATAAAAATATTTACAGTAAATTCTACTACCTTTAACTTCATGGGAACAGATCAATTAAAATAGCTAGACTGAGATTAATGTTTCAGGATTAATTTAAAAAATTGAAAATTAGCATAAACTTATTTTAAATATTTAACCCCTTAGCTACATGGATTTAAAATTATTTTTTAGTCTTTTATGTTCTTTTGGTCTTCCTCCTTGATAACTTATGCAGGGGTGCTCACCTGTTAGGGGTCATGGCGCAGATTGCGCCATTGAAATTTTTAGGGGGGAGGGGCTATTTTTCTCATTTTTAGGGGGCTCTTGCTTTGGGGATCTTTGCAATCTTTAGGGGGAGGGGGTGCCCTTGATCTTAGAGGGGGCACCCCTGACTTATGCATATTCTTTTTGTTCTTGTTTTGAATTGTTCTGCAGTTGATGTAATGTCAGAAAATTTAATGACAAGTTTATTGAGATCTTTTGTTTAGATTGTTTTAATTTTAAGAAAAAAATGCTATATTTTTTTCTTTTATTATTGATATCTTAAAATTAGACTCGGCTGATTTGGTTTTGTGATGGATTTTTTATCTCACTATAACGAAGCTGTTTAGTTTTTTAAATTGGAATTTAATATTCGTTTTCAGAAAAGCAAATGGGATTTCATGTAGTATTTTGTTGATTGAAGTGCTATGTTGAGTACATACCAAAATGTATCAGTTGAAAAACAGCTAAGTTTAAGAGGACCTTAAAAAAAAAAGTTTTATTTCTTGATTTTTTCTTTTTTGACATAAAAATGGCTCTCTAATTGTTCATTTATTGAATTTAAGCTGGCATACTGAAATTCACATAAAGATTTTTTACCAGCAATTTTCCAAAAGTAATATACAGTTAGACCTTGATATAAGGTCAACTGCATGTAAGGTTATCCCAAACATAAAGTCACTTTTCTAAAGTCAACCCTCATCAGAACATTTTTGTATTCAGTGGGAAGTGAGAATTAAGACTGTGATCCTGAAAATAAAGTAGTGACAAAAGCAAAAGTACTCAAATCATTACATTATGTCAAAAGATTTTTTTACATCATTAAGAAGCTGAAGAACAGAAAATATGAAACTTAGAAAAGATTATACAAATATGAAACCAAAACTGAGTCCAGTATACTGTCCATCACGAAAAAAGCCCCTGCCGAAATGTTTGCTCCTGTCTATTGCTAGAGCAACGTGGCGTGTCTTATTATTCCAAGAGATGGTTTAATGGCGCCAAAAAAGCCCTCCCTGCTAACCCTTGCAGAAAATGAACAAAGTTCGTTTCAATGTCAGTAGAGAGGCTCAGACTTGACAGCGGAAGCGTTTCTCATGAAGGACAAACAATAATGGATTATTTTAAAGGAGAGTTGTTCATTGCTCAACTCGTTTGCAGTGGTGTGACATTTTTACGTATGTACTAACTTTTTCACAGAATTTTAAGTGTTTCCTTTTAATTGGTGTAGATTCTTCCTATATAAGGAACCCTTATGTATCGGAATATGAAGTATCAACTTTCTGAAAAAAAGTTTTTTTACTTGAAAAATAATTATTTGTATGTCTTGTGAGGTCCCTATGTTTAAGGCCTGCAACAAGAAAACCATTAAAGATGAAAGTTTTAAATTTCGGGAATAAAGTGCAAAATATTAGTAAAAATCTACAAGAAAGAATTAAGCACCATCAGTACTTTATTTGAACATATTTGTATGCAATTTTTACAACTTTTTCTGAATTAAAACTTAAAAAAAAATAATTTAATAATTTCTTATTCATTTCATTAATTTTAATTGGTCCAACTCCAAAACGTTACCTCTTAAAGCTCACAATTTTTTGTCTTAAAAAAGTAGTTCCCCGAGACATACGTCTACAACTATTTGCGATTGTGCTTTGATTACATTTTTGTTTTACACTCACTATCTTGCATAAAGGTATTTATTCATTTCTTATTCATATTTTGACTGAACTATTTGTTACTAATGGAAGTATTTTAACATACTTTATTTTTTACAGATTTCCATTAGCATCTGATGTAAAGTTAGAAGATATTATTGAAAAATGTCCAAAACATCTTTCCGGGGCTGATTTTTATTCATTATGTTCTAATGCTGTGATAAAAAGGGTTGAAAAAAATGTAGAATTATTTGAAAAAGGTACGCTTCACTTTTTACAGACTTTCTCTGTCTGAAATTAGACATAAAAATCTACCGTCATCTTTTTTTTTTTTTCTCTAAGTCACTCTTTCTTTTTTTTTTAAAATTTATTAGCAAAAAGTTCTTGTAATTTTTTTCTCCTGTGCAATTGTGCAATGTAATCTACGATTCTTAATTACGAAAGGATATTCAGATTAATTTATGTTCTCATTTTGAAAACCATTTTTTTCTGTGTTGTTTAGTTTCTTCACTTTTAAATAAGTAATTACTCAAATTTTAAATTTGTTTATTGTAGGGAATGTGAATATGGAAGATTTAAACTGTGACGTACAAACAGAAGACTTTCTCAGTGCGTTAGACTCACTCATACCTTCTGTTTCTCCGGAACAGTACATTGAATATCAAAGTATAAAGTCAAAGATAGATAATACGTGATTTTCCCTACTTCAAGAAGTAATGGAATTGTTTGTCTGATAATGCCTTTTTAAAATGTTAAATGTTTATAAATTTGCTTTGTTTATGTAGATAAAATGAAATGCAATTTCTTTACATTATAAATGTGTTTATAATTATTATTTAAATACACTATGTGATAATTGATTAAAATGTAGAGAACTTTTTTGTGTGAAGGAAAAATATTTTTATAAATATTCTCAAGTATTCAATTGGAATTTTCAGTTTATGAATGAAATCATGATACAGTTGAACTATGTACTTTAACTATGTACTTTTATAAAAATTTATGATGCTGATAAGTGCAATAAAGCATTAAACCCTATTTTAAATTCTTGTTTTCATTTTTATCTTTTTCACACTCTGCAATAATTCACTTTTGCTTGCGTAATAAAGATTGGAATGCACTTGCTTTTTCAGTTGCATTGTAAAACTATTTTCTAGTACTTTTGCAATTAAAAGCACCAATATTTTTGCGCTGTTCTGGCTCCTGTGCAATGCTCACAAATGTCTTGATTCTCTAATTTTATATAATTAAACTTCACAGTGCTTCTCTACTTACTGCAGGGTGCCCAATTAGGGATGAGACTCAGACTGTGCAATTGAAATTTTTAGGGATGCTGCTTTTAGGAGTACTTTTCACTTTTTAGGGATCTCTTTCTCTGGGGGGTGGGGGAGTTTTTATGGTATTAGAGGGATGCTCTATTGCCCTAGTCGGGGATGTGCACTTCTGTTGTTTGCAAAATATATTTTCTACAATTTTACTAAATATTCATTTATTCTGATAGCAAGTAATAAACTCTTTTAAAATGTTTTTAATGTCTGACAATCTCAAGTTGTCTTAGAATTCAGTATTTGTTAAATGCAAATGCTGCTACTCGATATATTTAATTGGATTGAAAAGAAAACAAAAAACTGGTTTAACTAGTTTTTTTTTTTTTTTTCTTTTTTTGCATGATTGATATTATGTGGCATGGAATTGAAAAAAAACCATAAAATGAATAAGAATGATTGTTAACAATAATGTGTTCTAGCATAATTGTATCCAGATTTGAGAAAAATGCCTGCACAGCCAGAATTTACCGTCTGGGGGGGGGGGGGGCTTGACTGTTTGTTAGCTATCATATTAAGATTGGCAATACTCCAAAACCAAGAGCCCTGGGGTAGAGGAGAATCGGTTCACTCTCCACCCTCATTAAGCTCCTGGACCAAACATTTTAGTAAAATTGTTTAGTGGCCATGAATATTTCTCTTGATACCTGAAATAAATAATTATTCGCAAATGATGCATTTAACTCAATTCTTCTATCAATTTTCTTCTGCTCCAAATACTTCCATATCCCCCTCCCCCTGTTTTAAACAAAACATGTTGAAGTATTATTATAACTTCGCCTTCTTGCATGCAGCTATATTTTTAGTGATAAAATTAATTTTACGACTTCAAAATCTCCTCTTGTTGAATTCTTTAAGAATAAGTTTGTGTAACCTATATTATTTCTGAAAGAATTTCCCAACTTGGAAAAAAAAGTTTTATTGCTTTTTCTTATATCTGCTATAATTAAAGAAGAGCATGATGTTTATAAATTGAATGTAAATGTGCCAAATTAAATGTTTCTTTCCTTTACCGCTCAATTGAATTGTTACTTGCAGAATCACGATTTGAGGAAAGCAGAGGCATGGTTTCTGATGACGTGCCTTTAATATTTTTATATACCTCTGTTGTTGAAGATGTTGTTTTCTTTTTTATCTCTACTGAAGAATTTCCTTCCATTGCTTCTTCTGACTTCTTTCTCTTGACCGTTTGTTTTGTTGTTGCTTTGATTTCAGCTTGCACTGGTGTGGAAGACCTTTTTCTCAGTACTCTCTCTGGTGGTTTTCTAAATGGTATGATATTTTCTGTATGCCCACAATTACAAGTAAATACAGCTGCATCTGTCTGTGGTCTCTGTGTCAAATCCACGCCTATTGGGTGCTGTAAACATTTTTTAAAACCACATTATTTTATATTCTTTAACTTTTTTTTCTCAAGTACACATTCTGAAGATCAATAACAAAACTCTCATTTCTTTAAATTTATTTGCATGTTGTTGTCTTCACTTAACTGGAGTCAGCTAACTCTAACTGGACCAAATTGTGCACATTTGAAATAATTTAAGTGCCCAAAAATGGGCCAAACTGTGCCGTTTTAGACAATATTGTATTTTTATAGTTGTTTTGGATGTGTGTTTGCTGGGAAGAATGCTGCGTCTAATTTTTCACAATTGAGGCAGTGAGAAGCAAAGAGATGTAATTGGGCATTTTCAAGTTTTGAGTAAAGCACATTTAAAGATAACGTCCTAGGTAGGCTTTGATTGATTGTTTTCTCCTACCAGGGCTACTAATACTATCTCTTGCCCCAAGACAGAGGAGAGGTTCACCTACCATGTTTAATGGTTATCTCTCCAAATTTTTTATTTTGGCACTTACATCCCTTTGCTGCTTCAATGGTGTTTTCAGACTTTCAATTTATTATTTTTTTATTTTAACTTATAATTTTTGTTATAATACATATAAAAATGTGAGATTCCATTCAGAATCTGAATATTAATTAACAAATTTCCCAGAAAATGACTCAAAAGAAACTGATTATTACAATAGTGATTCCGAAGATAGTTTAGAAGATATAGCAGTTGATTGGAAACAGATGAGCAAACAATTCTTTTCCAAGGATTTGATTAATTTGTGTTCCTGGTTCAACTTTTCTTTTGTTTTACAATGTAACTAAAAGTACTAGATTTTTCAAATTATTTTTTGGCACACTATTTAGTTGTGCTAAAAGGCAGAATGAAGGAAGAAGGGGGGGGGGGAGTCATTGCATGCACCTTTGTAGAAAAGAGATATATGCCATGTTTGAAATATTGGTGTTTTTTAAAAATATTTTAACTATTACAACCAGTCAATACGTCTAGATACAGGGGAGGTGGGGGAATAAACTTTAATTGGAAGTCTGCTTGGTTGTTTTTGGAAATAATACGTTCACTATTAGTGAGTTTTGTTTTAATGTGAGTAGAGTTTTTACAAAATATGTACTGAAAACAAAAGGTGGGGGGCCCTGAAATGAGACTTAGCTTCCCCTAACTTCAGAGGTTAATCAGGCCCTGAATCCAGGAATTGGAAAGTGGCAGGGAGAGGTTGCCCCCTTGTAAGAAATACAATGAAATCAAGTTTACTTATGATTAAAACAAAATTAGAACATTCAGAGTCTCTGCAATTTTGTTCAGCAGTATAAATTAAAATCATTCTTACTTGGTTGGAAATCCGGGGTAAATAGATGCTGGAGCAATGCCTCATCCGACTTGGCTCAGTAGGATGCAAGTGGTATTGCTTTATGATGTCATGTATATTAGAACAACCTGTTGCTTTTCGGAAATCCTCTTCATGTATCGCTGCATGGTGCCACATATGCAAGAACTACCAAATACACATGCATTTAGTAAAATCTTAATATACAAGTATCAGTATGAAGTTTTTGTTTGTGGTAATCTAGTATACTAGGTTGAGTCAAAGATTTTTAATATTTTCACCTACAAAAGTACTTTTTGACAGCGCCTATTCACGAGCCCCAGTTGGTGGAGGTGTCGATTGATGGTACTTTGGGAAGGATCAAGTTCTGCTGATAATACTCGAGTGCTAGAACTCGGCCGGTGTTGGATTGCTTCCAGCAAAACTTGATGGCAAACAGATGACCGTCCAGATCTTGGTTTCTCTTCAAGGGTTGTATCACCTTCCTTGAAAAGCTTAAGAGTCATTTTTTTAAAAGCTGGACACTTTTAATAGTTCCTCAATTTTCGTAAAAATTTCAGGTTGTGTTTGTGGTACTATGATAAGAAAAAGTGAGGTTTATTTTTCCAAAAAAATGATTTGTTTGTCCTTGTGTAGTGGTCAAAGTTTAAGGTCGTGAAGAAAAAAAAGCTAAATATATTATTGCTTTGCTTCAAAAGCAATGAGCGAACCAAACCAATTCTTTTAAATGTGGATACTACTTGATAAGTACTTTGGTGGCTCACTCATGGCTTTGAGGGCGAAGGTCAATTGAAACTGCTACTTTTTTTTTTTGCCTTGTTTAGGCCCAGATATCTGCTAAAGCCGCGAGTAACCCTCGGGAATAAGTATGTGATTAACTACTCACCACAGTATAGTACTAAAAAAATATAAAATAACTTTCGTTTCTCTTAACTTTAGTAGTTAAACGGTCTCAAAGTCGATGATTTTTCAAAAATGGCCAAGTTTAGAGGTCAATTACTTTAATCGCGACGGGTCAACAACTTTGAGACACAGCTGTAGTTATATTCCGAGTGGTGTAGTTTAAGGTCCAGGTTAGAAACCTATGGCAGCCAATCAACTTTTTTAATTACGTTAATTACACGGTCTCAATTTTGATTATTTGAAACAAAAAGAATCATAGTTTTAGGTCAATTACTCGAAAACGCCTGAGTCAATAACTTAGAGCAAGAGCTGTAATTATGCTCTGTGTGGTGTGGTTTTAGTCTCATGTCAGAAAACCATGAGATCTGAAAAAAAATGATGATTTCAGTATAAAAGAGCGTTTTTTCACGAGTTTATATACGTGCTACTCAAAATCGTATGAGCTCAAGCTCGCATAAATACTATGCGATACTTTCTTCTAATTAGATATTATAGAAGAAAATAAAAAATGTGTGACTGAGAAAACAAGAGGGTTTAATTTCAAGCGGCGAATTTAAAAGTTAAAGAAAATGACATACTTCAGTAAAAGACAGTCGACCGTCGTTGTCCAAATCTGCCTTCATAAGGAGTCGCTTAGCGTAAGCCATCTGTAGAGGTGAACCTAGATGCTTGAGTAACGACTGAAATTCTGTCAGATCTAAATATCCATCTCTATTCCAATCAAACCTGAAAAAGAAGCATTCAAAAAATTAGTTTAATCCCCATGGTGGTATCTATTTTTGTTATTAGTTATTTTATGAAATGATTAGCGGTAGCCGCCCGCATGGCTTTGCTCGTAGTGGAAAATTAAAAGGTCATTTGGTTCGCCTATATATTTACAGATAATGGATGATGAATTTCTCGCCAATGTGCTACGAAAATTTACTCGTCTACGTTATGATAACTTGTTCCACGCTATGATAACTTGCTCATCCACGTTATGATAATTTGTTCGTCGGTGCAGAGGAATTAAATCCAAAATAAAATCATAGAAAAAGAAAAAAAATCGAATTTTTGAAATATCGCTTCGAGATGCACACCCACTATGCTACAAACTAATTTTGTGCCAAATTTCATAAAAATCGGACGAACGGTCTAGGCGCTATGAGCATCACAGACATCCAGACTTTCAGCTTTAGTATTAGTAAAAATGACAATTTGTTTAGCTATCAGTGGCGGATTAACAGGATTTGGGGATGTCGCAATGTATTTTAGGGACCCCTTAGAAGAAACAGAACTGCTTAAAATATTTTCAATTTTCCATGTTCCTTTTTGGATCCCCTTGGGGCCCTTCATGATGGGCGCCCATATGCAAAATTGTAAGGGGGGGAGGCTCAGATATTTTCCCCATAGAAACCGATTTAGTACAGATTTAGAGTTGTTAAAATTTGTCATTTCTAACAACTTTACTTATTCATTAATGGCTAGAGAAGAATTTTTTTTAAATTTTTGCAAAGAATAAAGTGCTAAAAGCAAGAAAGCTCTAATTTCAAGGAGGGGGGGGGGGTGCTTGAGTTCCCCCTTGCCCCTTCCCATGTAGGCATTTATGAGGTTCTTATATCGCCCCCCCCCCTTTCACGGCAGGGTAAATCCTTCTGTAAGTGGTCTACCGAAGGATTCCGGAGGGGGGGGGAGCAGATCCCCGAATCATTTTTTATCCCATCTGCAGCCTGCAGCACCGGGTCTAATAAAACCCTGTGCGTTAGCGAACTTGGGCACAGTCCCTAAATATTCTTAAAATCTCACCTTTTGAACCAATTTTTAAGAAGATGGTGCTGATCCCAGTGTGCAGAGGGACAGTCGCAAAACAGTGAAAGGCAGGAGTCACAACTCTCGGCACATAGAAGGCATGCGCAGGATTCTTCTTCCCTTACGTAGTTTAAATCATTGCAAATGCATGTGCGAATTCGAGGCAGGAAAAAGTGAGAGGACACTCGACGAATCGCTTTTGATGGTACTTTGACTGATTGAAGGACTTGAATTTCGCTGTTTGAGCACGTGCAGGATCCACAATGAGGAAAGCTTCTTCTGAAGTAAAGTTCTTTGGTTTCGTGGGAATACCTAGGCATGTCTAACGTGATACTCGGATACCTCTGTAAATCTGAAGGATATATAAAGGTACGAAAGTGTTATGACATTACAGTTTTGAAATCTTGTGATGTTTTTTGAAGTTTGCGCAATAAATACGACAGTGTGAAAAGTAATGGGAAAAGAAATAGCAAGGTATTGGTTGAATATTGAATGATTTCTCAAATAATCTAAGTATTTAAATCATTTTCGGGTGTTTTTACCAAAGAGCTTTCTTAGACAAAGGTTGCTTCTTTTTCCTAACACTGGCGTGGTTGGGAAAAAAGGGGAAAAGTCTTCGTTTTAGTCATTGAAAGTTTTGTATAATCTATCTTCAAAAAGCAATAAAAAAAATGAATTAAAAAAAAGAAAAATAATGCTGTAACTTCAAGAGAAAGATTCTTATTTGCAGGATTTGTTTTTATAGCGTATCAAATTATATCAAAAGATAATTGTAATTTGTTTTAAAGTAATTTTAAAGAACTTGTGACTTTTACCACTGTCATTCAACATTTACAATGGGTTTACTGAAAGAAAGGCAAATGCATGCAAGGGAGGTTACGGTAATGTGGTCGTTTGGCAAAATTTGTGATAAATAATTGAGCTTTTAATGTTAATTTGGTTGATGAATTATTTTACATTCTAATGGAGATTATGTCGTCTAATTTCCTTGGCGGCTTTTTTTACACTTTAATGGAGCTTCCAATGACATTTAACGAATGGTTCTGTTGATTTGGCGGAGTTTTATTCCATTATTTATTTACTTATTTTTTAAGTTAATAAAACTTTTATTGGTTTTTAAAAGCCTAGTTTAGTTATATCCCTTACGAAAATGGTTGATACAGCTTAATAGAATTCTATAGAAAATTATATAGAAGTCTATAAGAAAGTTCCTATAGAAATTATTTTTATATAATTCTATAGATATCCATATAGAACTTGAGGATGAAGTTTCTATAGAGAATTTCTTCTATAAAGTTCTATAGAAACTGCTATAGAATTTGAGCATAAGGTTTCTATACATAATAAATTCTATAAAATTCTATAGAATTTGTTCAGAAAACTTCCCTTACTGTAGAATTTTGTAAAAAGTTGAGAATTCGTTGATTTTGTTTACAATTATAGTTTTTATAAGTGTTTATATAATACTTCTAGTTTAGGAAGCCTAAAAAGCCCTAATTAATTAGGAAGTTTAATCCCTAAAATGAAATGGTTTAATTCCTAATTAATCTATTTAATTTTAAGAATAATTGTTTTAACAATTAATTATTTGTTAAGGTCATATTTTTTATTACAAGGGCGGATTGCAGTATGGTCTTTAATAATAATACTGTTGCATTTTGTCATAGTTCGATGAAAAAAATCAAACTTAATTAAATAAAAAAAATATACTCATAAAAGATTAAAAATTATTTATTATTTACAATGTTTAAGTTATTTTATAGTAATAATAAAACTTCTAAACATTGAAATTAATTCTAAAAATGTGAGAATTCGTAAAAATTCTTGTCAAGGTTTAGTAAATAAAATAATCAAAGTTCCAAGATGCAACTGCGTATTTTGTCGCGAGAGTTTGCCAAAAGTATTTCTCTCAATCTCTTTGCGCATGCGCCAGTCTGTTTTCCCTTTTCTGCCCCGAGCGGCCCCGGCGATAGCGTCCATCTTGCACGTGCGATCCTCTAAGCGTTCTGCGATGAAAATGGGTGAACCTTGCCGAATTCGTTAAAAGTATGTATTATTTTTGTGTTGTTTTGTTATATTTGTATTTTTATTGTTATATTAAACAAATTGGGAATGAAAAAACTTATAAATAGTAGTTATAAAACAAAACTTGAATTTTAAATCCAGAATAAACTTCATTATGCATCGGAAATAGCATTTGATTTTACTAAATAAAGCTCATGACTGAGTAATGACATTAATTTACTAGTGATTTTTGCGTTATAAATTTATATGTAAGTAACAATAACCGAAAGTTTGGACGTGTTAACATTGTTTTTTTTTATAGTGATAGGGGTTTTAATATTTAATTAGCACTCCCAAATAGTACCACTGTCCAGTGTTATGAAGTGTCTTTATCTAACAATAATGTGTAATCGTTGTAATAAATTGCTGCACCTCATATTTTTAGGCATAATTTAGTTTTGTCAAACGTATATTAAATATGTAAAGCATTGTCATTGTGTTTTATGAGACTCTTAATAGGATCTAGAGGCTGTATAGGAAGATCTATATAGGCTCTATAAGAAGATCTATAGATACTCTATAAGAAATACCTGTATAGAGTTTTATAGAATTATGGCCCAATTTTCCATAGGGCAGCTCTATAGAATTCTATAAAAATAACTCTATAGAATTCTGTAAGAAGTATATAGAATTCTATAGAACTAATTTTATAGAAACCTATAGAATTTTTCTCTATAGAATTCTATAGAAAACGGCCTATAGAAAATTGGGCCATAATTCTATAAGACTCTATATAGGTATTTCTAAAGAATTTTTTTATAGAATTCTATAGACCATTTTCATAAGGGATGTGACAGGATTTTTACTCATTTTAACGGAACGTTTGGAATGGTTCTGACTAAAAGGTATTTGAAAAGTCGTCACAACCACTTTACTGTAACTTTGCCGCAGTGTTGATAAAATTTGTCAAATTTCAATCAAAATGTAAATTAGCAAATATACTTTTGTTATGCATATTATTAGATAAAGTTAAGATTATTTATTTTTTTGTTACATACCTTGAATTTAGGGCAAAGACTAACTGTTTAGTTTGGTTAATTTTAAGCTGCTATTAAAAAAAAAAATCTATCTAAAACGCAGCTATCTGACTTGCGTTAAAATTTTGAAGATTTATAGCTGAACTAAATTTATCATAAGCTTTCTGAATACCGTTATAGTACTTTGTATTGTGATATAAGACTTTATCATTTAAAAAAATAAGGCTTAACCTAATTCATAATAACTAAAACGAGATATCTAGGTTTATGCATGGCCCCACTGAATACTTAACGGCCGTGGCAATCGCTGAAACTCATGGCAACAAAGAGGGCGCCACTGGCTACCCCTGTTTTTGTTTCCACTTGGCGTGATTGTGAGCGTTGGCGCTTTGGCATCTGTGAATACGTGATTTCTCGACTTATTGTCGGGCGTACGTCATTTGACGAAAATTTCAATTTCAAAAAAAGGAATGAAGAGAAAAAGTGCTGAATAAACATTGTATTACAAAGGTGAAGAGCATTTCTTGTCATTATTTTAATATTATATCAAAAATTACGTGTAATAAAAATTTTTAACTAAACATAGAAAACATATGATTTTTTTTAATATTAATGCGTAATTCTTAATATATTTTTTCAAACTTTTTTTTTTTTGAAAGCTTTGAATAATTTTCAAATTTTTTATTGAAAATCCCTTGGGGTTTCCTTTTTGGATACAACAGTTCTAAGATTGATGATATATGGCAGGCAGCCCTCATTTCTAATTTTACATGCTCATTTACATGCGAATTTTTTTTCTGCTCAATAAATTACATCGAAAAAAAAAAAAAAAAACACGCTCCGCAATCTGTAAATACATTCATTTCGCAAAACTTGAGAGGGTCATTCATTGCCCCTTTTGACCCTGATGGGGATTAGAGGGGGGGGGAGGGGCGTATAGGAATTTACGTTAACAATTGCCATTCTTTTCGCTCGTAATGTAGTGTATATTTTACAACGAATAGAATTTAATTAAAAATGTACGCTTGGGAACAGGTCCGACATTTAAAAATTCGCGGGGGGGTGGGGGTTGTGTTCGGGAAAAAACAAGCATAATGCCTAATTTTAGTATGTTTGTAAAATTTAGGGGTGTCATAATTGCCCCCCCCCCCGTGATATCCCCACTTGACAGGCCTGGTTAGGAATATTCTTTTTCAAATGAAGAAGAACAATAAAAAAGTTAAAAATATGATGGCAATTTGAGAAAATGAACCATTCACATAATTTTAAAAACATTTAAAATCAGAGTGTGACTAATACATGGTTCTACGACGGGTCCGTGGTTCTCGCACCAATATTTTACCGACACCAAAATAATGTCATTTATCTTTTTCCCCTTCCATTTTTAGCACATCTCATGTTATAATAACTTTAGTGTAGATTTTAGTAGTATATTAGTGCACAATACGCATAGAGATGCACAAACGTTTAGTGCACAAGAGCTATTTCGAAAAAGTGCAGATTTTTTTCCTTACAAAAGGAAATTCATAGCATAATCAAAAAATAAATAAAAATAACATGGAGCTAGAAAAAACTTTCATTTTTCCGAAGCTTAGTTTTTAATTTTTTAAATGTCTGATTTTGAAAATGAGGCGTGGTCTTTATGACGTCACAAATGATGTATTTTGGCGCATCTGTCTACCGCGTTTCTACGTTATGATGATCAAGAAGCGAATTACATATTGTACTCTACGCTTACTATCAATCATATAGTTGCCAACACTTTTGAGTAAAGAAACTAATTGAATATTGAGCTCTGTGAGTGACATCAGTGAATGGCATTTCATCATTTGTGATGTCATCTGCAGAAGCGTAAACAATGAAAGCGCACCGATTAATGCATTATTTTTTAAATATTAAACTTAGTCAAGTTATTTTAAAAAATGGTCAGATCCTATGATTTTAAAAATGTTCTTAAAAAAAAAAAAAAAAAACTTAAAAATTTTCGCTTGTTTTATAAATAATTTTTATAAATTACACAAAAAAAAGTCCGCACAAAAACAGGTTTGAGTGTACATACACACATCGGAAGGCGCACAGACCGGAGAGCGTTCACTTTAGTTCAGGTTCTATCCCCACCCTCAGGCTCCCACCTTACCGTTAGCATCCCAGGTGCTATTACTTCAATATATTTTTCATTTGTTATAAAGTGTTCACGCAAATAATAATTTTTATGATAAAGGTCAGATTCGGCCATAAAATATTTATCTTATTCACAGACTCATATTACCTATTCTAGAAAATCAACAGTCATATTATGACGGGTGCAAATTTCTTGGTCATTTCCATTTCATTCCATTTGTAGAAACAAGAAACTTAACGAGTAGGATCCTATTGCAATTCATGATCGTGAATAACTTTATTCGAACTCAAGCAGCCAAAATTCAAATTATTATTATTTTTTAAAATTTATTTTTAACATTTAACAAATACATGCAATAGGGAAAGAAACTCCTCAAATATCTACACATGAATTTGTGAAACTAATTTTTTTTAAAAAAAATGTGGAACAGATTATTTTACAAAATGTCAACACTGTTGATATTTTGTAAAATCCTAGCAGGGGAGAGTTCTGTACAAAATTTATTTTGTCCTTGCAAAAGCAAAACAATGATATGATTTTTTTATTTGCCATTTTAAAGATATTTTTAAACATACATTCGATTTGCGATAGCTCGAATGTAAAAAAGAAAGATGGAAAACTTCGACTTATCGAAAGTTTGACTTAACGATAGTTTTGGTTTTTTATATTTTAATACTAAAAACCATCGAATGCTTTAATATGTACATATAACAGACAAAATTATAGAACTTAAGTTTTTTAGCATAATATGCACAGTTTAATCAAATGTATTGATAGAAAAAAATCAAAAGCATGCTGGAACCGCTTGAATAGAGCTGATTCTACTTCAGGAAATGTGCACATCTTCGTTCGTTTCAAATTCGGATTGGAAATGAAGGTGAAATAATTATTCTCCCATAGTCACTTCTTTCTTTCTTTTTTTTTCGTTCTTTCGAAATAAATTTCGAGTAATCCTGGAAAAAACTTCGAGTTGAAAGAAGTTAACTTCGAGTTATTTATAATAATTAGAATGAAATTAAAGACAAAAAAGTAGGGATTTGATAAAAATTTCGAGTTATAGTAATGTTTCGGACTTCGAGTTATCGCAAATCGACTGTATTTTTAAGAAAATTAAAATATTTAGCGATGTAAAATCCTGTAAACATTGAATTCTAGTCATAAAAAAACTATTTTCTACACTTGAAAAATGAATGAGAAAGGAGCTTTGAACTAGAAACTTTGTAAGATATTTGATCGCCAAGTTTGGCGAAAATTTGGATATGAATTTTCTGTTGGAAAAATAAAACACACACAGTACATAATACACACACACAGTAGATCGTCAAGAATCCGCAGGAGTCTAAGATCTGCTTACAAATTTTTGTCATCTTCTTCTAATTGTATAACATTAGGAGCAGCTCTAAATATCTAGCATTTCTTAAAATAAAAAAAGGGTGGGGAGGGGGGTAATTTTCCGTTATAGGTACGTAGCGGTGCATTTTTTAAGCTGGCGATTAGTTTCAATTTTATTTATTGTCATGGACTATTTCAAGTTACATATAAATTACTTATTTGGCGATACCATGAACTATTTTGTCGTTTTAAAGACTTATAAGCGAAGCAAGCCTAGAAACAAGATCAAAAAGTCCATTAAAATAAAAAATAATCCTCTGAATAATTAATTTTCTCCATTAAGCGTAAAATAATCCAACAAATGAAGCACAAACTATAAATGAGCATGTAAAATTAAATTAAAAGAAATTGCCAAACCAACTTTAGATGCTCAATTTACGCATTAAATAATCAACTGAATAACATTACTGATTCGATTCGAATTGGTTGATTCGTTATATTTCTGAGTATCTTGCGAAATATTAATGTTTGTTTTCTGTTTCATTTATTAATTAAAATAAACAAGCTTTGAAACTTGTCGTTGATTGGTTGATGCATTCGTGGCTTGTGGCGCCTCCTTGCGGTCAGAATGGGCAAATATGAAGTTTTGAAGTTTTTCCATCTAGTGTGGCCATGTTCAAGTGCAGGAATAGTTGCCCCGGTTTAACACAGGAAAGTCAAAAATTGTCAAGGCCTGGTAAGCGCCAGCGCATTCAGTGGGGCCATGGTTTATGTCATGTGATTTCTGAAAATATAAAAATTTTATTTCTGCTTCTCATTTAAAAATATAAAACGCTTTAATCTTTCCTTCAGTAGACTCTTAGCTATCTCTTACAAACACTGAAAATTGTAAGTTTCTATCATTAAAACTTTTTGAGAAAAAGGTACGTAAAGTTAAGCAATTTAACATAACTCGTGTACAGAGTACCAGCTCCCCTTTTAAGTCTAAATTCGGCCTTGCATATATATATATATATATATATATATATATATATATATATATATATATATATATATAAAGTGCTGTAAATGTTTTACATTTCCCCCTTTATGTTCAATGAACAATATGGGGTAATTTTCGTTTTTTTTTTTTTAACTGTAAGTACACATTATAGCATTATTTAAACACCACACTAGAGACTTTAAAAGTTTATAGAACAAAAAGAAAAAGTGTATACAGATTCGCTAAACAAGTCGTTTCTATGTAACTTACGCTAAAATTGGCGGCAATAAATTAGATGAAAAATAAGTCAAAGCAAATCACTCTAAAATGTTCAATTCTTTACAAAAAAAAATTTCTGCAGAAACATCGCAAAATTAAGTTTTTTGTATCTTATTTTAACCATCTGTTGTTTTAAATTATTAAACTTCAAGATATAGAAGCGGTGAAATGAAAAATTTTAAATCGAATTAAGATTTCCGTAGCGCTATGCAGTACTATCGCTGACGATCACCGATCCATGATGACTTCATTATCCAGTTTTGGGGCATTGTCTCTTTGGTGTTGGTTTTTTCTTGTATATTATATCTTAAGTACACACATATTGTATAACCACTTAATTTGGTTAAGTGGCATACTATTTTCCGAAACTGTATTTTCTTGGTTATTTTCGAAAATCCGGACTACCTGTGGTCTCATTTAGCTCAGATTTTTGACGTTCTTCTGCATTCAGAAACAGAATTTGCTGTAATAATTTTGAATAAAATGCGAGGAACTTTTTAAGCAATCATGAATTGCTTATTAATCTCACTTGATCGAGGTTGATGTTGATCTGATTTTTCAGATTGCTACTACGGCGAGAATAAGTATAGCTCGCTGTGACAAATATTCTTCGTCATGGTAACAAATGGTTTGCATTCGTTTAAGGCTTAATTTAAGCAGATTTTACTTTAAAACAGGGGGGGGGGGGGTCTGTAGAATTACGTTTTTTCAGGAAAAACATCAACATAGACGAACTAAAAAAGCCAACCTTCATCTACGTACAAAGTTTGCAGATTACCGACCCCCTATCATTTAATATTGATAGGACATAAAAGTACCATACAGCCGTGCGCAGGTAAATAGCAGTATCTGCAGAAATGAGCTTTCGAGATCTTTGAAGAAACGTGTGGTGAATTCAGTACCTCCATGTTCAGTACTAACTTTAGGAAAATGTTGGAATTTCACCTCTTCTTTTAGCGAAAACCAAATATATGACAAAAATGCAAAGAAATGAAAAATGAAAAATTTGCAGTTACTGCCCTTTATCTGCACACGTCAGCATAAAGGTATACGACAAATTAAATCCTTACGTTGTATACAGGTGCAAATTTGCCATAATGACTAGATCTTAAAAACTGCACCCTAATGACCATCTCTTTTTCATGACATCTCTTTTTTTTATGGATGTGTCGCGTATTACCTAATCTAGAAAATCCCTAAGGCAAAGTATGACGGGTGCGAATTTCTTCTCCATTTCCATTCCTGTACATTTGTAAAAACAAGAAACTCAATATGGGGGGAGAGTAGGGGGGAGCGCAAAAAAAACGATTTTTTTTTTTTTTTTTTGCGAGTTGCTATTGCGCGGAAAAGTTGCGATTGGTGAAGACTAAAAAAAGAAAAAAAGAAATAAATCGGATTATATCTTTCGATTGCGCAACGAGCCTGAAATGCGGAAAAATTAAATTTTATGTTTTCACGGATTTTTAAAAAAATTTGTGTCAATGAATTTTTTTAATACTCGTAAGACAGAAATGTTGCGATTGGTAAAGCCTTGAGAAATTAAAAAGAAATGTTGAAATCGAATAATACATTCTAGTTCAGGAATAAGCCTAAAAAATTGAGAATTTCAGTTTTTCTTTGAGATAAAAAAAAATGTCAGTAAGTTACCGCCCTTTAGCCAGGGCTGAGGCAGAAATACATGAAATACACCGCCAGCTCAGTCAATTCCAGCTGAGGACTGCAGTTTCGTGTTTATTAGCACTCATCAGCCTGGCGTAGAAAGGGACTGAGCTGGAGATGGAAAACCTCTTAAGGAAGCCAAGAGTGCCAAACAAACTGGTAGCTAATATAGAATCAGCGCAGACCAGACGAGTGACCGAAGCAATGGTTCGGTTTAACTCGAAGATTGAAGGCATGGTAATCTCAGTAAGTTACCGCCCTATAGCTATATAAGTTTCTGCCTTAGCCCTGGCTATAATTGGTGGTAATTTTCGAATGTAGTAAAAATGTTACAATCTATTCGTTTCTCCTTTTTTTTCTGTCGCCATTTTAATAATTATAATGACAGCAATAATAAGGGAGAGTAAAAATATTTTAGCTATTTATGATAATTATATATGAACTCAGTAATAAGGTAATTCGAACTTGTTGATATTTTTACTTCCTTTTACAAAAAAGGAAGTATTCTTTTCGCAAAAAAAATTTTCACTCAAAAATCGACCTTAATTTCCATTTTACTCACCCCCGAATGAATATTGAGGGTTTTTTTCGACTCGACCATACGTGGATAAGTGCCTAAGAACGAATAGACACGCGAAATATCCATAATGACGATTCCCGAGTTAATTACAACGAATTTTCTCGTAACGTCTGTATGTACGTATGTATGTCGCATAACTCAAGAACGGTAAGTCCTAGAGGGTTGAAATGCTAACCTCCCCATTAAAAATATCTCAGTCCTTTGAGTTCTCACTGCCGCCCCTTCAATCTGTAACTTAAGGAAAAGGGAGAGAAAAATAAGGAATTATGCTCCCTTATGTTCATAAGAACAACACATATTTTGTGTCGTAGCACTTTTCTTCTCGTAATCATATAAAAACCTAGATTTAAAGTATGATTACCTTGCTTGGATTTTTTTTTCACATCAAAGGTGTTAAATTGCCGCCCCCAAAAGTGTGCCGCCCGGAGTGGACCACCCCTCCGCCCCTCCCTAGCTACGCCACTGGATATATTACGAGATGAACTTAAGTACTCGTATTTTTAGACAGAAAAAAAAAGCTCTTTGATCACGAGGCGATAAGTTTAATTAACTGACTTTCTAAATAACCGCAAGCATTTTAACTTTTCGCTTTAAAATAAAAATTAAAATAAGTCCACAGTGTGAAGAGTATAATATTTATTTTATCGTTTTTGAATCTACGGAAGTACATTAATTTTGAGTTCATCCATCTTAATTTAAGGAGTTTCAAAAATGTATCGGGGAAAAAAAATAGAAGTTTTATTGAAGGGAAGATAAAAATAATTCTTTAGTTTCTACTAATTTTTCAAAATTTTAAAATACTGAATAACAATTTGGAGGAGAAGCATTAAAAAAAGCGAAAATTAAATAATTTTAAATTAGACCTTTTGTTAAATGAGAATATTCGTCATGAGCTTTTTTAGCTTTTAAAGAAGGTCTTATATTTAATTTTAACGCATTTTTCAAAGTTAGTAAGAATATAGTGGTAAGAATTAGATTTTCAACTTTTACCTACATTTTTCCGCTTAAAACTTTAAACAATAAGAACAAGTAGAAAATGTCTTTATTTTCAGAAATAGATCTTCCTTTATATTACTTTTAACTTTTCTTTTTGTTGTCCAACGTTGTAAAATAATGTAATCCAGGGGTTTCGGGGTGGGTGTAGGAAATCGTGGAACAGAATGTGCCATGAAATTTTCATGGAGTTTTTTTCGTGGTCTCATACTCTTGTTTGGGGATCTCGTTCTTGGTGGGGGTCAGACGATCTCCGTAAACTAGCAAAGGGTGCGCTCTCACTTTTTTTTTTAGGAGAGGGGGGAGGGGTCTTTTTTAGCAATGTCTAAATAAAACTCTACGCATTTTACGTGATTGGTAAAGATTTCTTTCTCGCAGACGATTAGTAAAAGCTCAGCGATATAAAATTTATAATCTATTGTCATATTTTATATGTTTTACAAATAAAATACTTGCAATTGATTTTCTTAATGCACTATAATATTAAAATCTGTTCGCGTCCGTCTGTCTGTCTGAAGATCGATCTTCTCGAGAACCGCTGCGAATCGAGAGTCAAACGAGATACCGATCAATTCAAAATTTCTCAAAGAAAACAATAGGACCAATCTCGTAATTGTGCGACTTTAATTAGTGGAGACATAAATTAAAACGTTAATTAACATAACGTTATTCAGGAATTTTTATTTCTTTCCTCTTGCCATTTTGCATATGCGTGAGCAAGTAAAATTCTAATAATTGTTTTAAAAGAGATTTTTTCGGCTGCTGTCCAACAACGTTTCCATCTAGAATTTCATTTTAAATTAGTTTAAAATTGGTTGCCCTATTCGGACATAGCCTTTATTTTATCGTCTAGGGTCTGGTGGTCATACGTCAAATAAATGGCTACAGGTTGGAAATAAATGTTCGAATGAATGTGAAAATTTTATTTTAGAGTAGGGCAGTTAGAAACTACATTTTGAATACAAAATTTTGCAACTGGCAAAATTTTATTGGGTAAAAAAAAATATTTTGCGTGAATATGAAAAATTTTAAAATCTAAACACCTATTTTAACTTCCTTGGGAAATTTTGTTTGTTAGAATTAGGAACAGATTGACTGTACAGGAAGCTTCCTACATTTCTCAAGAACTCTTATTCATTAGTAGTTAGCTGAATCTATTTTAGGTAATTTTTTAGAACAATTTAAGTAAGATGGGGTAAAGTGGTCATAATATTAGGCTTAACGAATATTGTTCTTCTAATGTCACTTAATCTTTAAATATAAGGCCGATACAGATTAAATACAGTAAAACCTGTAAAGTTGACCACCCTTGTAAGTAGACCACCTCTCTAAGTTGATCGCTATTTTCAGGCACAGAATTAGATCTATGTCATATAATTCAACCTCTATAAGTTGACCACCTGTTTAAGTTAACCACTAAAAGAGTGCACCGCAAGTGGTCAACTTACACAGGTTTCACTGTATTAGTTTTACTTAATATGTATTGTTTTTACAGTAAACGGGGTTAAAAATACGAGTAAATGCTTATATATATATACGCATAAATACTCGTGTAGGCACGTACATAGGCGTATTCACATAAATGCGCCAATAAATACGTGTATGGGTATGTCCAAGTATTTTTTATCCATACAGCTATACATTCCACTATACATGTATATGCTCGCTTATACTCATATATACATAAAACTTATATACTCAGGTGGACACGTAATATACGCGGTCGTACTCGTGTAGACATTTACATACAAGGATAAGAAATATAAATATACAGGGTGAGTTTAAACTCTTGAGCAAATTATTAAAAGGTGTTAGAAGGGAGGATAAGAAGCAATAATCATAAGAAACATATAGTCACAAACACAATGCTGACTCGCTACATGCACGCAAAGCCAGAAACTGATGGATGCAAAAAAAGTCACAAATTTATTACACAAAGACAATTTTACACAACATTTTAGGTCTCAAGAAAGTTTTAAAGCGATTGATGAAATTTGCGGCCTTCAGCTGTAATAAATGTGTTTCGCAATCACAAAGCACTCTCTGTTGCAATAACGAGACTTTTGAAAAACTTTCATCAGCCGCTGCGCCTTTGTTGCGATGCTACTACAGGCCGTAACTTTTAACAACTGCTCTAAATAATTCTTAAAAACTAAAATATTAGGTAAAATCATCTTAGTGCAACAAATTTGTGCCCTGCTTTGCATCCATCAGTTTCTGACTTTTTGTGCATGTAGCGCGTCAGTGATTATAACTTCCTTATGATTCTTAACTTCCTATCCTTCCCTCTCACACCCCTTTGATTTTTGCCCAAGAGCTTAAATTCACTCTGTAGGTCGACATGTATATAAGCGTATATTCTCGTGATACACACATGTACTGGTGTATGCACGTAAATGTACGTATATACGTCTATACAGGTATATGGTCGTGTTTACGCGAATACATGCATATATACTCGTGCTTCCATATATATACGTGAGTAAATACATACTCCAAAGACGCACTGGATGTATCCAAGAATTAACTCGTGTATACCCGTATATGTATGTATGTACACTTATATATGCGTATATACATCTATTTTACACATATATACTCAAGTATGCACGTATTTTCTTGAGATACAAGGGCATACGAGCATATGATGTTCGTTTATACGCGTATATACTCGTATACACATGACACGTGTATACACGTGACACGTATGTACTCATGTAGACATGTATACACTCCTGTAGGTAATCACGTATACATGCTTATGTACTCGTATATATACTTATACTCGTATATACACGTATATACTTGAGTAGGCACGTGCATGCATATATATATGATGTATACATGTATCTGCTCATATAGGAACGTGTTTACTCGTTTATAACACGACACGAATATATTCGTACACGCATGTACTCGTGAATATACTTGTAACTATAAAAGCAACAGAAATATACAACTTTTTGGGTTATTTATAATGATTTTGCTTCTATTTTTAAATATAACCACTTTACCCCATGCTATGACCACTTTCCCCCACCCCATGGGGTAAAGTGGTCATAAAAACATAGGGAAAAGAAAGTGCTATAAAACTACTAAAATCAATGTTTTTCTTCCTGAAATTCAATGTACCGTGTTCTTTAATAATGCAATGTAAAATAACAATAAAAAAATTGAAGTGTTTAAAGAATTTGTTGTATTTATTATCCACCTAAGTTGAAAACCTGCGATTTTATGACCACTTTACCCCACCAGACCCTATCCTTTTTAGCCTACTTTCCCAGTAAAAGTCAGAAAAAGAAGAAAAAAGCATGAAAGAAGGCTTAATGCATCTTAAAAATATCGTGAAAAACAAAAAAAAGTCAAAAATAAATAAAATAATTAAATAAATATCGAAAAATTAAAAATCGGAAAGTAGGGTATTGAGATGGGGAAAAATGTCTGTCGGTCCGTCGCGGTCTGTATGTCTGTCTATCTGTCCCCCCTAATAACTTTTGAATGAATAGTCCGATTCGAACAAACTTTTTTTTGTTCGAAAGATCTCGACGAGGACACCTCATTCCCATATTTCACTTTTTGATTTGAACTATTTTTTGTTCAATTTTGAACAGTTCAAAAAAACTTAACATTAGCGCCTACGGGGAAATTGAAAGCAATTCTGAACTATGAGGCGAATATGCTTCAAACAAACTTTGTAGGAAAAAGCTTTTGATAAAAAAACTTGTATATAAAATATATTTTTGATTTGAACAATTTTCCGTTCAATTTTGAACAGTTCAAATCCCTCAACATTAGTGTCTACGGGAAAACTGAAAGTCAATGTAGATTCCGTACTTGAAGGCGGATTTACTTCAAAAAAATTTTGTTGGAAATAGCTCTTGACGCCAAACTCCAGACTCCGACTCCGAGAATTTAGGGACACCTAACTCCGACTCCTATTCCTGTGCCCAACAATTAATCGGACTCCGACTCCCCGACTTCGACCCTGACTTCGTAGCTTTGGCAAAAATTTATACACGGAGGACAAATGACTGAGTCCGATTCTCGGATACACGACTCCGACTCCTTTATCTCAAAATGAGATTGACTCCGACTCCGCAGCTATGGATTTAACTGCGAAATAATTATTGTTAATATGACTTTTTTTTTATTTTCACGCTAAAGTTTTAATTTAGGTATTTAGTTTTCGGGGAATAAACTGTAAGTCATTTATGTTTCTACATAAAGATATGCGCAGACGATTATTATTATTATTATTGAGCAATCACGATTGCTTATTGTTCTCATTTGACCGTTTTTGGCGTCCGTGCCTTTTTCAACTTGGACCAGAAGCCTTTGCAGCACCACCGCCCACCGTCCTCTGCTGGCGATGCGGCGCGGAGCGGCTGCTCCGGTTTTGAGCTATCCGCTTCTCCTGGTCGGAGGCGTCCATGTCCTACACACACGCACGTACACACGCACACACATACACGCACACGACTTCACTCACATACACACACACGACTTCACTCACATACACACACACGACTTCACTCACATACACACACACGACTTCACACATACACTCACACACACCTACGTGCATACACACAGATCTACGCACACACACAACTATGCACAAGTAATCGCCCAGGAGGAGAGGCAGATTTGGGGGGAACAGGAGCCGTTTGTAGAAACAATAACTCCAATGAGTAGGGTCCTGTCTCAGTTCGTCATTGCGAAAAACATAATTTGAATTCAAAATTTCAGAATTCAAATTAATTTTCTTTTTTTTAATTTTTTTTTTTTTTTTGACTATGAAAAGTATTTCTTTTAGTTGACATTTTATTGTTTCAATTTATTTTGGTAAGTGCATTAATTCATTTAAAAAATATTTTTGGCAACAGGGGAAAACGATTTTTTTTTTTTTGATATAATGCATTTATTTTAATGAGCTTATTAATTTTAATTATTATTTTTTCGTTTTGAAAGCTGTTAAAGATTTTTTTTATGGAAAAAAGTGTATTAGCTGCTTTGTTTAAAAGGTGCTGCTATTTTATTTGTTCGTTTTTTTTTAAATTCAATTTAATTTTTTATTTTATTTTTTACGCATTTTTTTTTTAGATGAGTGAGGAATATTTTATTCCTAGAAATTAGCTTAAAATATTTAAAAAATATGTTTGAAACAATTTGCGACTTTAGCTATTTTTGAGAATATTGATCAGGTACTAGAAAGTAGTATGAGTATACGGGAAAGTAGGCTCGTATAGTTCTAGAAAGAACTTCTTGTTTTATTTTTTACATTCAACGTTCTTAATTCTTTTCATCATATGAAAGTTGTTTCTTTAGCTAGGTTTATTGATTGTAGTGTAAGTTTATCATTCACCGGCCTCATATTTTGGTACACTTAAGATGTGCGACTAATTATGTTTATTTTGTTGGACTTTTTCCCATCACATGGGTGAGTTTTCGAATTGTAATAACTCTCTTTTTCTTTCCCGTTTCTATTTTTAAAATACAGTTTATATCGTTAAAAGAACATGTTAAATTAAGATTGTTTGGATTTCTTTGTGGAACCGAGTTGAACAAAAAAGATTGATTTTAAGGATTTTAACTAAAGCTAAATTGGAATCTGATGACTTGGTATTAAATTAATGCTTATTGGTAGTTATTTAGTCTTGGTGCTTTAGTTTCACGTAAACAACCAAAAAGTATGTGTCATTCTATGTAAAAAGCTGATTGTAATTGTACATAAATAGTTCAGATATAGTCTATCAGATAATGCATATATTTTCAACTTTTGTGCTAATTGAAAATAATCATAACTTGTATGATTGATAACTATGATTAACGTTAAAGAGATGTTTGACAAAAATATGCTCTACTGGTGTTTTGCAAACCTTGCTTTACGCGTATTTATTTACTCCTTAACGCTTTAGAAACTGATGTCAGAGTAATACAAAAACATCAATTGGACATCTCTTTCATTTTTTAAGTAGCCCGTGCAACGCCGGGCACGCAGCTTAGTCTTTACTAATAATCAAACTGAAAGTCTGGATCTCTGTCTGTTACGCGCATAGCGTCTAGACCGTTGGGCAGATTTTCATGAAATTGGGCGCAAAATTAGTTCGTAGCATAAGGGTGAGCACCTCGAAGCGATTTTTCGAAAATTCGGTTTTGTTCTTCTTCTATTCCAATTTTAAGAACATTTTACCGAGCAAATTATTATAACGAGGATGAGTAAATTACCAAATTTTCATAACGTGAAACCGTAACATGGACGAGCAAATTAGCATAGAAAATTGACGAGAAATTCATCATCGAGTATTTGTAAATACACAGGCGAATCAAATGACCTTTTAATTTTCTACTACGGGCAAAGCCGTGCGGGTACCGCAAGTAGAACATAATCTGACCACTGGTACACCGATAAAAGGTTATGGGAGATCACTAAGATGTGCCAAAAATGTCCATATTCGGCAAATTTGAAATAATAATTGCAAAATTGCAATTTTTAAATGCCTGAATGTCCTTTTTCATTACATGTGCTTATGTGCGCACATCCATATTTTATCATTCGGCAAAATTTAGAGTCCTATTCGGCAATTTGAGAATTTTCGCTTTCCCAAAAGTTTATGTCCTAGACGTCCCTGAATCTGAGACTTTCCAAAGCAGGGGCGGCAAATAGGGGGGTCAAGAGGGGGCGGTCGCACCCCCAAAAGTTTTATGCAGAATGATAGAAAACGGGTGAATTCAATTTATATTAGTCGGAAATCAATGTTTCATTAAAAAAAAAATCTCGCTGGCTCTTAGTAACTGTTTGATGAAACTCGACACGTTCCCAGATTAGAAAAGTGTTTTTCGTTATTTGGATGATGACTTAGAAATTTATGAAGTATTTTCTGGCCTTTTCAGAACATAAAAAACTGATGTTAATTTTGACTAAAGAAGACATTTCCTCATACAGGCTAAATATTTCATACTTGTGTGCCCAGTGTAATGATGGTATGTCCAATATGAGACGCTCGTGCAAAGTGGTGTGGCTACATCATTTTCACAAGAAATATCCTTGATATTTTACATTAACTTTTACGTTCATTATTAAGTGAACATTTATTTAATGAGCGTTCATCGCTTTCTTCTGCTAGAAACACGTTTGAGCTGCTCAATGCATTATGTGCTTTCATAGAAACTTCTTAAAAAGTATGTGATTATTGAATAAAAAAACATATCAACAAATACATTTTATGGGGTTCTATAATTATGCAATCTCGGAGTGATACAAGATGGTCTTCAAGAGTTAAAACCATAAAAACGTTTCTCTATAACTTCAAAGGAGTGATTTGACGACTAGAAGAATTATTGCAAAACGATTCCTTCAATGGTGAAAAAGCTCATGCACTTTAGCATGTATGACTTCGTTTGAATTTTTATTCAATTTGTTTGTATTGAGGAAAGGTTTTGAAAAATGCTTTAATCTATCAAAACATCTTCAATCCGCTACCCTTAATTTCCGGACTATTCAAGCCACAGTTCAATCTACAATTGATCTGTGCACCATACTACCATAGTTAAATCTACAATTGAAACTGAAAATACACTTTACGTGGATGTATATTTCAATCAAGCGTGAAACTTTTCAAAAAAATTCTTCCTTCGAGTCAATTTTAAAAAGACGAAAAAAAATAAATAAATAAAAGATTGACCCAAAATCCACATTATGATGTGAAGTCAAACATTGATTTTTTAATATTTTGTATGAAATAATAAATTTAGTTTCGAATGAAATTAACACAAAATTTGATGATAATTATTTTCCTGTATGGTTGGCTCCATATTATCTGCATTGGATTTTGAAAACGAAAAATAAAGTGTTTCAATTATGAGTAAAATTTTTCGCATGAGGCAATAAAAATTACAAACAATATACCGACAGACCGGATATCATATCCAGAGATTGCAGCTTCATCCTTGTTATGGACTCATCAGTCCGAAATAGAGAAAAACAGAGCTGGAGGCAGATGACATCTCATTGAAACTGAGAGCGCCGACGAGACTAGATTATTCAATGATGAAAAATTAAGCCCCTCACAATTTTTGAAGTTCCCTGTGTACCTTTGAAGAGCAAAATATAAAAAGTGTTTTCATACATAACTTTGTTACTTCAATTAATTTTTAACTATTCCAATCAGCTCAGCTAGTAGAGATTTTTTTTATGTTTTAGGAGGTTAGAGAATTATTTTCGAAGCACAATGGGCAAAAAAAAAAAAAAAAAAAAAAAAAAAAAAAAAAAAAAAAAAAAAAAAAAAAACATTTAGCTATACTGGCAAAACAGCACGACACTAGGCACTGACAGATTAGTAACACGATTCCCTGCTCTTCCAATTCCAAAAATCACGCATTGAAACTTTTCCGAAAGGTATAAAAACTTTAGTTTCGAATTGTTTTGTATGATAACTTATTAGAAAGTGAATCAAAATTTTAATTGTTACTAAACACTAATTTTTATTCATATTAAACCGATTTCATGAACACTTCCTGTTAGCTAATGTGTGTTTGGGACCGCACTGTGGTAATACATATTATGAAACTCGACCCCCCAAATGAAATGCTGAAATGCCGCCCCTGTTCCAAAGTATATATTTCCGATTTTCCCTCTTAATTCTACTTTTAACATTGTCGAAAGTGGAAGAAAAAAAGATATTGTCGGAAGTCTTTTCCCCATAAGCTCACTTATTTTGCATTAAACGAGCTGATGTGTGCATCACATGACTTCCTTTTACACCAATTTAATGCTATTTCCCTATTATTGCAATTTTAATGGGATTCTCTCTCTAACTCTTTAAATATCACTAGCAATGGCCACATTGAAAGCAGATTTAAAAAAAAAAAAAAAAATCGCCAAATTTTTCGCCAAGTTGGCGACAAAACTTGGCAACCAAAAGACTGGCGATATATCGCCAAGTGACCGCCAAATTATAACACCACTTGAGTTTGCATCGAAATTAACAATGATTTCCCCCCAAAAAGGTGCAAAAGACCCCTTTAGAAACACCCGAATGCAACCAAAATAGGAGGTGCACAACTAGACCCCACTACGAGTCTATGTACCAAATTTCAACTTTCTAGGACATACCATTTTTGAGTTATGCGAGATACATACGCACATACGCACATACGCACATACATACAGACGTCACGAGAAAAATCGTTGTAATTACCTCGGTGATGGTCAAAATGGATATTTCGCGTGTCTATACATTCTTAGGCACTTTTCCGCATGTGGTCGAATCGAAAAAAAAACTCAACATTCATTTGGGGGTGAGCAAAATGGAAATTAAGGGCGATTTTTGAGTGAAAATTTTTTCGCGAATACAATACTTCCTTTTTTGTAAAAGGAAGTAAAAAGGGTTCATTGAAACCACGAAACACGTGAAGTAATCAGCAATTTTGTGCAATTAATCGTTGTTATTTCTTATTTTACTCTATATATGAATTGCTCATTGATCCCCCCCCCCCCCCTTTAATACAAATGTCTTACGAATTGCAAGTTGATCGATCATCAACGAAACTAATTTAAGGAAATAATAAAATAAAGTTTTACGTCTGGTTGATAGTAAATTAAAAGGAAGAGAATGTCAACATAATAAAACGCCGAGCCGAAGACATTCGCTATTCCTTTTCTACTTGGTTCGCAAGGATATAAAGAAAGGGATATCCGACGGTCCATGAAATTGTCCCTTCCTGGTTACTTCATTTTCTTCATTTTTCCATTCCTCCTTTTTTTCTCTCTCTTCTTTTATCGATTTACAAAAGAATATGAATGATGCTGCATCAGATGATAGTTTTTTTTTCTTTCCCCGCGGAAGATTGTGGATTCATTTCTAGTTGTCCAGAAAGGATGTTTGATTTTCTCAAAAGATCTGATCCCAACTTCTTACGCCATGCTGACATAGCAATTTAATTTGCTGTTAGGCTGCTCAACACTAAGGAAATGTTGGAATTTTATGAGTATCGTTAAAGTCTAAAAATGTTTTTCTTTGCTAATCGTACAAGATTTTTGAGTTGTAAAAGTGGAAATAGATACCATTATCTGTACATAAAAAGATATAATAATAAGAATAATGCTAATAATAATTATTATTATTGTAATTAAAATGATGATAATAATAATAAGAAGAAGAGGAAAAATAATGATTGCGAATGTTTGATAAGTGAATGTGTGTCGGACTTCTTTTTTTTTTCTCTCTCTGAAGATATGAGAGGAATTGCTAGAAGATTTAAAACACTTCTCTTTTGCTATATAAAAGACTAGCTGCGTTGCCTGGTTTTGCCCGGTCTACCTTGAAAATAAAAAATGTGATAAGTGACGTATATTCAACAATAAGGCTTAAATAAAAGGAAAAAAAAGTCATGCAAAATGTCCCTTCCAAACAATGACGACAGATATTAAAATAATTTTAAGAATTTTAATTTTGAGAAAGATGGATTTAAAAAGCGTAACCATGGAAACACAAACTAAAATGTACAGTAGGCGCCGCTTAATGTAATCACGGTTAATATTATCATTCGTTCATTGTTATCAAAATCACGAAATCTCGGAACATTTGTATAATAACGCGTGTTACAAAAGTTGAATATTGTAATCAGTGTCTTCGTTTATTGTTATCACTTTTTCATAAGCTTTCAAATTTTCCCCTCTTTTTTTTTCCTCAATCAAAAGAAATACAAAGGCCAACCCTGACAAGTAGCTTACAGAAAAACAAGTTCCCTTTTTATCAGTAAAGCAGAATTTTTCTCCCTGCTCAGTTAAACTAAAAACTGCACTCTAAACGGTCAAAAATTTTAGCCATGGAAAAAAAGTGCAATAATTTAACTGTCAAGAAAAAAATTGATATTTTAAAACGCTTTGAAACTTTAACCGTGATGAACCAAAGAAAAGCTGTGGAACAAGTAAACATTTCTCACCCATTACTTTATAAGTTACTAAAAAATCGTGACGAGATTGAAAACAAAATGAAGCTAAATGAAAAATTTAAACATTAACCGAAACCGTGCTGGAGAAAATGGTGAAGTTAAATCTGCTTTGAAGTTGTGGTTTACGAATGTCAGGGAAAAGAATGTGCGAGTAAAGGGCTCGTTAATGCAGCAAGAAGCAGATCTTGCTTTTGAAAAGGGCAAAAAAGATTTGGTAGCATCGGACGGATGGTTAAATAGTTGGAAAAAAAAAGCTATTCCATTCCGCTAATCTAGTAGTTTATAATTTAAAACAGCGTTTAGTTGAATTACTGTAATTATAATTTGAAAATGTAAGAAAAAATGCTTCTTAATTGAAAAAACCATCATTTTGTGTGTCCTGGATTCTTTTCGGTTATTGTTATCAATCGGTTATTGTTATCAAACTGAGTTCGCCCCAAATTGATCAAATTAAGCGGCGTCTACTGCATTTAAGAACTTAAAACGTGAAAGATGGAAAGAAACAATGGATTCAAAAAGCATAACCGCATAATCGCGAAAATAAAATAGTTAACAAGTTGAATGGAGATGAGATTTTTCGAACATGATTTAAAAAGGCTTGTAACTTTTTTTCCCTTTGGATATAGAAGCTTAGTTTTTCGACCATAGGTCGAGATAGATCTGTAGTAAAAAATGTCGCTTTTTCCAATGGTGTCAAAAAGAAAACTGTGGGACAATTTCTTCACTTTTTAGTGAAATATTTAATGAAGAAAGTAGTGCCTAAATTTCAGCTAAGCCTAAAAATGTTCAAACTAAAAACACAAATAACTCCCGCCATAATTAAGTTAGAGCATTGAAACAAATTGCGTAGAAAATTCTACCCTTTTCAACGATATGTAATATTAATATGTGCAAGTAATTTTTCACCCCCATATTCGGTAACTTATGTGAAAATTGGGCCTAAATTTGAATAAAAAAAGAACTACTAATCGAATTTTTTTCGAACTGGTCTGTTAACCTTTCCGGTGCAAAAAGAAAGATACTGTGAGAATTTCAGCGAAATTGGCCAGGTAATTCTCGAGCTTTGCGCGTTCAAACAAACAGACGCTTTTTAGAGACTTCATTTTATACTATGTAGAGATAAATTTGAAGATACTACCTGTACGTAGCTTTTGTTTTCTCACCCACTTTACATATTTCATCATTTTTCCGCAGCTTCAGTAGTTTTTCGTTATTCATAAATTTATCTGTTTACATGTTGATTCTGGGCATGTTAATCTCCCTTTTAGTTTCGTTTGGCGATTAAATATCTCGCCAGTTTTATGGCAAACCTTAGTTTAAATTGAAAGAATTTCAGTTCAGATTCAGATTGCTTTAGGATTTTAGATTGATTGATTTGAATTTACGAAGGGAGCCGCTGACCATAAAATACCAGCATGAACCATTCCTATGGTTATAATTCTATTTGTTTTATGTTAATAAATGTTAGTTTTGTTTAATTGATAGTTGTAGTGTTGTTACTTGTCTAACATTGTGACCAAATGAACAGATTTACGAACAATTTCAAACCTGCAAAAATTGGAACTGCTGAGTTCTTTTATATCTAAACGCTTTCCTAACGCGTTTCATTTGAGGAGTCGAGTTTCTTAAATGTAAATTACCTCAGTATGGAACCAAAACACATATTGGCTAAACAACAAGTAATCATGATATGGAATTAGAATTAATAAAAATAAGTATTCAAAAACAATTTAAATTTTTATGACAAAATTTGTAGTTGGTTTTATAATATGTTATTATGCAATGTGTTTTGGTACTACAGTTTTCACCTTTTAATAAAGTTTTGATGCTTGATTTTCAAAATACGGCAGAACAGGAAATCGTGTTACTAATCCAGCAATGCCCAGTGTCATGCTCTTTTTTCAGCAAAGTTTTTTTCCACATTGTGCTTCGAAAACAATTTAACCTCCAGAAACACGAAAATGATTTTCCTCTACGAGCTGAATTGATTGGAATAGTTAAAAAATAATTGAAGTTACAAAGTTACGTATGAAAACACACCTTTCACGTCTTGCGTTTCAAAATCACCCGGGGAACTTAAAAATTTTTGATGATCTTCATTTTTCACCATTGAATGGTCTATTCTAGGCTAGTCTCTAAACAATTCTTCTTGCCTCATGCTATAAATTTTACTCATAATTAAAACAATTTATTTTTTGTTTTCAACATCTAATCTAGATAATATAGAGCCAACAATAGAGGAAAATATTTATCATCAAATCTTGTGTTAATTTCATTACAAACTGAATCTATTATTCTATACAATAAGTTAAATCGATGTTTGACTTTACATCATCATGTGCATTTTGGTCACTCCTTCTAAATTCATTTGAATATTCTTTGCGCTTTTTAAAAATTCTCTTGGAGTAAGAATTTTTTTGAAAAGATTCACGCTCGGTTGAAATATACATCCACGTGGAATTTATTAATAGTTTCAATTATAGCTTAAACTGAAGCTTGAACAGTTCAAAAATTAAGGTTAGCTGATTGAAGATGCTTTGATAGAGTAAAGCATTGTTCAAAAACTCTCCGCAATATAAACAAAACGAATAAAAATTCATATGAAGACATGCTAAAGGATACTAGCGTCTTCATTATTGAAAGAGTTGTTTTCTAAAATCACTGCTTTGAAATTATCGAGAAGGGTTTTTATGATTTAAAATACCATCTTGTATTATCTCTTGAAGACCCTCTTGTGTCACCTTGAGATTGCATTGGTAAAGAGCCCACAGAAAAGATATTTGTTGATGTGAGATATTATGTATTTTTAAAAATAGTATGTATTTTTATTTTAAGACGTATCTATGAAAGCATACTATACATTGAGCAGTCGAAATGTGTTTCTAGCAGAAGAAAGTGATGAACACTCATTAAATAGACACAATTAAAGTATGAGCGTAACAATGAATGCAAAATACCAAGGTATTTAGTGAAAATCATGAAGCCACACCACTGCACGGGCCTCTCATAACCGTCGTTACACAGAGCACACAAGAAGGAAATATTTAGCCTATATGAGGTTTACGTCTTTAGTTAAAATTAACCATGATTCTTCATCAGTTTTTTCTGTACTGAAAAAGCCGATAAAGGCTTTATGAACTACTAATTATTAAAAAAAAAAAAAAAAAAAAACGGAAAACATATGCTCATGTCTGAAAATATGTCGAGTTTCTTCAACCATTACAGAGAACCAGCAAGATTCTTTTTTCATGAACATTGGTTTGCGATTCACGTCAATTGAATTTGCGAGTTTTTAACATTCCTCTCAAAAAATTTGGGGGTGCGACCGCCCCCTCTCGGCCCCTCTATTTGCCGCCCCTGAGTAATGCAAATTCCTCGGATGTGGGAGAATGGCAGATGGCCACTACTGAAGTTTTCAAATTTTGGAATGGCCGCTAATGGATCAAATTTGAAGTTCTTATAAAAATTGATAAAAAATTGAACAAACTGAAATTCTGGCATTTTTAGATCATGGAACGATTGAGAAAAATTGGTCTATGTGATGCTCGTTGAGTTTCAAGAAAGGTAATTAATATTGTAGACGCATAGTTTAAAAATATCTTCACTGTGGCCACTACTAGCGTGTTTTAAACATCTCTCTTTTCTTTAGCGGGGGGAAGGGGGGGGGGTGGAGACTCCACCGCTCTTAGGGGTTGGGTATTTGGTACATCTGTACGAATTATGTACAAAATTTCAGATCATATGGAGTGGATATACACTCAATCAATGAATCAATCTAAAGTAGCTGCTATATTTTTTGAAAAATGCTGAAAACACTATTCGAACAAATGTTGCTCCCCCCCCCCCCTCCCCGCTTGGTAGTCGGGGAGTGACCAAACGTTCCGGAACGGAAATATATAAAATAAATAAAAGGAACTAAGGGGGAAAAAATCAAGCTGAAATACATCCATGCAATTGACTATTAAAATTAAGATTATTTCTCTTCATATTACATGAATGTTAACGTTTAGAAATATGTAATAATCTGCAGTGCGTTATAAAAAGTGACTTTGGTTTGAATACTGTTTTAAAATTTTAGGTTCATCGGTAGAGATGACGACCCCCCGGGGCGAGTATTTTCCAGTGCGGGAGGCGCCGACGAACTTAGTTTCTGGGAGGGGGAGGGAGAAAGGAAGTTGGTTTAACACTTCAGTACACAGTAGCTCAAAATCCACAAGGGTTGTCCACAAAGGATGTCACACTTCACCTTACCCTCTTCCCTCGTCAAATCTCACGCAATGTTAGATAAACATATTTCTATAACAAACGCTTTTATTTCGACCAAAATGTGTGATTTCACACTTCTTGTAACCTCCTCCTTCCCCTTTGAGACAAACTGTCACAAGTTCATGAACCCCTCCCCCTCCCTCCCCCTCTCAAGCGTAGCATCATTTGTGAACGGTTCCTTTGATCTGCTATAAGTCACCGAAATCGCGCTAACAATTGTTATAAGGGAAAAGCAGGGCTCCCCCCCTGGATAGCGTTATTCATGTTTTTTTTTAAATTTTTATAGTCATGTATGTTGGCAAAGAATCATATCGTGCCCCGGCAAAGAAAGTGTCACAATTCAAAATTTAGGGAAAATGTACTAGTTGTTGTTTCAAAATCTAAATTTAATGTTCTTTCTTGCCCCAAAAATCGCACAAAGCTAACTAACCTAAATGGTGCGTGGAGGCGTAAAAACGATATCATCAATAGTGACACATCATTAAAATTTCATAATTTTGAAGAAAATATTTAGAGCTTTAAATATGCATTATGTATCCATACTACAAAAACTAATCAGTAAACATCACGTAATATGTTGATTGCGCATATTGTAATATTTTAAGACTAAATCGCTGAAAATTACTTGCGTTAAACCTTAATTTTCTCTTTTTCTGTTTTTTTGCGTTGTGTCACTTTCCTTGCCAAAATGACCGATATGTTGAACAACTGAATGGGTTGACTGGAGCAACGTTTCTTGTTACAAATTACGCATTTTAAAGAGCTGTATTAAAATGCGGGCAACAAACACATTTGCCTACTTTATGATCCCCACATGTAAAGTTCTTCGGCAAAAGGATTGGAGAACTGAATTAGTTTTGTAGTAATAGAAAAAACTTCATTAAAAATTTACATGTATTTTTTCGTATTTACAAAAATAAATAGGTCAAAATAGTAACGTACAACGTTTTTTCAGTCATTTATTCAATTATTCTGTTGATAGCCATATTGGCGTGTGAAAAGTTTCAATTTTTGTTTGTTCCGAATTTCATTTCTGAGGAATAAAAGCCATATTGAAAAAAAAAAGGGGAAAAAAATAGTATTAAAGTTTTGAAATGCGAGAGGAATTTATCTACTGTGGCTTCCAAAATTGTTCGTATGCTTTAAAAGTGTGTAGTAAAAATAAGTACTCTGGAATTGAAGTACTCCAATATTTTTTATACTGTCTCTGCGTGATTCTAAATGCATCAACCCAGCATATATATATTTTTTAAATAAAATATTGACTGTTTGAAATGGGTCAAAAATGAGGAGACAGAGAGAATGAACACGCCATAAAAGTCGTGCAATGAAAAATTTTCGGAAAAATTCGAAATTAAAGCTGTCGTCTGTCGTCTTCTTTTCTTTTAATTATTTTTACATTGCGATGATAGTTAAAAAATCGTTTGGTATTAATTTTTGCTTGTTTACTTCACAAGATCTATTTATTTTCAAAATGGCTCGAATTCGCAAAGTAACAACAAACGCAATTCGAAAATGTATTAATTCTTTATTATATTTGAAGGAAAACAGTTCGAAATATTGCAAAAGTAGTTCATTTATCCCAAACTATTGTGTAATACTAAAAAAACACTTTAAAGAAGAAAATCTGATCGAAATAAGGTGAGGTGAAAGTTTCAGCAGAATAGAATGAAAAATTTTCGTTCCAATTTCACCTGTAACTGTTCACCATGTTTGCAGAAAATGTTTAGTTAGTGCGAAAAACAGAAAGTTTAGGATTTCTTTTGCAAAATCAATGATAAATTACCCGAAACGTATAGAAATACACTGCAAATCTTAAAATACTTTTAAGTCGAACAATTGTCTTTGTATCAGACTTTTTTTCTGTTCGGGAGGGAAGGTGGGGGGGGGGGGGGGTATCTTTTAGAAAATTATAGAACACTCGTCTACTTTCAGTGCGATAACGATGGCCAACTGGCAACCTTTCTCAGTGTTGATCTGAAGCCTCATCCCCCAAAACACATATACAGAATCGTCCGATACCACATGTTGGGGGAGGAGCTAAGTGCCAACTGCTGAAAAACGAAAAATATCTCCATTCAATTGTTTGAAAAGATTAAATTCCTTATTTACATTCGAATAGCGTTTGTAACTCTTTCTATGTATATGAGAGCCATAGAGTTCTTCTTCTATAACTTTTTTATTATGCTCAAAAGATGTCAGCTTATCCTGACATATAAATCCCGCCTCTTTTGACGACAAATACAATGATCCCATTTGAAAGATTACCAAAGCAAAAGGGCCAAAATCTGACCAATGCGTTGCCCATAATGGAGGGGATCAGTCAAGATAAAAACAAAATTAGAACAGAGAGAGGGGAGTAAATAAGAAACAGCGAGATGTCAACATAATAAAATCCCCCAATAAGACAACTGGTATTCCATTCGGTTCGGATGAATGAAAAAGAAAACAACTGAAGTTGCACGAAAAAGCTCCTTTCTTGGTCACTTCATTTTCTGTTTGGCTACCCTTTTATCTTTTGCTGACTTATGAAAGAAGGTATATGGCGTAACAATGGGATTGTTTCCTTCAGTCAAAAATAGTACTTTTGGTCACTGAAATTGATAGAATAAGCAAAAAAAAAACATGGACCCAGAAAATACTTTCATTTTCCTAACAGTTATTTTTTAATTATTTTTATAAAATGTTCGATTTTTCAACAAGCTTGCTTTAACAAGGCGCGGTCTTGATGACGTCATAAATGATGCTCTTTGGCGCATCTTTCTATATATATATATATATATACGTCAAAATTCAAATTTTGCTCAAAATAAATAAAGTAAGTAAATTATATATATATATATATATATATATATATATAAATTTGAATTTTTGGCATCTTGAATTCAAATTATGTTTTCCGCAATCACGAGCGTGTGTGTGTATGTATGCATGTGTGTGCGTGATGTGTATGCAGTGCTGTGTGTGTACGCGCGCGTGTGTATGTAGGCATATGTCTTTGTGTCTGTGTGCAGGCATGAGTGTGTGTATGTGTATGCGTGTGTGTAGGAGTGTGAGTGTTTGTGTCTGTGCGCAAGCATGAGTGTGTGTATGTATGTGTAGACGTGTGTGTGTATGTGTGTAGGATATGGACGCAACCTGGAGACGGTTTTCGCAAGAGGAGCAGCACCGTGAGGCCGGTCGACGCGACGGTGGTGCTGGCAGTGGGTGCTGGCGGGAAAATAAAATGATAGCACATAAAAACAGTCAAATGAGAACAATAAGCAATCGTGATTGCTCCAAAAAAAAAAAAAAAAAAACTTACCTTGTTGCGTAACTGAAAGGTGTGACACGAAATTTATCTTGCAACAAAACAATTTCTTCAACCTTGAAGAGTGAAAAGTAGTGTCATAGAGTTTGGAAATGGTTGAAATCTTCCTTTTCAAAATTTTCTCACTTGTGAATAGTATCCTGAATCAGATGCTGACAGATTATTACATTCCATACTGTCAGAAACTTTCTTAATTCTTAATTAGTCAACGCAACTGTACATTCACTGCAGAATAACAGTAATCATTCAATGACATCGAATTGTTTTAACTTCCATTCTTTTGTGAAATGAAATCAATACCTTGAAAGAGATTCCTGCGTCAGTGATTCAGAAAGAATTTGACTTCAAACGCACGAAAAAGCAAAAAAAAAAAAAAAAGTTACAATATAAAAGTCAGTAATGAAAAGTAATGAATCAAATCATATCGTTAAACACAATGGGGTTTTTCCAAATATGATACATCAAATAGAAAGTATCATTGCTCCTAGTGCTTAATATTTCGTAACTTCTTATTCAGCAAAAACGGTTTTTATACAATTCCATACAACGTGGTAATGTTTCGAAAAGGTGTTTTCGAGAGCCTTCGCCGCTTTTATATCATTGACAGAGTTTCAGCTTTTTTTTTTTTTTAAGAAAACTCTTTAAAAATAACATATACAATTAATGTCATACATACTTTTTTCACTTTAATTTTGTGACTTTCACTTCTTGTGTACATGTCCACCAATGCTCATTCTTAAACGCTGTCCTGCTAAATTGAAACAAAGAAATGAATGGATTCAAAAATTACTTGCTGTTGGTGGGTATGGTAAATTAAGTGCTAATTATTAATTGATAACCCATTTAAAGTTTATTTTCAAGAGGTTTCCTCGCTTTTGTACCTGTCAGAGTTTCAGTTTTTAAAAGTTTTTTTCTTCTTTAAAAGCAATATATAACTTATGAAATACATACTTCATTCATTTTCATTTTTGCGCTCACATGGGTTTGCATTTTTTGTGTATGTTATCAATGTTGCCTGTTCTTAAAAGCTGTCTTGCTGGATTGGGGTAGAATAATCTAGGGTAGATGTAACAATTGATTTAACCCTCATTATTTTTGCATTTTCTGCTGCAAGAGATTAGTTGTGCATTTCAGGGTCATACTGTTTTGAAGTTTTCAATTTTGTGCCGATAACGAAGATGTGTCATCGGACATGTAATATTCTGCATAATCGAATTGGCGTTGGTTTTGCCTCTCATAGCAGCCATTAGCCAGGGACTGCAGCGCCTCTTATAGTTTATTTGAATTTCAAATAAATGTGCCATATCAAAAAAAAAAAAAAAAGCTTCTACATTTGTGTAGTTAAATTTTCTCAAATATTTATTACGAATGTCTTTTGAATGACTGTCACAAGCGATTTCAGGAAAAAAAGTTTTGGAGAATTTTTATTCTCAAACGTTTTCCCGTTGCTTTACATTATCATCCTTAAATTCGAACATCCTTCGATGTCCTTAAATTCGAACATCTATTTGCAGGAAACGTTTCGGGTTTTGTTTTTGAAGCAGTCAGAATAGTCGGATCATAATCTAGAATAATGGTTCTCAACCTTTTCACTACTGAAATCATTTGGTACCACCCTTCCGAGCTGACCACCTTAGATAGAAGCAATATTTTTACAGCAATCATATGAATCCTAAAATTTTCTTTAATAAACTTAATTATAGCTATATAAAAGGATATAGATTAATTTTCACTAGGTTGTTCGCGGACCACATGAAAATTTCTCGCGGACCACATTTTGAGAATCACTTATCTAAAATACATTTTACATTCTTCGTAGGAAAAAAAAGTGATATTAAACACAGAGAAAAAATGATTGGAACTGTTAAAAAATAAATGAACTAATTAAATAAAGTATAACTTGCTCTTCTCAGCAAGTTAGCTGACATAGGAATAGGAGGAAAAACTTTACTTTGGGTTAGAAATTGGCTTACTGGTAGGAAGAAAAGAGTAGTTGTGAGAGGAAATCATTCTAATTGGAGTGATGTTTTAAGTGGGGTTCCTCAGGGATCAGTGTTAGGGCCTCTTTTGTTTATTATATTTATGAATGACATCAATGAAAATATTTCTGGAAGCATGAATTGTTTTGCTGAAGATGTAAAAGTTATGGGGATTGTCGAAAATGAAGAACAAGTAAAACAGCTGCAAGAGGATTTAGATCATATTACTAAGTGGGCAGATAATTGGGGTATGGCAGTTAATGTAGGGAAATGTCAAGTGCTACACTTAGGTCATGGAAATAAACGTATGAGCAGGGCCGCGCCAAGCCTGATCGGCGCCGTCGTGCAAATGTCTTTTGAGCGGCTTTATGCTCTGGCGTTCGAGGAAAATATAGTTAACACCTGGTGGGAGGTTTTGTAGACATATCAAAGCGGAAAAAAATACGTTTGGCATTTAGTTTATACAAAAAAAAAAGTGAATATTTAATTTCTCAATATGATGTACGTTTTTATTTCATATCTCGAAATTATATTGAGTTCAGCAGCTCCTCTGATATGCTACTGTGTTGTGGAAGAAGAAAATATATTAATATCTAAGTTAAAGCCACTTTGAATATCTATCTAATCTCTAAGTGATGAATAATTAATAAAACTTTTATGTCTGTCAAAACAAGACAACAGGAGCAGTGACGCAACTAAAAAATAGGTTTAGGGGGCACAAATTGAAAAAATTCTCTTTTAATTAGAGGGGTCCGGGGGAAATTTTTTAAAATATCTAGTTTGAAAAACGCAATTTTAGACTGTCTTTGGTGGTGTTATGGTGGAAAAGGGTATAAGGCGATCTGTGGAAATTTATAGAAGTTGAAGCCTTAAAACATGATTGTATATTTCATATCTATAGACGTTAGAATAAGGAATGGAACTCTGAGATTCTACCCGATCGTTTTTTTCTTTGAAAAATAGATACAAATAAATTCCCCTTTTCTCCCCACCAATTTTTCGAAATTCAACAAAAATGCATTTAAAGACACCTTGAAGATTTTTACAAGAAGGAAATTCTGGAGCTCCCTCCCCCCTGAATTTTTTTTCAAAATTAAAGTCCTAAAAACCTAAGCAGTATTCTATGATATTAGGAGAAGTGGTTCAGAGGCTATTCTAACTTAAGTTTTTTAAAAGACCTATGAAAAATTTAAGTTTTGATGATATTTAAGGAAGGAGGTTTGGAGGTCTTTGTGCGAATATTTTCTGAAAATGAAGTCTTAAAAGCGTGATTGTAAGACCATATTTAGTGACATTAGGGACGGCATTCTTTCGAAATTGAAGCTCTAAAAACACAATTTAAGTGATTTTCGAACGGAGTTTCAAGCGATGTTATTTCGAATTCGGAAGCTTTCTCGAAATTTTGTGAAATTGAAGATCTGGAAACGAAATTTGAGATGCTCCGTAATGCTTTTAGCGGGGGGGGGGGGAGTGATTCGGCAGAATAGCATTTTGAAAACTTTCTTATTTTCAGGCGAACTAGAAAAAAGAAAAGAAATAGGACAGAGAGGGAATAGCTGACCAATTTGTGAATATTAAAGTTTTAACCCAACATCATTATTTTTTCCTTATTAAAATCACTTTGTTGGACGCATCCCCCCCCCCTTTAGAAGTAAATATTTTTGAAAAACATTCAACTAAGCATTCTGGAGGGGAGGGGGCACGGGGCGGTGCAACCACAGGGATGTCCTCTGGACCCCACCCCCCTCTGGTTGCGCCATGAAACAGGAGGTGACTGATTATATTTCTGAATTAAAGAATACTACTGCATAGGATATTCCGCTTTAAAATCTGAAACTGAAACTTGCCATTAAAACGAATACTTCCAACTAACGAAATCGTTGAAAAGGCATTGAATTTAATGTCTAAAACAAACACATTGTCCAAAGCTCTTTCTTAATTTCTTAAATTTAATACACAAATAGCTGAAGGGGATGGAGGAATTGAGTAATTATGGTCAAGTCGTTACTTTTCGGAACTAAAAGTTAATCTAAACTATTGTCTACAAAAAATGCATATTACGCACAAATAAATAATATGCTAATGTGCTTACCATATTTTTTAATGTATGATAACATGATTCGGTGGAATTACCAAAGACAGTAAAAAATCACAAAAAGACATATTGCACAAATTATAACATATTCACCGCAAGAACAAAAATGGAGAATAGCAAATTTCTTGCGCTGGTTTGTATACTCAACCATCAACCTTGTGAAATTATAGACATACCGAAATAACATGCATGGCTCTACATATGAAGAAAAATGCCAATGTATGCACTGATTGGCGTCACGTGTTTTCAGTGTAAAAGATTGCTCTTCTGAATAGCATATTCAGACACAACAAGGCATTGTTGTTTTAATGTCATTTGTTTTAATGAGCAGTATAATTTCACAGGTACTTTAATAAAAAAATGAAAAGTTCAATTTTATTTATTTATTTATTTATTTTTTTTGTTGGAGATTTTTTTTTATTTGGAGCATTGATTCGTAGAGCTCGGCGCCTTTTTGGCTCTGGCGCCGTCGTGCTCCGCACGACCTTGCACATAGGGACGGCGCGGCCCTGCGTATGAGATATCGTTTACAGGGTTCAGTCATAAATCAGGCAGAAAATGTTATGGATCTGTGTATCTTTATTAATCAGGACTTCAAGTTTAGTCAACAGTGCAATATTGCTAGTAACAAAGCCAACAAAATGCTTGGGTTCATCAATAGATCTATTTCAAACAAATCTAAGAAAGTTCTTCTGCCTTTATATAGGAGCTTAGTAAGACCTCATTTGGAGTATGCTGTTCAGTTTTGGTCGCCTTATCTGAAGAAAGATATTTTTGTATTGGAAAGGGTTCAAAGAAGGGTAACTAAATTAGTAAGGGGACTCTCAGATTTAGATTATAATACCAGACTTAATAGGCTTAACATGTATAGCCTGGAGCAAAGGAGAGTCAGAGGGGACATGATTCAGTTATTTAAATTTATCAAAATGAAAGATGTAAATGGATTAAATTTTTGCGGGGAAAGCAGGACAAGGGGTCATAGTTTTAAGCTATTTAAATCTCAGTCTAACTTGGAAATCAGGAAAAACTACTACTTTAGCAGGGTCGTGAGCACTTGGAATAGCTTACCGGAAGAGGCGGTAATGAGCAAGGGAGTGGATAGCTTTAAGAGGGACATTGATCTTCATTGGGGACTAATTAATTGACTAGGACCAGCCTAGCTGGGCCCAGAGCCTGTTGCTGGTCGTCACATTTGTATTTCTATTTGTATAAAATGTTGGCAAAGCCAAATAATGGAAAAAAGAATTTTTCTTTGACTCAGATGTGAATGTGTCCTTAACTGGGAGATAAACCTTGAGTTAAAAGGGATGAGTCAAAATATTTTTCTGAGCACTGCATCGAAATACTCAAAATGTGAAACTTTTCTGGGTCTACCCTAAAATTCTGGTTTTTATAAATTTATGAATTCCAGGCATATTTATTATTTTGTTCCCTTAACGGACGAGTTATGATAAGAAAAGCTTTTTAATTATTTTCCGGAGCAGGAATACCAGCTTATTCCTTTATAGGTGGCGCTGAAAGCAGAGTAAATGTTTCACCATTTCACTTTGCCCCACATTCACCTACCTTTTTCTTATGCCATTCGCAACTCCAGCGCTCGAATACGCTACCTTGCGGTGATTTACAAAACTGCCGGAAAAACTAAAACATTGCCACATTGCGTTCCACGTAAGTCTGTTAACTTAAACATAGGCAGTTTGTTCTGAGTATTTATTAACGCAATCGATGTGTCTTGGATTGCTTTCAGCAACAGAAAGTGTTCGAGCTCTTCAAAATAATCTTAGTTTTCATTATTTCCCTCTAAAAAGTGATTTGATTGAGAAATGGTGAAAGCGCGTTAACACCAGAAAACTCTGGATTAACAAACTTGGATAACGTTATACCAGGTAAAAATTTTGTTGTTTTGTGTGAATTTGTAAGAATATGGTTTTTTTTTAATCTTAAATTAATTTGACAAACCATATTTTACAGCAGCATTTAGTTGGAATAGACAGTATGCAAAATTTTTTCGTGAGTAGATTATCGTAGAACGAAATGAAAAATGTTTAACCGAGAAAGAATTTATTTTGTTGCTTTTATTCTCAGCTGAAAGGTTTCGCCAAATTTGTTTAGGGTTATAGTTTTAGTATTGTGCGAGCAAAGTAGCCTTGGCGAGATTTCGCGTTTTTAGTTAAGCCATTTTTAATTCTTATCATGAGTGGAATAAAATGGTAGTAAGATTACAGAATTCGATAAGTAAAAAGAAATAATGGTCAATCAACTGAAAAGAAAACTACCACCATATATCCGTGAGAATTTTGTTGATGATTCGCATTACATGACACAATTAAATCGCAGCTCAGAAATTAGAAAAATCGAAACAGAAAATTTTTAAATTAACCGATTTGGGAATTCGAGAGAAATAACTCAGCTACAAATGCAAAACAATAAGCGCTAGCCAAGCAAGGCAAAAAAGTATCATCTTCTTTCGATAATAATTTGTAATGTCATATTGAATTTTCTAGCATTAATTGTTATTCTTGTCAGGTCACAATTATTATTTAGTTTTATCAAGAATTGATAAATATCGAATTCAACATCGTGGAAATAGCTGCTTAGAACTACGAACTACGTAGTTTGCATTAATCTTTGACGTTTAGTAATGCTTCTTGAATTCTCATTTCTTTCTACGTGGGCCAGAATATCCACAAGACTTTGAAAATTAATTTAAAAAGAATAAAGCGAAAAAATCATGCATACGAACAAAATTTACTAGACTTATTACCATTTTCTTCGTTACCACATGCGTTTGTTTTAGTTTTTTCGTTCGCCATTAGTCAGTGACTGCAGTGCCCCCTATAGTTCGTTGGAGTCGCGAATACAGTTTTCTCCTTATACAAGTTTTCAGTTTAAATTTGAAGTCATTCTGACCAGCAGTTCTTCATATTCATCATTTAAAAAGTATGACGTTAACTATAAGCACCCTGTACGGTCAGTATTCCACCAATCTATCTAGCCTTTACTGCATTTAGAAACTAAGTATATATATTTTCTTTGTACGCTGTCAGACGATTTATTCTGCCTTTAAGAATGTTAAAAAGCGAATGGATCAGAAGCGTGAATGTGTTAGTTTACAAAAACATCAGAGCGTCTTTACAATTCTGTAATATATTTTGAATGCTTGAATACTTTCGTGAAGACGTTTTCTGCCACGGAAAAGATTTATGAAAGAGAAGTGTTTGATGGCGATGCAAGAAAAATTTATTCAACGGGGAATATTCTAAACCGTGTCACAGTGATTAATGGCCAGTCTGTCATAAGTTCCTGCTCACAGAATCCCAACGCTTATTTAGGGTAAATTATTTTTCCTTTACTGCAAAAAATAATATTTTTCTTTTACAGAAAATAAACGAAATAATATTTGATCGTGTCACAAAATATAGGTTGCGTGAAGAAAATGTTAGGGCATGTTTTTAACTTTTCAATTAGATTTATTGCTAATGTGGAATAGAGAGAGAAATGCGTTAAGAATATTCAGATACATTTTAATTCATTCTCCACATTTTTAGAATTGTTGAACTTTATTCAAATTACTTCATTTTTTAATATTTTTTTTGTGGCGTAAAGTAAGAAAAACAACGTTAAAAAAAGCACAAATTTGCCAGTTACAGCAAACACGTGTTTCGGCGTTACAGGGAATTTTCATCCATAAGCTCATCACTTTTTGCATTGAAAAAGGCGTTCCCTGTAACGCCGAAACACGTGTCTGCTGTAACTGGCAAATTTGTGCTTTTTTAACTTTGTTTTTCTTACTTTACTATTTTTCATTTTGTTCTACGATAATATATTCAAGAAAATATTTTGCATACTCTCCATTCCAACTAAATGCTGCTGTAAAATTTGGTTAGTTAAATTAATTTAAGATTAAAAAAAACTCATATTCTTACAAATTCATACAAAACAATAAAATTTTTTACTTTGTATAACGTTATCCAAGTTTGTTAATCCAGAGTTTTCGCTTTCACCATTTCTCAATCAACTCATATTTTAGAAGGAAATAAGGAAAACTAACATTATTTTGAGACTAAGGGACGAATTAATTTCTGTAGCTGAAAGCAAACTAAGACACATCAATTGCGTTAATAAATACTCAGAACAAACTGCCTGTGTTTACGTCAACGGGCACACGGGGAACGCAACGTGGCAATGTTTTAGTTTCTTCGACAGTTTTGTAAATCACCGCAAGGTAGCGTATTCGAGCGCTGGAGTTGCGAATTATTACTAACATAGTTGCGGTTATTATTCATCATTAGTGCCCATTATCCTTTTTCAGTCAAGGGAATTTTTTTTTTTTAATTATTCAAGGCGACAATTTAAATAGTTTTAGACATCAGACGTTTTTGAAATTGAGATTTTTTCCAGACTTCAGACTTTTTTTTTTTGGGATTTTTGGCTATATTTTTCACGTTTGACCACATACTATGATCTAGCATGGTTTTAATGCTGATTAGAAATAAATATTACTTTCAATGTGTTATTGAAATTGTGATGATATTTAAAAGTCACTACTTTATCACTCTCCAGATAGAAACTATCACAAAACTCGAATGCTGAAAACATTATATTAACATTTATGTACAAACATACGCTTCGAATTTTATCTGCTCACGAACTGTTTCAAAAACAAAATAAAAATATGCATTCAGTTAAGACGAAAAATATTCCGTAAAATGCCGTTATTTTGCGCAAACGAAGGTAGAAAGGAAAATAACTAACATTTAAAATTTCTATTCTTCTCACGTAACAATAAATACAGCATCGCCTTTCATCCACGTCATGAAAAAACATAAAATTCGCAAAGGAATATATATCTCAACTCTTCTCTACCTTTATAATATATTTGGATCGTTTGACAAATTCCTAAGAAGTAGATAGAAAATTCCGCTTGAAGGAAAACTTTGCGCGTTCCAAACGTTCTTCCTGCCTGTGCTATTCTGGCGAAGTGCGCAAGTTTTTTCTTTTTCGGCGAATGTGTCTCTATTATTAATGAATTTTTCGTGACAACTTTTGTAAAGAACCGTACTGTGTCTGCAGGGCTTTACTTTATAAGTTGGATTTTGGTTTTGTAGTTGATAAAAATGAAAATGTATTTGGTGATAATATGTAAGTCTAACATTTATACCTAAAAAGTAATTTGTTTAATGTAAATATTAGAATCGATGAGTTTTGTGTAAAAATGTTAATATATTTTTCAAAAACATTTTGGGGCCCGTAATATATTTCTTAAAGATATATTTTATAAATACGGATGATAAATTCGAAGATTTTGTGTAATGATACTAGCGGGTGTTAAGCTCCTTTCTTTGATGTCTTGGTGCATTTTCCATAAATATGTTACGTGAAAAAAAAAAAAAAAAGCAGAATTATAGATGATGGCGTAACTGCGTGAAGACGCCCCCTACCGATGAAGATTGGAAACACTTCAGATGTCACTGAACCTTGACAATACACGCTAGAATTAGATGTGACTTTTAGTCCTCCCCCCCGCCACCTTCGATGGACCATTTTTTACCCCTTTTAATTATAATAATTAATGTTATCTGTAAATATGTACATCAGCAACAAGTTTAATTAAATCTTCTTTTCATAACTTGTAGTTGATTACTTTAACTCTTTGATGTGTCAGGTTTGACAATTTCGATGTCAATATGAGTAGCGTATGAAATTCTTCGTTACCTACCTACTCTTCGTTACCCGTTAAAAGCCTAAAAAGGCTTTTAAGCTTTAACCCACTGCAGATATTTTTGGCTAACATTTGTTTGCTTTTCAAAGTCTTGATCCTCATTAGGTAGATCACGAGTCCTAAGATTACAAATATTACTACTGGATCTACTGTACATTATTCTTATAGTACATCATTTTGTTATTACAACATACTGTACGTACAGTACTGGCTTATTTTATGTCTCTCTTTCCTGCTGATCACTGATTTTGTGAATCGTAACAGTATTTTATGTCGATTGAAACGGTTTTTTTAAAAATACAAATGAAAATTCAGTTCTTAATGTAAGAAACAGTAATGTATGATGAAGGAATGGCTTAAAATAGTTTGAGGTGGTGTTAACAAGTGTCTAAAGTAATTAGGTATATGTTTATAAAAAATTTACTTATTCCCTTTTCCACAACGCGAAATTTCGACTTACGCGAAAGGTCTTGGAACGCATCCCTCGCGTAAGTCAGGATTTGGCTGTATCCATAGGCGGATTTAGGACTGAGTTCCTGGGGGGGGGGGGGGGGGGGGGGCAGGATTTTTTTTTTAGCAACGTTTTTATTGCCCCCCACTCCCATTTTTTTGTCTGTTTCCTGTGCTGCACAAGTCCATGTTTTACTTTTTTGTGTGTCGTTTTCATTAATGTGTGTTTTCATGCTGTCCTTTTTGAATTGACCTTAAGAGAGGGAGTTGGTATCAAGAGATTGAAGCAGGGATCCCTTTTAAGTGGGAAATAGAATATCTCCAATTTTAGGGGGGCAGGGGCTTCTTCCCCGGAGAAAATTTTGTAAAATGGATATAAAATTCTGCATTTTGAAGATTTATAAAGGTTAACTGGATAGACATAGCAATTGATAACTACATTATACAGTTGAACAGTATTGTTCAAACTTTGTAAGAAACAGCCATTTTAATTTGAAAGAAGAAATAAACTATAGATTTCTCATTACAACCTTTTTTTAACTATAAATAGTGCAGAAAACGAAAAGGAATAGAGAAAAGGAATAGAAGTAGTGTAACATTTTTTTCCCTGGCTAAACAGATTAACAATATGCAGTAGAAGTAATTGGAGTCCATTTTGCTTAGGATTTTCAAAGACTTATCTAATTATTTTCAAGGACTTTAGAATAAATAAAATTATTTAATGCACTTCATTTGTACTTTCCAGTCTCTGATATTTTAGTACTTGATTGTAAATTTTTACAGTCCTGTTCTAACTTTGTGAGAAATAGCTATTTTAAATTTAAAAGAAAAAGTAAACCATAGATTTCTCATAACAACTTTTCTTCAGTTGCAAGTGGGGCAGAAAACGAATAGAAATAGAAGTAGTGTGTATTTTTTTCCGTGCTAAACAGATAGACAATATGCAGAAGAAGTAAGATAAAAGCAATCAATACAAAAGAATTTCCAAAATACTGCATTCGGGATTGAATCAATAGCAAGATATGAAATATGTGAGTCACAAAAATTTACTTGAAATAATATGTTACCAACGTGAGGACCATGATTTTTACATTTTTAATACAGGATGTGGCAAGGAGCTGAATTTGACATATTTTGGCATTCCTCCACCCTCTACCATTTGTTTGAAATTTTAAAATTTAAGGTTTGTAGCCACACGTTTCCAAATATTCAAGGTTTTCAAGTACTTAAAAATGAAATTAGTTTTTTCAAGTAATTTCCATTTTTTAAGGAACGAATCATGAATTTTTTTGGGAGTTAGGGACCCACTTCAAAGCAGAGGACCTAAGCGATAGCTTGTTTATCTTATAGGCAAATTCGGTCCCATTTGTAACTCTTACTTGCGAATTTTTGCTTGATTTTTTTTGTAATTTTTACGAAATTTCGTCAGTTTTTACGGTTAAAGGATTTTTACGATTTTACCAATCTTTGTTAGGCTTTTATAGACTTTTATAAAATTTCAGCAAATTTTTCCAAAACTTTTGATGACTCAATTATTTATGTTTCCATAATGGGAGGGGACTGATTCACTTAGACTTAGATGATTATGACTTACCTTACTTTTTAAACAGTATTTATAAAGTAGGTAAAATTGTACTCTCCCTCTAAGTAAAAAGATTCATTTAATCAAAACACTCAGATAACTGAAATTTATTCAGTTTGCGATAGTATTTATTTTCTCTCTCTCTCTTTTTGAGAGAGAGAGAGGGAGAGGGGGGAGAAGGAAAAAAACTGTGTTTTTTAGAATTTCTCAAAAGGCCAATTAATTTACTAAGAACATAAATATTATGCACAAATATACTTTAAATGTGGACACATCATAACGAGTAGATCGAGTATATCGTTCTGTTAGCGCAAATGGGGTGGGGGGGGAGTTTTTTCTCCTTTGCTTTAGGTTCCAATTTGTTAAAATAATCGTCAATTATTATAAGTGTTGCAGCTTAATGTATAGCTCGTTTAACCTATATTTTCATTCATATACTTGCCCAAATGGTTTTCAGTCCAAAATAGTGAATTTAGACACATTTTCAGCGCCCCAGTGACAGCTGTACTATTTGTATATTTAGAGTTTTTTTTTTTTTTTCTTCTTTTCTCCCATCAGAAAAGGACATTCGCTTTTCTCTTCATTTTCATTGAACTATTCAAAAAAGAAAAAGTCATGATTTTTTTGTTTTAATATTTTGTAAGATGTGTTGATACCATATAAAGTCCTCCCAAAACTGGGGGGCATTGCCCACTATGCCCCCTATAAATCCACCCATGCCCTTCTGAACTATTCAAAAAAGAAAAAATAATAATTTTTTTTTAAAACTTTTGGAAGATGTGTTGTTACTACAAGAAGTCATCCCAAAATTGGGGGGGGGGGCATTGCCCCCCTCTGCTCCCCCATAAATCCGCCCATGACTGTATCTCGAATAGAGATGGAAATTCAACACAATAATTAAGGAAAATTTTCAGCAAGTACTTCATAAACATGCTTTCGGGAAAATGAAACACGAAGAAATGGTTAGTTTTAGTAAAAGTACAATAAAAAGAAGTAACTAATGAAATTTTACCTTAGTTCAAGTTACTCTAGTAACAAAAATACGCTGATTCCAAAGACTGAAATTTAGCAGCATCTAAAAGACACTTCAATATGTTACGTAAAAAAAATTGAGTAAATTTAGAGCATTCCCTCATCTTTAAAAAAACATCTAAAATAGAAAAAAAAAATGAAATTTTCGGAAATTTTTGATTTTTTTAAAAGTACGATTTCGTCATCAAGAAATTCGTGAATAATTACTAAATTAGAGCAGATAGTTAGTTATAGATAGTTTTTCAATCTGAATCATTTTTACTGTTATTTTTTCATTAAAAGAGCTATAAGAGTGATTTGAAATCTGAAGAAAATTGGCAAAATTTCAAACTTTGTTAATATCTTAGATTCAAAAAAAGATCCGAAAAATTTTAGTTTGCTCTTTCCCAATAGAAATTTGTTTATAGAATGTGAAAATATTTATTTTTTAAGTGTACGTTTATAACTTGTGGAGTTATTGAGTCACAAACTGGCTGCAATGGACTCTGAAAATTTAGGTTTAGCGTAAGCATCAACTTCTAACAAAGCAACAAACAGTTTTTAAACTTCCATACTTTGTGCATTCCCTCATAAATATGCATGGTTTACCTAAATAAAAAATTTCATTGAAATCTGTGACATGTCAACCACAGCTGATTTGCTCAATTTGCATGGAATGACCCAACTGCTTCATATATTAGGAGAAAATGTATTGCGTTTGAGCAATAACATTTTCCAAGCTAATAAAATCTTTCGAGTACGAAAATGTTTAGAATGGGGTCGTTTCCGAAATTTTAAAAGTATTTATTTCTGAAAGAGCGTGCTTAAAAACATAGAATCTGACCGTTTTTAAATAATTTGACTAAGTTTGTTATTTAAAAAAATATTTTATTCTGTGCGCTTTCATTGTTTACACTTCTGCCGATGACATCACAAATGATGAAATGCCATTCACAGAGCACAATATTTAATTCGCTTCTTTACTCACATGTACTGGCAACGATATGGTTGACAGCAAACGTAGAGCGCAATGTTTAATTTGCTTCTTGATTATCATAACGTGGAAACGCGGTATACAGATGCGCCAAAGTAAATCATTTGTGACGTCATAAAGACCAAGCCCTATTTTCAAAATCGGACATTTAAAAAAATTAATTAAAAACTATGCGCTGGAAAAATGAAAGTTTTTTTCTCGCTCCATGTATGTTATTATTATTATTTCTTATTCTATCAATTTCAGTGACTAAAAGTAATACTTTTGACTGAAGGAAAAAACCCCATTGTAAAATGTTTCGTTTTTCATTTTTATGAATGTAAGTCAATTCACGATTTCGTGGTTATCGGAATGCGAGTATTAAAGAAGAGTCATTGGGCAAAAGAAAGATGTTTTCAAAAACAAGTTTGTTCAAGAACACATCCTTGAAGTCGTTACTAGTAATGAAATACCAATTTTATTCAAAATATCTTCATAGAAATTGTATAACTTTTAAAAGAGCAGTAAATGAGTAAAACAATTAGAAAATAATTTAAAAAGTGGGCAATATGTTGGAAATGTAATTCATTTTTTGATGTTGTAAAAACATTCTCTTTGAAAATTTTGAAATGCTACATCGGGAGTAGTTTACTTGTTGACTGGGGGGGGGGGGGGGTGATAACTCAAATTAAAAGCTTCTTTTTTTTGTTACAGATGTGTGATTAGGGTTTCCAATCTCGCAAACCCGATCCCGAATCCGCGGGATCCCGCACAATATTTAGAAGGGTTAATCCCGCAGGATTTCCAATTCCGCAAAGATTTTCCATGCAAGTCTTTTCTAATTTTTGCCGTCCATGAAACGAATATTTTTACAAGTATCATTTGAAGTTTTAATCACCTTCCTGTAATAGCTGCAAGAAGAGAAAGAAAAACTTAGTCTCATATTATGGACGTTGGATTTACCTTTCAAGAAACAATAACAATAGAGGGTAATTCCATGTCAGATCAATCACCTTCTTGGCCTCACCATTTCCGATTTTCACGAGATTTGGTGTGAGGGACACATATGACAAGATAAGTAATCCTGCCAAATTTTAGAATTCTACTTTGAAAATTTTACAAAATACAGGGCTGTTAAAAAACTGAAAAAGTATAAAAAAACGAAAAGTTGTGATATACAAATGAATGTAACTTCGTTCTTAATTGTAGTAGAATAAAAATTTAAAAACCATTGTAAAGCTAAAGAATAGAGCTTTCTATTGATATAAAACATGACTATCTCACGACAGGTTTAAGTTTCTAGGTCATTCACCGTGACTTTTGGCAGTGAATATCTCAAAACATGCCCCCTTAGATTTTTTTCAAAAAATATATTTTATATGTCTAACACTATTCTTCCACTACACCAACACTTAGACTGGGATCGCAATGGTAAGTACTGAAAAAAAATCTGGATTATTCACATGTTTTACATTGTGGAATTCCATATGTCAGGTTAGTCACCTTCTTGACCTCCTCATCATTTCCGATTTCAATGAAATTTCGTGTGAAGGACACATATGTCAAGATAAGTAATCCTGCCAATTTTTAGAACTCTACTTCAAACATTTTACGAAATACAGGGCTGTTGAAAACTTAAAAAGTGCGAAATAAACGAAGTTGTGTGACATGCAAATAACTGTAACTTCTATCCTAATTATAGTAGAATAGAAATTCAAAAATCATCTGAAAGGTTAAGAATAGAGCTTTTAATTGATATAAAACATGACTATCTCACCACAGGTTTAAGTTTCAAGGTCATTCACCGTGATTTTTTACTTTGAATATCTCAAAACACGCCCCCTTAGAATTTTTTCAAAAAAAAAAAATAAAATATTCTATAGCTCCAACACCGTTCTTCCACTGCTCCAAAATGTAGGTTGGGACCGCAATGGCAAGGGATTCCAAAAAAAATCGGGAATGTTTATACATTTTTGTAAGATGTAGTTCATTATTTCTGTAATAATATTATTGTTTTATTTTTCCGGGCATATTCTTCATAAAGTATGCATATTTTGACAAATTGACAGTTTTCTTAAATTTGAGCTAGAATATGACAGAACTTTTTTATCTGTACTTCACAACAAATCTTGGAAATAAAATCTTGGGCTAAAAACGCAGAAAATTGGGTTTTAGAAGAAATAGAGAAACGGTATTACAGAGTGCAAAGTCCGATGGAGTAGCTTAAATGCAATGTTCGATCGCTTTTGTAAACTTAAGGAATGCGCTTAAGATCTTGAACTTATTAAAAGTACAAAATATTTTTTCCGAAGAAGAAAGCAATGAAAAACCCGACATCACGTTTTATTTATATTCTCTAACCTGTAGAAAGTGCCTTCCGATGTCTTTGTCACCGTGAAGCTAATATTATAAATGTGGGTGGTAATTTGTCAAAATTATGTTGGATGAATTAGCTAGGCAATCTTCAATACTCGGCGCGACTCTAAAAGAAGCGACAGAAAAATGAATAAAGTATTAGATGGCTCACATGTGACAGTGTAGTACATTTAGCTGCTGAAGATTTTTATTGTCTCTTTCGAGTGAGAGGTTAAATTAGCGGAGTTCTTAAAAAACTTTTCCCGAGACTGCGACGCAATCAGCGTTCACCCCTTGCTATAATGAATCAAAGGCACTGATGACCAATGTTAATGAAGCAACAAGGCAAGTTAAATTGGATTGAGTAGTACACGACAAATTAAACAGATATCGTTTCGATCCGAAATTTGAAGTTTTTGAGAAAAAGTCCCTAACCCATGGGAAACGAAATATCTATTTTAGAAGGTGGTAAAGTTTATGAAGATCTTTTGCTAAATGTCCACAATTATTTAATCTCAGTAAAATCAACTAAAGTAGAGCCACATCATACGTTTTCATCAAGCCCATTTTTTTGCAGAAATCTTTTCCTATCCCATACGAGAGCGATGCTTTGTTTACGACGCATTGGACTTCTTTCAGTAAGTTACCGCCCTATAAACAGGGCTAAGCCAGAAATACACCGCCAGCTCAGGCATTCCAGCCGAGGACTGCAGTTTCGTGTTTATTAACTCTCATCAGCCCGACATTGGAAGTGACTGAGCTGGAGGTGGAAAACCTCTTAAGGAAGCCAAGAGTGACAAGCTAACTAGTAGCTAATATAAAATTAGCTCTGACTTTAACTGCAGTCCTCGGTTGAAAACGAATTGAGCTGGTGGTGTATTTCTGCCTTAGCCCTGGTTATAGTGCGGTAACTTACTGAATGTACCTGCCTTGCCTTCAATATTCGAGTTGTACCGAGCCATTGCTTCGGTCACTCGTCTGGTCAGTGCTAATTGTATATTAGCTACCAGTTTGTTTGGCACTCTTGGCTTCCTTAAGAGGTTTTCCACCTCCAGCTCAGTCACTTCATATGCCGGGCTGATGAGTGCTAATTAGCACGAAACTGCAGTCCTCGGCTGGAATGACTGAACTGTCGGTGCATTGGACTTTTTTAAAAGCACACTTTTATATACCAAACAATAATCGCTAACTGAGATGTGACTTCCTAGTATTCTACACAATTAGTGTACGGAATTTGAAACAACTACTAATTTATGAATCAAAAGTAGTCCTTCCTATAAAGCACAACCTTTTCTATTTCACATGAAAAACTTTAACTTTTAGAAAAATAATTAATCTCGTGGGATTAGCTTCTTACAATCCCGAAATCCCGCGGGACTGAAATTGGTACGGGCTTGAAAAACCTATGTGTGATAGATTCTAAGAGATATAGATTAAGTAGAGTCACATTAAAATGAACGAAACACGAGAATAATATTTTCTTTTTCCCTTCTCATTCAGATAGAATCTTCTTCACCTGTCGCTTGTCAGTTCTATGGCAAACGTGATCAAAGATTAATGTTTTGTAATTCATATCTGCTACTAAAAATTAAAGTTTAAAAAATATAACTATCAAAAATATTACTCTGTATAGTTATAAACTCACTATCAGTACCTGTCATGTGATCCAGTTAAATCTTCGGTATTGGTATCCAAATTAAATACATCACTTTTTTTCTAAACTTTGTTTTTTGAAAAGCAGTAGTTAAAAATCATAGTAACAATTTTATTAACAAATGAAATTAAATAAAGAATTCATTGTGTGTTCTATTTCTAGGTTTAATCGACGTTTGTGTTCTTCGTACAAATGCACCAAAATGGCGCTCAGATTTAGGCTTCGACTTTTTCGACGAGATAGTATACTTAACGGAAGAATATTTCTAACCGTATCACAGCGATTAATGTTCATTTCATGACGGGCCACTTTTTCATCGTACTTTATTTATATAGCTTCCAGCTGAATTTAAGTGGAAAATTCTTCCCTTAACAGAGGAATTTTAAAAAGAACGAAATATATATTTTTTTTGAAAAAAAGTTTCGTGTAAAAATAGAGGAGAGGAACATTTCGTAATCATTTTTAGGGGGCAACGATTTGATATTCGAATTGATAAAATCAGCTAGTTGTGGGCTTTACTTTTTCTCTTGTTTATTTTTTTGAAAGTTGGAGCTGTTAAAGTGGGAGAAATATTTTTCTTTTGAAGAAAATGGTTTGCAACTTTTCATTAAATGCCAAATTGCTTGTGATGGCGTTATTTTGAAGCCCTATCCAGAAATTTTTGGTTCAATAAATGGCGATGATTATTTTCATTTCCGTGATGCTTCTAAGTAGATTTTAATATTTTTTAAATAGGAAAAACAAAACCCTGTTTTATGAAAGGGCGCCGTGAGCAGTTGAACAGGGTATCGCCCGTCATTTAGGGAGGTGGGGGGGGGGGGGTGTCAAATGCTTTCTGACTTTTGGAAAGTAATATACTTATATGCAAGTGGGTGTGGTTTTAGCTATTTTTCGACTTGATTGGCATTGAGTAAGGTTATTTGCATTTCCTTTTGCCCCCTCTGGAAAAATTCGAAGTGACGGGGCTGGTCTAAGGTGCCGAAGATAAGGTGCGAGTTTCATACATATTGTAACGGATTCGGTGCGACTTCCACTTTCTTGAAATGAAAACACAGTTCTTGATAAAAACACAGGAAATTTATTTACACTATGTACAGGAAAGATCGTCAACAACTGCTAAATTATTCATCAGCAATAAAGCAATTATCACACAACACCGTAAACTCAACGTTTACACACGTATTTACTTCCAAATACGAAAACAACACAGCGAAATGCCTCGCTATAAACAGAGCTAATACACACTCTCAGTTCGAAACCTCAATCGAAACTCTCCTGTTTATCACGTGGGACGCCTTTATAAACATCGAAAGAAATCTCTCAAATATTCCACAACATTCTTTCGGCTTCCCGAAATGCGTAGACCGTTATCAATGAAAAGAAAAGAAAATAGGGGTCGTATACTTTAGCCGAATGAAAAGGGGTTGTATATTCATTACGGGAAACTATTTACAGGTTACGTTACTACAATAATTACTATTTACAGGATTTGTAACATTGCCCCCTTCCTAAGGACTGCACGTCCCGGGCAGTACAATCCCCAGAAAGGGTGCCAAACTTCTATCACAAGTTTACAAATATACACATTAATTAACAACTAACAGATACAGAAAACACAATAATAACAAGAAATATTACTAAACATTAAAAGCAAAAATTATCTACAACTTTTATGTGATCAACCATGGTTGCTTACGTAATACTCATGAACTATGGCCATAGTATGGGGCTAACCGATCATAATGTACAACCCTAGGTTTTGCATTAGGTGATTTTTGGATCCTCACTACGACGTCATTTAGTCGGTTTAAGGACTTTGTAGGGTCCATCCCAATGCGACTGCAATTTGGGTGACAGACCTTTCCGTCGGATGGGATTCCATAACCAAACCTTGTCGCCTTCGTTGAATTCATGTCCAGTAGACCTTGTGTCGTATCGGGTCTTCATCTTCTCCGCCGCGATGTTGATTCGCTCTCGTGCGAAGTTATGAACGTCTTCCAACCGGGCCTGGAGATCCTGGATGTACTCCTCAGGCGATGCAGGCGCATCCGGAGGACGACCGAAGACGAGATCACAAGGTAGCCGAAGCTCTCGTCCGAAGAGCATCTGAGATGGGGCATATCCGGTAGTCTCGTGGACAGCACTGCGGTAGGCCAGCAGGAACAAAGGTAGCTTCTTGTCCCAATCCTGTTGATTTCTGGATACCATAAGCGAGAGATTATTTAGGATTGTGCGGTTAAATCTCTCCATCATGCCGTCCGATTGTGGGTGTAGTGGTGTTGTCCTAGTTTTCTCAATTCCGAAAATTTGACATAGGCCCTTAAACACAGCAGAGATGAAATTCCTCCCTTGATCGGAATGAATCTGCAAAGGTGTTCCATATCTCGAGATCCAATGTTGGACTAGAGTCTCTGCTACGGTGGTAGCTTCTTGATCTGGAATGGGATACGCTTCGGGCCATTTGGTGAAATAGTCGATGGAAACAAGAATGTATTTGTTCCCATCAGCAGTTCTTGGTAGAGGACCCAGGATGTCGATCCCAATTCGTTCGAAAGGAGCTCCAACGTTGTACAGACGTAGCTTCCCTCTGCTTCTTTTCTTCGGTCCTTTACGAGCAGCACAGGCGTCACAAGAATGGCACCACTTCTCCACGTCATCCTTCGCCTTGCTCCAGAAGAAGCGCTCCCGAACTTTATTGAGGGTTTTCAACACACCAAAATGTCCTCCAGTCGCACTACTATGTATTTCTTTCAGAACATCTGAAATCCTTGATCAGGGAAGTAGTAACTGCCACCTAGACGTTTTGCCGTCCTCAGATTCCCATTTTCGGTACAGTACGCCGTTCCGTAAATGGAGTGAATTCCATAAAGTCCAGTATCTTTTTGTTGCAGGACTAAAGATGGAAACGTCCTGCCAGCTAGGTCGCCGACTGTCACTCTCCATGAACTCCAAAATTGGTTTTATGTCGGGGTCTTCAAGTTGATCTTTTCGAACTTGGTCGTCACTCCATGGATCAGGTTCTGAAGATGTTGGAGTCACTGTCACCTGATAGGCAGTAGGGCTAGTCGTTCCATACTGTTTCTCGATTCGGGAACAATAATTGCATTTCTCAGGACAGGTTCTCCTTGATAAAGCGTCTGCATTACCGTGAGACAACCCTTTTCGGTGCTTGATCTCCATGTCATATTCCTGGAGCCGCTGTATCCACCTGGCTATCTGGCCTTCTGGATTCCTGAAGTTCAAAAGTCAAGTTAACGAGGCATGATCTGTCCGAAGCAGAAATTTTCGGCCGTAGAGGTAATGATGGAAGTGTTCTGCAGCTTTCACTATGGCCAGTAACTCCTTTCTGGTGACGCAGTAATTTCGCTCCGACTTTGATAAGCATTTACTCCAGTAAGCGATTACATGTTCATTGCTGTCAATTTCTTGGGATAAAACAGCTCCAATTCCCTCGTTGCTCGCATCAGTGTCCAGGATGAAGGATTTTTCAGGCTGAGTATAGGCGAGGATAGGCGTTGATGTTAAAGTCTCCTTCAGTCGTAGAAATGCATCTTCGCATTCTTTGGACCATTCAAACTTTTGCTTGCTCTCCGTCAGCTTATGCAAAGGTCGTGCAATGTCGGAAAAACCCCTCACAAACTTCCTGTAGTACGTGCAGAGCCCCAGGAAACTCCGCAACTGATGGATGTTTTCGGGACGACTCCAACTCCTGACCGCAGATACCTTTTCTGGATCGGTTTGTACACCCTCAGAAGAGATGATATGACCAAGGTAGTTCACTTCCCGGCGGAACAAATTACATTTGGACGGGCTTAACTTCAGATTGGCTTCCTTAAGCTTTTGCAGCACCTTCCTAAGATTTGCCAGATGTTCTTCGAAGCTGCGTCCCACGATGATGATATCGTCTAAGTAGACCAAACAGGATTCGTAAGAAAGTCCTCTTAACACTGTCTCCATAAGACGCTCGAACGTAGCTGGTGCATTGCAGAGGCCGAAGGGCATCACTTTAAACTGCCATAAGCCTTGTCCAGTTGTAAACGCTGTCTTTTCTCGGTCCTCAGGGTGTATCTCAACCTGCCAGTAGCCGCTCTTCAAGTCCAGGGTCGAAAACCACTTGTGTCCAGAAAGAATGTCCAAGGTGTCGTCTATCCGTGGAAGAGGGTAACTGTCTTTCTTGGTGATTTCATTCAGCCGTCGGTAATCGACACAAAATCTGGTGGAGCCATCTTTCTTTCGGACCAAGACGATGGGAGAGGCCCAAGGACTGGATGACGGTTCGATTACATCATTCTCCTTCATCTCTTTCAGGAGGGTCTCAACCTCTTCCTTCTTGGCGAACGGTAGTCGTCTTGGATGCTGTTTAATAGGGGGGTGTTCTCCAGTGTAGATCCTATGCTGCGTTAAATTCGTCCGGCCCACATCCTCCGATGTAGATGAAAACAGATGCTTGAAGTCGTCCACCAATTGTTCCGCAGCAGTTCTTTGATCTTTCGTTAATGGTGCACTCCCAATTAACTTCGATGTCAAGGACTCAGAAGACACAGTTTTGGGGGAATTGATTCTTCTAATGATGCAGTTTACTGGAGTACAAGTTGCTAACACTTCACCTTTCCGGATATTCCTTGGCCTTTCTTTCACGTTGGCGACTCTCACGGGAATTACATCCTTAGAAAGGTCCACAAACGTAGATGCTACCAGCACTCCTTTTAGGCTATTGCTTAGGTTAGGGTATTCAATGAGTCCAAATCGAAAACTATTGGTTTCTTCAATGGAGCCAGGTATTAATGATTCTGACCTTGAGGGAATCGATAAATCTGTTTGGGCTATTATTTGATGAGCGGATTTTACATCACTTTCTGCAGGGAAAACGGCTATGTCTTCTCTCATCGAGTGCAGCTCATTAGTCTTGAAGTCGAGAGTGAAGTCATATTTCTTCAAAAAGTCCAATCCGAGAATGAAGGGGTCCGTGATATTAGCGACGAATGCCGTATGATGGTAGGTGGCATTCCCGAACACTATTTCCAAGTCCACTTTACCGTCAATCTCGATTTTGTCACCTGTCACAGTCTGGAGACTTACGCGTGGCGATGTCCACAGCAGTTTCAATCCAAATTCACGAGCCACATCTGTCCTAACGATTGTCACATTGGCTCCAGTGTCGACAATCAGTTTGCAAGGATTCCCATTTACATGTGCGTAAATGAAAAGTCCATCACTGCCACTACTAGAAGAGGAAATCTGCAGAGCTCTGGTGGTGGTGATTTCCTTCCCTCGCGTAGCTTGGCGAGCCGGACAACTCCTTCGCAGGTGTCCTTCACTACCGCATTTCCAGCACTTCTGCTCTTGTTTCTTTTCGGCTGTTATGCTGCTCAGATGTCTTGCCAAGTCACCGAGTTGTCTCTCGAGTTCAGCGAGGTGGGACGACCTGGAATCAGACTCATCAGCTTCCAGTGTTCGGATGGGATGGCGATCCACACGGGTTGCTTGCTGGGCGGCCTCCAACTTCATCGCATACACAACAGCAGAATTCAGGTCTTTGACATCCGCCATCCGTAGAGCTTTCTGGATTTCCGGATCTCGAACCCCGTCGATGTAATAGTTGAGTGCCAGGTTGTCTTGAACATCCGCAGGACAATCGCAAAAAGCAAGATGAGACAGTCTCACGATGTCCGCCGCTAGCTCTTGCAGGGTTTCCTCGGTTTTCTGGAAACGGGACTTCAACTGGAGTCGACTGAAATCTTTCTGCCACTTCTCACCAAAGCGAAGCTCCAACGCAGATTTGAGGGCGGCGAAATCCAGGCGCTGGCTGTCCGGAAGGGTCTGGAGAATGTCCGCTGCGTCACCTCTCAGGGATGCTGCAAGATGACAGGCCTTGGTAGCAGAGTCCCATCCGTTCGCTTCCGCCACTATCATGAATTGAGTTTTGTAAACCTGCCACGAAGTTTTCCCATCAAATGTGGCAAGTTTAATGGACGGTCGAGCAACCGATGTGGGAGCGCCAAACTGTACAGAGCTGCTTTCCGCGGTCGCCAATCTCCTTTCCACGTCCTTAAAGATCTCTTCTTTAAGTAGATGAAATCTTCTATCTTTTTCTTCAAATTTATTTTCTACAGCATTGAATCGGCTTTCAACGGTATCAAATTTTTCTTCAATAGCATCAACTCGATGCTCTATGTCATTAAATTTATTTTCCATCACAGTCTTTACCGAAATAAGGTCGTTTTTAATTTCCTCTTGGTTAGACGCTAAGTCCTTTTTCAGCACCGTTAAATCGCTTTTTAACCGGTCTTGATTTGCTAACATACTTGCAGTCAGATCACTTTTTAATTGTTCTTGATTAGCCGCCAAACTTTCAGCCAAGTCGCTTTTCGCAGCATTAATTGCTTCCAGAAGTTGTTTTAATTGGTCATCCATTGCGCGAGTAATCACCATAAAAACAAAGTCTATAAATTCAAACAGTCTTTATGAAAAAATGTCCAAAGTCACACTTACTCCAAGAAAGTCCAGAAGAAGCCCCACGTTGGGCGCCAAATTGTAACGGATTCGGTGCGACTTCCACTTTTTTGAAATGAAAACACAGTTCTTGATAAAAACACAGGAAATTTATTTACACTATGTACAGGAAAGATCGTCAACAACTGCTAAATTATTCATCAGCAATAAAGCAATTATCACACAACACCGTAAACTCAACGTTTACACACGTATTTACTTCCAAATACGAAAACAACACAGCGAAATGCCTCGCTATAAACAGAGCTAATACACACTCTCAGTTCGAAACCTCAATCGAAACTCTCCTGTTTATCACGTGGGACGCCTTTATAAACATCGAAAGAAATCTCTCAAATATTCCACAACATTCTTTCGGCTTTCCGAAATGCGTAGACCGTTATCAATGAAAAAAAAAGAAAATAGGGGTCGTATACTTTAGCCGAATGAAAAGGGGTTGTATATTCATTACGGGAAACTATTTACAGGTTACGTTACTACAATAATTACTATTTACAGGATTTGTAACAATATGATCAGGGTGTCGTTTTTGTAATGCTCAGTGGGGGGGGGGGGGGCGTAGCCAGAAGAAAATTTCGGATGGAAAATTTACGGCTACGTTTCAAAGGAGAGGTGGATTGGTTTTAGTCGCTTTTTATGGTCAATAAATAAAAACATTCCTATTTCAATGTAGGGAAATGTATCCCCATATCCTCTCCCTGGATACGCCCCGATGATACAAGCAAGATAAGTGTTATATCTCTTGTTAAATTTAGCCCGAAATGGATGAAAAACTAATAGAAGTTCTCCGTAGATTTAACGTAATGTATCCAAGAGAAAATTATAGATTAACAGAATGGTTCAATTCTGTTATTGAATTGACTGGAAATCATCATTATGTTTCATTATGAACAGTTTGTTAAAGGTTCCGGTGCGACTTCCAACTTTCTTGAAAGGACGACACAGTTCTTGAGAAAAACACAGGAGATTTATTTACACTATGTACAGGAAAGATCGTTAACAACTGCTAAATTCATCATCAGCAATAAAGCAAATATCAATCAACACCGTAAACTCAACGGTTACATACGTATTTATATCGAAATACGCAAAAATACAGCTCGAAAGGCTTCACAAGACAGAGCAATACATGCTCTCCAGCGTACCGCTGCAACGATTCACAAGCAAAAACTAACTCGAGACTGACTTTTTATCATGCGGGACGGCTATTTATAGACATCGAAAGAGAACTCTCAAATATTCCACAAGATTCCCGAAAAACGTAGATCGTTATCTTATTTCTTTCTATTCACAAATTTTATCATTCAGAAATGAGGGGACCGTATACTTCAGCCGAATGTACAGGGGCTGTATGTTCATTACAAGAAACTATTTACAGGTTACGCTACTACAATAATTTTAGATGAAAGATAATTCAATAAACGCCAAATTTAGCTAGATTACGACAAATTAATCACAAAAATAATTACTATTTACAGAATTTGTAACAAGTTTAAAACTTTTTGGCGATCACGCAAAGGAAACTGGCCGAATACAAATGTAGTTTTTGCTTTTATTTTTTACTAGCCGCCTGCGGCGACCAGCTGGTTCACCTTCTTACGCCATTCGCCTTTCTGTGTGAGCAGCCACCTACGGCGGCTGTTTGACTAACTTGTCGTTTACCTTTTTACTTCAAGTTTGCCGCCTTCGGCGGCTGTTTAAATAAATTAAGCAGCAGTATTAATCAATCCATCTTTATCTTTTTTTTTTTTTTTTGTGCCATTCACATTTTTACGCAAAGATTGCCGCCTTCGGTGGCTATCTACCTTTACGATCTATCTCTAAATTTTCTTATCCATCTCTACTTATTTTAACCTCCCGGCCATTTCCTAATAAAAACAAACATCACTCAAAAAAACGATTTTTTTTTTTTATTTAAGTAGAACAAAAAAAAAAAAAAAAAATCCCCGTAGTGTGCAAAAAGTAGCGTTTGACAAAGATGAAAAGATCTCGCTGTTTTTATTGAATTAAATGCGCACAACTATGAAATGTAACGTAATATAGATACAGCAAAAGGTCCAGCTTGTGGGGGGGGGGATGGAAAAAGAAATAAATGCAATCCCTAACTAAAACAAAAGAGGAAAGAAAAAAAAGCAAGCGCTGCTGGAAAAACACGTGGTCACACGTCATAAAATGTAGAAGTAAGCTATATAGTAAAAAAAAAAAAAAAAAAAGATTAACATTGCTTGCGATTAAGATTCCATCGTAAATATCGAATCGAAATCCAAGTTGACGTCACAAGCATAAGAGATTGAAGAACGCTTTTTTTCGACCGATGCGTGAGGAGACATGATGTGTTCAGCATTAAAAAAATTGTAAAAAAAAAAAAAACTATTGCGTATTTTTAAGAACTTTTTTCTTCTGAAGGGGGCGAAATGTTTTTACTATTACCAACTTAAATTTTAGAAATGAGGCTTTGATACTTCTCGCAGGATGATATTAGAAAAAAATAAAACTCAGGAAAAACTGCAAATTAAATTTTTTTTCAAAAATTCGTAAAAAATACAAAAATTGCTCTGTCTTCAAATTTTTTTCATTAATCATATTTAAAATTAAATTTCCTACCCTACAGTACAAAAAATATTTGTGTGGTGCGATTGGTTTGGGGGTCTGTGAGGTAAAAAGTATAAAAAAGTGCTAAAAATGACATAAAACATTAAATAACTTTTTTTCTAATCAAAATATCAAAAATCGAAGCCCGAGGTGCACATCTTCAGCAAAACTGCACCTGTATACCAAATTTCATCTTTCTAGGCGTTACCGTTTTCCCGAGATGCGCGCCACACACACACACACAAACATCTTATTTTATTATATGTATAGAAGATGTTCTTTTTTTGGGTGTGTTATTTAGAAAAGGTAAAAAACTGTAGAACACTTCGTTTCTTTTGCAATGATGACACTAATTGTCTGTATAACGTTCTTTCCTCTGAAAAATTATTTGCTTGATCTTTACTAATAATAAAGTTGAAAGTATCTGTGTCTGGATATCTGGATCTCTGTTAGCGCATAGCGCCTCGACCGTTCGGCCGATTTTCATGAAATTTGGCGCATACCGGTGAACACCTCGAAGCGATTTTTCAAAAATTCGATTTCATTCTTTTTTTATTCCAATTTTAAGAACATTTTACCAAGCAAATTATCATAACGTGGACGAGTAAATTACTAAATTTTCATAACGTGGAATCGTAACATGAGCAAGCGAATAGCCATAGCGAATTGGCGAGAAATTCATCATCCATTATCTATAAATATACAGACGAACCAAATGACCTTTTAATTTTTCTACTACGGGCAAAGCCGTACGGGTACCGCTAGTGCATCGACAAAAAAGAGTTAAAGAAAAAATGAAAATAAATGTTTTAGGTTAATAACCTTATTCTTATAAAATTAGAACAGAAAACTATACTAATCAGTTTCCCTGCATTTCTGACTCGTAGTACAATAGAACTTCGTTTTCCGAACTAACGGATACCGAAGGCAACCTGAATGATCAAAAATCCAGATAGTATGGGTAAAAAGAAAATATAATCCGTACAGAAACACTTATTGTTCCCACGGCAAAAAACTACTTTGTAACAAAATTACATGGAACTACATTGAAACCCCGATCTAACATCTCCCGAATCTACGTTTTCCCCACATTTCACGTTTGTTTCCATCAAGTCCCTGTTTTTCCGTACGCTAGTAATGTCAATTTAAACCGAATGGAGATTTTGTTACTTACGAATTTCCCGCATTTTACGTTTTTACGGGAAAGTATAAAAATAAATAAATGTTCTAAAATAAACAACATGTTTCCTTTTGAACTTTTCAAAAGCTAATCCACACTATTAAAAGCTAATCTATCAAAACAGAAATGCCTCTACTCCATTCGTAAAAAACCAGGAAAAAAAACATGCGAAGTATTACAATCCTGGAAGATCCTGCATTTACTTTGAATTCAATGACTAAAAAATAACTTACTGTTGCGGACTATTTTCAACCTAAACGCCCGGAACGCAACTAAATGTGTTAAAATTATCTAAAATGGTTTGCATAAGAATGTTCTTTTCGTAAAATATAAATATACGAAATTTTTTTTCGTAAAATTATACCCAATGGCGTCGCTACGGGGGAGGGACGTCAAACCAGAAGTGGGATGGCAAGTTTAAGGGGGGGGGGGAGGGTCCGTCCCACCCAAAGTGGAATGACAAGGTTTTGAAAAATATGAAGCTAAAATTCATATTTAAGACAGCAAATTTTGAAAAAAAATTCGGAGGAAAACCCCTGGACCCCTATTTTCCACCCCACATCATTAAATGAATACTATACTCAGGATTAGGTTCATATTGTTAGTACACTGTAACAAATTTCGGAAACGTATCTGGATATATCGGAAACGTTTCCGAAATAGTAGGAATCCTTCATCCAATAGCGAACTCCTCAATATTCAGAAAGCTTTTTGTTATTTCAAGATATCTAGAAGCGGAAGTGATGACGCAACGCTTCGAAACCTATTTCATCCTTCCAACACAGGCGCCAATGAGTCGGAAATAACGAGAACTTCTTTTTTTTCTTATCTATGGTTGCTGCAGTCAGCAACTGTGTAGCATTGGATTGCTTGTTATTTCATGTCTAGAGAGTAGTAAAATGTGTCGAAACTAATTTTACGTCTTTGCATTTTGGACTGCCCTTGATTTTTTAGACGGTGTACGCAGCTATTAAGTTAGTTAATAACCATTTGCTTCTTTACAATTTCCAATGCGACAATAATTAGATATATATTGTGTGTTCAAGCGTGAATAGTTTTAACACCCGTGTTTATACTTAATGAAACGAAACCCTTTGGATTACTTATTCAGTTGTAATGGAGGTACTTAGATTTTCTTCCGCTCATGTTCACTTGTAAGTATTAATGAATATTTTAAAACATGTTGTTATATACATTTATATTTTTGTTGATTTGCATTTGATGAGGCTCCAATTGTAACTGTTTTTGGGTTTATCGAATTAATTTAAAGTTATCCTACAAACCTATGTGCGCGGTGTACTATTTGTTGTAACCAACTGAAACTGATTAATTACGCAAAAGAAGTAAGATTTATATTTGAGAAGCAATCACAGAAAAGTTATTTCGAAATACTTGGATGTACATACATTTTGGTTCAAAAAGAAAAAAAAATCAATTGTTTAATTCATTAGAAATATGGTAATGCAAATATTTTCTAGTATTGCAATATGCTTCACAAAAAATGTGCCGGTATAATTTATCTTTTTTTATTATAATTTATTCATTCATTTAAAAATATTTATACCATTAGAAAATGACCATGTTATCTATTAATAAGAACATAGTTATGAAATTAATTCATCTGCTTATTCATTTTGTTAAATGTGGTTAACAATTAAAAAATTCCTTGACATTAGTTCCGAAAATAACATTTCCTTCGTGGATATACTAGTTTAATGTAGGAAAGTCAGGAGGAATGAGTCAGTGGCAAAAATGGAACAGCTGCATTTACATGCTGAAATAAAAAGTAATATTATTTCATGTCATCGTTTTAAAAGTGATCAGTTTTTAAATACTATGTTATTAATATGCAATGCACATATGGTGAGAAGACGAGGGGCGTTCACCACGCAGACTGTGTCATTGACATTTTCAAGAGGTTGCTCTTTTTAAGGTGGGGGGCGCTTTATATCATTTTATGGGTGCACCATCACTCTTATGGTGTGGGGGGGAGGGAACTCTCGTATATATGAAATGGAATAATCATGTAATAGAGTTCAATGTTTTAATAAATAAAATATATAATGCATTTTGCGCACACTCTAAATCAGTAACCTATTTTGATTAAGTATCTATATTTGTGATAAACTGGAAAAGGGCAAGAACAGAGGAATAAACCCGAATGGTTCCAGCAGGGGGACACTTTGTTTCGGTACACTTTGTTCGTCAAAGAAATTGACTTGACGTGAACGAATTTCGGAACGCAAAGTGTAGGTAAGTTCTGTCAAATTTTATCCGAAAATAAAAGCTATCAAGTTTGATACAAGATACGTATTTAAGTTCTGCATTAAAAATACAATACGTTGATAATTTTGTCTTGAAAATATTGAGAGAAAAACTGAAGTTTAATATTGTTTAACAAACAATCCCACTTCTGAGAAAGTACTCCCCTTCCCTCCTCCGACGATTTTGTGATTATGAATGAAACTACTATATTATTTCATAAATTTTCAAAAATTTATAACTGTGCATATGTTATGCTGTTAACCATGCTATTTGTCATTAGAAATTCAGAAAAAAAAATCCACGAATGATTCTAAAATTGCTTGTTTCATTGCTCTTAGATATGAAAGAATTGAAACTGATATGGCATGCAATACTATTAAAAAACAATTATTTTTTAGAAAAAATCACGGAAAAGGATTCCGAAATTCTCAGAAACGTTTTTGAAAATTGTTTGGAGAATTCCGAAATACTCGGAAACGTTTTCGAAACTTTCATGAACCACAGCTGCACAGAATACTCAGAAACATTTCTGGAAATTACGGAAAGAGGATTCCGAAATACTCAGAAACGTTTCTGAAAATTACAGAAAGAGGATTCCAAAATACTCAGAAACATTTCTGGAAATTATAGAAAGAGGATTCCGAAATACTCAGACACGTTTCCGGACATTACAGAAAGAGAATTCCGAAATACTCAGAAACGTTTTTGAAAATTTCATGAACCGCAGCTGCACGATATACTCAGAAACGTTTCCGAATTTTTTTTACAGTGTACTTAGACCTAGTAGTGACTTCCTCTTATACCAAAAAAAAAAAAAAAACTGAACCCCATTATTTTTCCTTGTGTGTTTGAGATACATTTGAAATAATTAAGGGGCCATTAATTTTATACGTTCCCTTAATTTTGACCTCTCGACGGCCCCTCTCGACTTGCACATCAAGGGCAAGATATCTAAAAAGCGTTCATAGTTTTTATTGGTCTTTCGTATTTGATTTTTTGTTGTTGCCCACTAAAATTTTTCTTTATGACACAAATATATTTGTCTCTGAAAATTGTATGAATTTCATGTTCACATCCACTATAATATTAAAATCTGTTCGCGTCCGTCTGTCTGTCTGTCTGTCTGTCTGTCTGAAGATCGATCTCCTCGAGAACCGCTGCGAATCGAGAGTCGAACGAGATACCGATCAATTCGAAATTTTCCAAAGAAAACAATAGAACCAATCTCGTAATTGTACGACTTTAATTAGCGGAGATATTAATCCACTATAATATTAAAATCTGTTCGCGTCCGTCTGTCTGTCTGTCTGTCTGTCTGTCTGAAGATCGATCTCCTCGAGAACCGCTGCGAATCGAGAGTCGAACGAGATACCGATCAATTCGAAATTTTCCAAAGAAAACAATAGAACCAATCTCGTAATTGTACGACTTTAATTAGCGGAGATATTAATTAAAACGTTAATTAACATAACGTTATTCAGGAACTTTTATTTCTTTCCTGTTGCCATTTTGCGTATGAGCAAGTAAAATTCTAATAATTGTTTTAAAAGAGATTTTTTTGGCTGCTGTCCAAATCTTAAAACAACGTTTCCATCTAGAATTTCATTTTAAATTAGTTTAAAATTGGGTGCCCTATTCGGGCATAGCCTTTATTTTATCGTCTGTCCTTTTATTTATTTTTTACATTCAACGTTCTTAACTCTTTTCAGCATATGAAAGTAGTTTCTTTAGCTATGTTTATTGATTGTAGTGTAAGTTTATCATTCACCGGCCTCATATTTTAGTACACTTAGGATGTGCGACTAATTATGTTTATTTTGTTGGACTTTTTCCCGTCACATGGGTGAGTTTTCGAATTGTAATAACTCTCTTTTTCCTTCCTGTTTCTATTTTAAAAATACAGTTTATATCGTTAAAAGAACATGTTAAACTAAGATTGTTTGGATTTCTTTGTGAAACAGAGTTGAACAAAAAAGATTGTTTTTAAGGATTTAAACTAAAGCTAAATTACTGATCTGATGACTTGGTATTAAATTAATGCTTATTGGTATTTATTTAGTCTTGGTGCTTTAGTTTCACATAATCAATCAAAATGTGTGTGTCATTTTATGTAAAAAGATGATCGTAATTGTACATAAATATTTCAGATATAGTCTATCAGATTTAATTCAGTTTAAAGTGACCAGAGATTGTAGTTGATAATGCATATATTTTCATCTTTTGTGCTAATTGAAAATACTCATTACTTGTATCATTGATACCTATGATTAACGTTAAAGAGATTTTTGCCAAAAATAAGCTCTACTGGTGTTTTGCAAACCTTGCATTACGCGTATTTATTTACTCCTTAGCGCTTTAGAAACTGATGTCAGAGTAATACAAAAACATCAATTGGACATCTCCTTCATTTTTTAAGTAGCCCGTGCAACGCCGGGCGCGCAGGCTAGTAGATTAATAAAACTTGTTTTGTTTTTCGTTTGTAGGGCGGGGGAGGGCGGGGACTGACACACAAATTACCACCCCAGGTGTCACCCATGCTAGGTACTCCACTAATTATACATTTTTAAAAGACTCATTTTTAATACCTTTAGTTTTTTCTATTTGATTTTTGCTTTCTGCGTATATTTCCCGTATTTTATGTTTTGCTGTGTTTTACCCAGTCCCTTGAGAAAAGTAAAATCGAGGTTTCACGGTATTTAAGAGATTTAAAAAATACCAGATTTATTTTCCACATAATTTTTAACAAAAAATAGGTCCACTGTCTTCTGGTTCCGACACTTGTGTCATTTTAATAAAGCATGGTCAATCTAAAACTTTATCATCAAGTTCAGTTGCAGTGGTGTTTGATCATAAATCAATGTAGAAACTATGCAGGAGCTGCATATTTAATCAAAATAATAAAAATAATCATTAAATAAAAACAAAAAACCCGACTGCGTAAAAACCAAAAAAACTAAAAAGAAAAATGTATAAGCCCAGTATTCAGTAAATTACCGCCCATTAGCCAGGGTTAAAGCAGAAATACGTGAAATACACCGCCAGTTTCGCACTCTTGGCTTCCTTAAGAGGTTTTCCATCTCCAGCTCAGTCACTTTCCTATGCCGGGCTGATGAGTGCTAAAGCACGAAACTGCAGTCCTCGGCTGGAAATGACTGAGCTGGCGGTGTATTTCACGTATTTCTGCTTTAACCCTGGCCTAATGGGCGGTAATTTACTGAATATACCTTGCTTCGCGTTCAATCTTCGAGTTGAACCGAACCATTGCTTCGGTCACTCGTCTGGTCTGCTAATTCTATATTAGCTACCAGTTTGTTTCGCAGTCTTGGCTTCCTTAAGAGGTTTTCCATCTCCATCTCAGTCACTTTCTTATGCCGGGCTGATGAGTGCTAATAAGCACGAAACTGCAGTAATCGGCTGGAAATGACTGAGCTGGCGGTGTATTATAAGCCCAGTAGTTTAGAATGCTATTAAGTACTACTGAATAACTGCACCATTGAAATAGTTTTATATTCGTACACAGATAAGACATCATAAATTCAAAAACAGAATAGAAGGATCAACAGTCGGGGCCCATTCGAATTTTACGGGATTCCTTGATTCAAAAAGGAATGGGCCCCGACTGTTGATCCTTCTATTCTGTTTTTGAATTTATGATATATCTTATTTGTGTACGAATATAAAACTATTTCAATGGTGCAGTTATTCAGTAGTACTTAATAGCATTCTAAACTACTGGGTTTATACATTTTTCTTTTTAGTTTTTTGGTTTTTACGCAGTCGGGTTGTTTGTTTTTATTTAATAATTTTTTACTGTACTTTTTAGTTAATTTTCATTGACTTAGTCATTATGATTATAAGACTCGCAATCTTGTCATTTCATTGAGTGAATTTGTATTGTGAGGTTTATTAAGTAACTTGCGGTGGTTTAAACTGCAGATAATTAGTCCCTCTAGGGACCTAACTCGGCTTAAAGCTACATGTGCTTGACCTCTAGCAAAAATGCGAGAACTAAGTCAACCACAGCACAGTTATATAAACAGCCTGTATAACTTATGATGACGCGAGCTAGCAAACATCGTCAGTCAAATCTTTCTCGCAAAACTAAAAATCCTGTCGCGAAAGTACACGTAGCGTAACTCAGTCCCCTGAATCACGACAAAAACAAATGAGGGGAAAATACATCCGGAGCGAGGGTGGAAGTCCAACCCACTGCCTCAAGTGTGAGAAGCAATCGCTTAGACCACTCCGCCACTGAGGTCCCAATTAGGAGACGCTAGTAAACAAAAAACTCAGGTAGTGAAAGCTACCTGCATTTGCCTCACGCTGTATCGTACGCAGGTAGTGAGCGACACAGCGACTGCGTGCGACACGATCCCGTACTAACAAAATGGCAACTGGTTGTTGATATGGAGAATTTTGATTACTGTCATGTGTTTAGTGACACTCCCAAGGTTAAGACAAATCGATTGACGTAAGAATTACCAAAATTGGCCAAGGTGTTAAGCCTGTAGAACGCCACATAGAAACAGACATACATACATACATATCCTGATAAACACATTACCCTCCTTTGCGTCGCGCACTCGCAGTCGGGTAAAAAGGGAATGTTCGGTGTTCTTTGAGTCACGTTCTCAACCCTGATAATTTAAAATTATCTATGTAAGTATAATTTTCGTTTCAAATCTACAAATTTAATCTGGATAATCCGGAAATTCGGATAAAGGTGGATCGAATAAACGAGGGTCTACTGTATATACATTATTTAACACTATTCACTTCTAATTAATGATGGTGAATATAGATAAGAAAATCTTTTATTAGTACAGCATGGCTCTGATAATAAGACGGGAAGCGTTCATTTTTGTTTCGAGAAGAAAGAGAAGTAATTCTTATATTGGTACAAGACGACCAATAACTATCAAATAGCATACTGGTGAAGCAAACTGTATTCTTCACCCCTCTTTTAACAAATGGAATTGTTTAATATGTCAATGTGTGTGCGTATATTACGTATTTATGTCTGTATGGATACATACGGGCTTCTTCGTCTTAATACATTTTATTAAAAAAAATTAGCGCGAGAAATTCTGAATTTTACCAGTGCTTTATAGTTCAACTCAGCATCAAAATGTCAAATAATAGTTTTAGTGTCACATTCAGGGCTTTAGGAAAATAATAGCTGGAGAAAAAAATCTGATTTTAAAAGCAACACATGCAGATGAAAGCGTAATATATGCATTCATTAAACCAAAAAAAATGGCATGGGCGTTCCAAGGTGCTCTTTTTTAACATTCTTTTTCAGCATAGACGCGAAAAGAAAATGTAAAAGAATATTTTCACCTCTTCCTGCCAAAAGCTAGCGAGTATAACAAATGATGAAGCTATCGATCGAAACAGGGCCTTAATTTGCGCTTTGACTTATGGAGGCATTTTCTTGGCAAAATATTGATATATTCTTGAAAGGAAAAATTTAGATCAAGACATATTTGAACTACACTGCAGCATTAACAGGATTTTTTTTTACACTTTCCCGTTTAAGGCAGTGATGGCGAACCAATGACCCCCGGGTCGGATACTGACCCACGAATACTTTTTAATTAACCCACGAGTTCAGCTTTTTAAACTCGTTCCTTTTAAAATGAAAAAGCAAACAGATAATCCAAAAACTTGAAAAATAAAACTACACATGCAATATACACTCCTGTTTGTGAAAATTGCAACACCACGAAGGACATACGCGAGTGAGCGGAAAATTGCAGGAAATGTAAAGTAGGGCATTGATATGCAAAACTTGTAATCTGAATATTAGCTAAAATAACTAAGTAAATGAATCAATTTGAAAATATTAAGGAATTTCTTTCATTCTCTTGGTTCGTTCTTGGGTTAAAAATATAAACTTGAAATATTTATTTCTTGGCGTGGCATGATGAAAAAAATACTGATTTCATATTTTATCATTTATTCAATTTTATGGCTAACATATACTTATACATATTCCCACACGATATTTAAGCAAAAATTTCTTTCTCCTCCAGGCTTTCTGAAAAGGGGAGGGGAAAAAAAGAGATATGAACATTTTTCGGGAACGGGAAATTCATGCAAAGGATACTTGAAGAAATGTTTTGGAAAAACAGGATTTTAATGCAATAAATCATTTCAAAAGCGTGTTGCTGGCGATAACTTTTTTTTTTTCTTTCTATTTTCTATCCGGGAGATTTTTCGTTGAAGATTTAAATTCTAGTTGATCGTGATTTTATATTTTTAAACATTTCAATTATAGTGAGTAGCCAATCCATTAGCAGCAAAGGCATATTTTGCAAGACCATTTTAATATTAACTAAGTACAGCAGTGATTCTCAACTTTTTGAGCATTCGCGACTTCGTTTACCATCTTAATTTTCATCTCCTTTCTTCATTATAAACTAGTAGCATAAATGAAAACACATTTTATTGGTCGCTGGTTGCGAATTGCAAATGTATTATGTAGGAAAGACACTGAGGATATCAAGAGTTTGAGTGTAAATTCATTTATTTGATAGATTCAAACATCACACACTCTCACCTTCTACTCTTCTTTGCACAAAACGTCCTTAAATAATTAATACAGACGGCGCTGCCATAATAAAATAATGCACATACGCTCAAGAATTTAACGCATTTTAAGTATCGTGATAATAAAACTACATTAGGGCCTCAACTAAAAACTTACACTAAAACAATGAAACTTCGTTTTTTAAAATGAATAATAGATTAACACAGCATTCATTATAGTAGAAGGGAGTAGGGATACTTGATCCTCCAGGAGACTAGTTCATCCTTTCGAATCTCGACACTACTATATCGCAGAATTTTGATGCACAACATTACTGAGCTGCTATGGTATGTTAACATCCCCCAAGTTTCAGATGATCCATTTTGCACATACTTTTGAGGTCGTGTGTCATTGTCAGTTTTCAGAAGTGAGATTATTTTTTTGGATTGTGGATCAAGGAAGTCGCTAGCCTTTTTGAAGAGGCAAATCAGAACATACATTGTTTTTGTGATAGTACGTAGATCATTCAGAAATTTGTTAAAAATGTGAGAAGTGCCAATTCGTAGCTTTTCTTTTTTGGGATAATTTTGAAATATGTCTGAAAAGTATACCTGGTAATACCTGACCATTTCGAACCAAGGAGACTTTATTCGGTATCAAGTGTCCATTGATATGATTTACACATCACTACAAGCTATAACGGAAATGCCATTGCGTTGCAAAATATAGAATACCTAAAGTTAATCCTCTATTAATAGCGAAAGCTTCAAAAAAGCTGACTTAGGAAACGTTATCACATTTTAAGAAAATACTCACACCAACTATTAAATTTAATGACTGTCGGATGCTTTATGCTTCCCAAATCTTTGTTGAAATTCAAAATGATTGTTTTTTTTTTCTTTCTTTTCTAGGCTAACCAATTAACTTTCCTATCAATAACTTCAACTAATTGTTGGTGTCAATTTTGAAATATACTTAAAAGTTTATAACTTTTAAACACTATATTTTCACGTTACTGTAGTATGTGCCAGAGAAGTGGGGTACCTTTTCCACTAGAGGTCACATTTAAATTAAGCAATACTGATGGTAAATAAGCTGAAGATTCGCATAAGCTGAAAAACCTTTAAACTACTTTTATGTACTTATGATAGTTTTAATTTTTTTTAACCAATTTATTGCATTACATAGTAATAATTTAGAAAATTTAGTCATTTTCTGTATCATTTATCATAAAATACAAAAAAAAAAAAAAAAAAAAGGTGCATTACTTGTTATAGTATTAATCTTTAATTAAATTTGCTATAAACATCTACGTATTTAAATATGAATTCAAATAAAAAATATTAAAAAAAATATTTTTTAAGCATTTACAATTAGACTAGAAAATCGCCCGTCAAGACATGACGAGTGAAAATTGCTTTCTACATTTGAACGAAGCATTTGCCTGTTTGGTGATATTTTGATAGTTGACATTTTAACCCTAACCCCAGTGGATTAAACCTAAACTCCATCGTTGACCACTTTTTCGTTTCTTCATTTCCCTGAAATGACACAGTCTTGACAGTAAAACAGCTTAGTTACCGGATCCAGTTCAGCCATGTCAGAATTAAGCCATGGATGCCCATATGCAAAATTTTAAAGAGGGGGGGGGCACAGATATTTTCCCCATAGTTTAGTAGGATATTTTCCCCATAGAAATCAATTTCAATACAGATTAGAATTATTAAAGTTTGAAATTTTTAATAAATTATTCATTAATGACTGGAGAAGAAATGTTTTTACATTTTTTGCAAAGAAAAAAGTACTGAAAGCATGGAAGTTCTAATTTCTAAGGGGGGGGGGGCTTGAGCCCCCACTTACCCCCTATATGGGCTCCCTTGAATTTAGCCTTTCCCTGCATGTTAAACATTACCAAAACATATTATAAAATTATTATGCCGTGGCGCGAGTTTCATTGTTGATGGCGTTCAGGAGTGTTACTCGATCATTAGCTGTTATATATTATATGAGAATAATAAGAAGTTTATTAGAAAAATAATAACTACGTTATAAAACAAAACACCACATAGTAATGATACTGAAAACAATTTTTAAATTCGAGGAAAAATTTAAGGGGCATTTGCTTTAGTTTCTTGCTTGAAAATAATTGAATAATTGATGAAAGCTTTATAATTAAGGCAGTGAGAAGCAAAGGGATCTAAGTGGAAAAATTAAAAATTTGGAGATAGTCAGTACAAATAGACGGGAACTTCTTGAGGCAAGAGCTAGTACCAAGAGCCCTGGTAGGTGCTGCTGTACAGCACGATTTAAAAAAAAACAATGAAAGCCTACCTAGACGTTATCTTTTAGCTCATTTTACTCAAAACTTGAAAATATTCACTTACATCCCTTTGCCTCTCACTGCCTCAATTGATCTCTCAAATCAGCACCTACATCTTGCGTTTTCAAACCAGCAACTTTTAAACCAGTTGGCTCGTGGCAGTAACTGCTTCCAAAGCAGGAAAACAAATGGGCGTACATGTCTCTTAGGATCGTACGTCTTAAGAATGAATGTTTAACATCCTATTCTCAGGACTCTACGGATTCCTTTTAAGTGCCAAAAAGGGATTTGAAGACAATATCTTCCCTTTACTCAAATAAGTAGTTCCGTCCTACTCTCGGATATATCCACTGAATATGATTCAAATATTAGTTTCTCACAGTAGTGGTATCATCAATTTCTTAAATTCTTTCAGTACATTATGCTGCTGATGAAACGAGTATTTCTCTTTTTCATTTCTTTTGTCAAGTGCTCGCGGTACAAAGTGAATGATGCAAAGTGAAATAGTTTATTTCGTTTACTTGTTCATTCACTTACTAAATCACTTCCTTATTCATTTATTAATTCATTTACATTCCTTAATTCATTCATTCACTTATTAACCAATTTTCTAATTTATTTTAACACTATTTTAAAAACTCATTACTAATTTTTCTCACATATTAATTCAATTTATTTATTTCCTTTATTGTTTTTTTTATTTATTCGCTTATACATTTATTCGTTTATTTATGCATTCATTTGATCAAAAATATTTTTAATAATCAAATAAAAAATATTTTATTTTCCCCATGCAAAAAAAGTGAAATTTTCCACTTGTTTTAAAGGTATTTTTAAAGGTATTTAAGTTTTAAAGGTATTATATTTACTGCCCAAAGTGAAAAATAGTATAGTACAATGCAAAACAAATTTCCTATTTGTTCATTTTGAAAAAGGTAAGTTGCCTTAACTATTTCACTTGCCTCACATTCTCCCACATGATTTTAAAAAAAATGCTTTGAAACGATTTGTCACAACTGTAAAAAAAAAAAATTTAATGCATCAAGTAAAACGAATTCGTCAGCTATTTCTGGTACGCACAATTTTCTTTATTTCTCCTTTGCACGGCATAACTTTTAAAAATATTCGACGAATCTAAACAATAGCAAATCTTGTTGGAACGCATTTCCTTTCGCGAAGGAAAATTTCTGGATCCACATATTATGAGAGCTTTCCCCATTTGCAGAGCTAAGCTTTTGTGAAGAACGAGGGTTATGTTCGCAAAAAAGATCATTTATTTTTTCTCAGATATTTGTAAAAGTGTTAGGGCGATAAATGGCTGCTCCGTGATAACAATCATTCTAGAAAGAAATGCGCCACCTGAATCTAATTCAAAATTTTATTTTTCTGTATGCACGAAAAAAAAAGTTTTTGTACCAAAATATAAAAAAGGCATTAAAATTAAAATAAGAATGCGAGAAAGCACTTGAAGGCAGAGTCAGAGTCACTTATCTTGAGGTAATGCAGTCGGCTTTACAACTCCGGGAATCGGAGTCGGTTCTTTTCTCAACAGCTCTGTCAAGGCTGCAGAGTAAAAATATATTTTTTACTGGGTGTCTTTACATTTAGAAGTTCACACCTTTGACTTGAAAAAGAGGTTCCTTAAAACCCCGAAACACGTGTATTCTGTAATCTGTTTATTTGGGCTAAACAACGTTGGATATTTCCTGTTATTCTCCGGAACGATGGTTATATTTATTGAAATACAACGCCAGCTCAGTCATTCCAGCCGAGGACTGCAGTTTCGTGCTTATTAGCACTCATCAGCCCGGCATAGGAAATGACTGAGCTGGAGGTGTATTTCATGTATTTCTGCCTTAGCCCTGTCTTCAGGGCGGTAATTTCCAGAATATATGTTATACTTATAGTTGGTACAAAGGTTTAATTTATTGTTCCTCTTAAAAGTATGCTTGAAAATATTTTTGATGAAATTTTTCAAAATTTAACTTTTTTTTTTTAAAATAAAGTTGTTTAAATGAACTGTTTCAAAGTAAGGGTGATAAAAGAACGATTCTCTGATTAACCGATAATGAAAAAGAACGACATATTGCCCATCTCTAACCCAAAAGGTTTATTTTAAATTCTGCTTGTGTAAAGTTTGCTTCCTGGCAAAAAGAAAAAATAATTAGGAAATAATCGTACTATAGCTGATATTTAATTTCAGCGCAGCAATGAACAAAAGAAATAAAGACACCAAAATACGAACTTAATTCAAACCTTGTAATTTGGTGCAATGCTCGGAGCAATGCTCGAAAATGTTCCTCGGGGGAAAAAAATGTAATTTCATTATTAACTGCCTTCAAAGTAGAACGTTGCATGAATATAAACATTTTAAGATCGGGTGACTTTCATTTGAAAATGGCTAACTGAATTTCTATCACTTATGATATGCATAACATCAAAACTTTCGCTTCACTATAATAAGCAGCTGAAACTGTCAGCTAAGTTAATTAATCGCTCTATTACCCTGGAAGTTTTCTTTTAGCAGAATTAACTAGAAACCTTATTTTAATTTATTTCTGAAAGCGTTAAATAAAATAAGTCAAATGTATCTTGAACTAAATTAATTTCAAATAAAAAAGAACCGACTTCAAAAAAAAGAGGAACTAAAAATGTAAAAAAATAATTGGTCAAACTTGCGTACGATTTAATATCCAAACGAAAAATCAAATTTATTTTACAATTCCAGAACAAAACTCTTCTAAACTAAACACCCATATATATAATAAACGCTGATTTTAATTACCATACGATGAATTATTTTAATACCTAACTAATTATATACGATCTCTTAATTTTTAATTACCATTTAAATTCGAGGCCTCCTATAAAGTACTAACTAACGTAACTGAGTAGGTTTAGTTTTAAAGACTTTCGCGTTTTCATAAATTAGTGTTTTACTTAGGATTTGAAGGGTTGTCAGTTACGTTAGGTAATAGTTTACAGGAGGCCCCGACTTCAAAAGGTTATTAAAAATTAAGAGATCGTATATAATTAGTTAGGTATTAAAAAATTAATTGTATGGTAATTAAAATCAGTGTTTATTTTATAATTGTGTGTTTAGTTTAGTTGATTTTTGTACTGGAATTGTAAAATAAATTTAATTTATAGGTTTGGGAAGGATATTGTATGTAAGGATGACCAATTATTTTTTACCGACTTCAAAAAAGGAGGTTATGATTTCGTTGTGCGGCTTTTTATGTATGTTTTCGTATTGCTCCAAGAATACTGGACCGATTTGAAAAATTCTTTTTTCTTTTTTTTTTTTGTTTGGAAGGAGACTTTCTTTTAGTGCTTATTGCACGGGTTTATTTTGATGGGGACTACAGTCTGAGTGTCTTGCCTTCGTTATGCTTAATATATTTTTTATTACAGTACAGAAAACATATAAAGAAAACATGAAAGGATTTACATCAGAAAGTGGGGAAAGTACATCCGTAGCGAGGGTGTCTTGACCCACCGCCTCAAGTGGGAGAAGCAATCGCTTAGACCACTCGGCCATTGAGACCCCAATTAGTAGACTTAGTAACCAAAAAAATTCAGGCAGCATACCAATTTTAGAATAAGTGCAGAGATACATGGTGATGCTATTGTCTATGATGGTTCTTTCATCGTTCACGTAAAACGACCTATAACCGAAATTTTTTTGTTGGAGTATCTGAAATCTATTCAGGATACAGATGCAAGACATATAAGATGAATAGGATAAAGATATCATTTTGGAGAAAATGATTTGCTTCCTGAGCAACCACAAAATGGAAAGAAATGGAAGGAAATATGGAAATTAGCATAAATTCGGGACACGGTAAGACGTGTCGTGAGTACGCAAATTTTAGACTCACGACGTTGTTGGTCACGTGATACCGTTGATAAGCGATATGAAGGATTGGGCTCGTGATGACCATTGTTGTTCAAAAGCAAAGATTGACGGGAAAGAATCAATTGACGAACTTGCATTTTTCGGTATGTCATCCCGACATCCCTTAGATGATTTTATGAGTGGCCGTGTGGTTGGCAACATTGAAGAAGGGTAGAAAAATTTAGATGTAGCCAGGGAGCTCGATGTCAGCCATAGGATTGTTTCTAGAGTTTGGAAATCATTTCAAACAAATGGAATGTGTTGCAAATGTCACGAGGGAAGTCGTGTACGCAATACGACGTCAGCAGAAGATTGGTACTTTGTGCTAACAACGAAAAGGCATCAGCACAACACAGCTACTGAGGTAGCGAAGAAGTTTCTTGCTGATACTAGCAAGCAAATATCCCGAAAAAATGTAGCCAGACGTTGGAATGCTGTAAGGCTGTACGCCTGTCAGCTTGTTTTGTACATCCCATTGTTTACAAGTCAGTGTTTTGCTCGTTTGTAATGATGTCTTCAGCATAGCCTTTGGAGAGAAGTCGACTGGGCTTGTGTACTATTCTCAGATGAAAGCATGTTCCGTCTGTCGTCTAATTGTGGACGACAACTAACCTGGTATGAGAGAGGTACAGCACTCCAGCCGGCAAACATAAAAGAAAAGGACAAAAATCCTAGAAGTTGCGTCATGGTATGAGTAGGATTATGATCAATGGCCGTAGTTCGGTTGTGTGCTTCCAAACAAGACTATGGCGGCTAGTGATACATTAATGTTGTTCTACTGTCTCATGTTCACGTGTTTTATGGTGCTGCAGGCAATAAGTTAATTTTCATGGATAGCAATGTAACATGCCATTCACAATTGCCGTCAAGGAGTGTCTAGCTCTCTCAAAATATTCAACCCATTGAATGATCAGCACGTTCTATAGATCTGAATCATATTGAAAATGTTTGGGATGCTTTGGGGAGCAGTCTTGCTAGTCGACAACGCCCTCCAATAAGCAAGGACACCCTTATCCGCGACTGACTGAAGAATGTGATAAATTACCTCAACAGCTGCTGGATAATGTTGTGTAAAGCATCACATGACATGTGGAAGCTTACATCGCTCTCCATGGTAGCCATATCCCATATTAACATCTTACGCCGGAACGACTGGGGGCGGTAATTACATTTATTAACTTTTACGTATTCAGCCCAAAATGACCGTTTTGTCCTTTGAACGCTTTTCAACGCCTTCTGGATTTCAGACCGCAATAAATTATCGTCATTGCAATGTTCTAGAGTTCTGGCATTAGTGTATTTCACTTGCCATCGAATTACACTTACTTTTTTACGCGCTACATAGTTCATTTGAATCCGTCCTTAGCAATTGTCCACCAGTGTATAAGAGGAACTGGAGAAAGATATCATTTTGGAGAAAATGGTTTGCTTCCTGAAAACTGAATCAGTTTCCTCCGGAATGCAGATAAGAAGACAGAATTGTTTTTCATGATTGCACTGCCTACCATCTTGTTTTGTTCTTAATGATTCGACGGTGATTTTCATTGACGGTGATTTTCATTGCTCTAGCTCCATCAAATCACGAGGAAACTGATTTCAGGATCTTTGTACATGTTTTGGATGCTGTAGAAAGAGGATACAGGAGCATATGCGTAAGAACTATTGGCCCTCGCTGTCATTTTAGGCACATCATACTTTCATGAGCTGTAAAAAAAAGGGGATAAAGAAAACGGGGCTTAAATTTGAAGCTGGAAAACACTTTCGACTTGTACTGGTTCAAGATTTTGCTCACAAATTCGGTCAGCAAAAAGCGGTTGCTCAAAGAGGGTTTCACTCATTCTCAGCATAGTAAACAAAACATTTTAACTAGAAAAGTGTCTAACGATGGGACACAGTATGCAAATTAAGACGAACGGACGTCATCCATTGAATTGGCGTGTAAAAACATTTTTAAATAAGTCTTAACTGAATTTTCTGAGTCAAAGACTGAACGATTGATGAATGGTAATTAAAAAAAATGATTTTGTCGAATATAATTTTTTGAAGGGAGGGGGGGGGGGTATATTTGTTAATATCCTTTTCATTTTTTCCATGTTTCACCTAATGCATTTGTGTTAATTTAATTTATTTTCATACTAACTGGTTTCTAATGTTTTCTTTTTACAAATATAAAATTATGTTCGATTTTGTTTGCAGTTGTTGGTTACTTTCATACATGACACTCATTTTTCAACGTGTCTTTATAATTTTTTCCATGGCTGTATAAGACAATGACATCCAGGCTGCAGCAAAGAAGATTTGCTTGGATTTGTTTTTCGTTTCTTCGTAAAAAAAATCTTTTTATACTTGTACAGTCACAACAAGTACGTGAAAGAACCCTCCTTTCTAGAACCGACCCCACATAGTTTTACCCCCCCCCCCCCCCAACAAAAATATACTCAAGTCGAAACAGTATGTTTTATCTTTAAGATCTCTACATAGTATAAAATGAAGTCTCCCAAAAGCGTCTGTGTGTTTCAACTCGCAAAACTCGAGAACTACCTGTCTGATTTTGCTGAAACTTTCACCGTTTATTCCTTTAAGTCCTAAGGAGGTTTGCAGACCAGTTCGAAAATAAAAAATCGATGAATTGTTCTTTTTTTTTTTGAATTCCAATTTAGGTCCAATTTTCACATAAATTCCCGAATATGGGGATGAAAAATTACTTGTACATATTAATATTATATATCGTTAGAAAGAGTAGAATTTTCCGCTTTCTACGCAATTTGTTTCAATGCTCTTCCTTAATTAAGGAAGGAGTTATCTACGTTTTTAGCTCGAATTTGTTTAGGCTTAGCTGAAATTTAGGCACTACTTTCTTCATTAAATCTATCAATAAAAAGTAAAAGGGTTGTCCCACAGTTTTCTTTTTGACACCATTGGAAAAAGTGACATTTTTTACTTCAGATCTATCTCGACCTTTGGTCGAAAAACTAAGCTTCTATCTACAAAGGAAAAAAATGTTACAAACCCTTTTAAATCAAATTCAAAAAATCGCATTTCCATTCAAATTGTTAACCATTTTCTTTCGCATTTCAATTCCTTAAACTTATTTTATTTTGTGTTTCCATGGTTACGCTTTTTAAATCATCTTTCTCAATTTAATTTCTTAAAAGTATTTTAATATCTAACGTCATTGTTTGGAAGGGAAATTTTGCATAATGTTTTTTGTTAATTATTTAAGCCAGGCCCGTGTCCAGGATTTCATCAAGGGAGGGGTTTTAGCAGGCCTGTCACTTCAAAACATTTTGTTTTGAAGGGGAGGGGCAAAGCGTTTGATAGATACATTTTATCTGAAAAAACAACAAAATATGTACAAAAATGCTTAAATTCATCATGTTTGCAGGGATGTGCCAGTTGCGACAAACTGCTCCAAAAGACTGCTAAATTAACTTTTCTGCTCCAAAATCGGACAAACTTGCGCCAAAAGTGCGATTTTGCATTTAATGTTGCAGTTCCTTCAGCATATTTGGCAGTTTTTTCAGATTATCATCAAGTTTAGGCATTTGGAGCTTGTTTTTACGATTTTTTTTATATAGCCCCGATTTTTTGCGTATTTCAAAATCCGATTGCATCCGCTTTTGAAAAATTCAATCGTTTTAATTTATTATGTGATCGTTTCCTTTGAGTTGAAAAATTTTGCATTGACAATTATTTTCAACCATTCTTATCTTTTGTTTTAAGAAGAAGAGGACTTGTAAGTTCGTTTTCTTGCCATGCCCACTCAAAAATGTCAAACCTAGTTGCATCCGAATTGATCTAAGCCAATGCCATGTGTAAAAATTAATATTGTTCAACAGTTTTTAATCTTGGGTTTCTTAAGATTTTAGGACAGAAAATTGATCTCTAATTTTGGTTGGAGACACATAAGATAGCAAAAATCGGGGAATTCTAATGCTCTGGCGATGAAAATGCAGACATTTAAAGTTTCTGAGACTCAAGCATTACTTTCCATATTCTGAGCCTGCCTCAAAATTTTTATTTTTATTTTTTCACATGTATTTTAAAACTCCTTTTCTTATGACATCATTTCTTAAAAGCATTTTTTTTTTCATTGTAATTTCATTATTAATTTTGTAATTAAATACCAAATAGTTAAAAATTAAAGGTTTTAATGGTTTCCTTTGCTTGATCTTCAGATTTGTTAATCAATCAGCTCAGTATGTAACATATATGACTATGTGTATAAGGTCAAATGTTAGTAAATAACTTACAGGTACCAAAAAAATAAATAAATAAATAAATAAAAAGGATTAATAAATAGTTCTTTAAAACTCACTTGTAATTTGTTGAAGTAAAGTTTTTAAATTTAACTATTCTTTTTTAGCCTTTTTGAATATGTTTTTGACTTTTATGTATATATATCTTGTGTCTTTTACATATATGTATAAACTACAAAAAAGCAAACAAAATTTAAAAATAGATATCAAACACCAAAACTTAAATGTGAACAAAAGCAGTGATGTATTAGGGAAAGTAAATATGTGAACTAAATTTAAATCAGTGTAAGAGAGAAAAAGTAGAGCAGGACATGGCTTGTTTTTTGTGAAAAATATTAGACAAAAAAGAAAATAAATAAATAAATATAAAATAAAATAAAAATAAACAAATAAATAAATGTAATTAAGAGAGCTTCAATTAGTAGTTGGAGTGTTGGAGTTACGGTTTTTTGCATCCTTAATCTCCTTTTTTATCATTTTATCATGTCACACATATTTCTGTGCGTGAAATATACATAGTTGCTACAAATTGATGCAAAATTTAACTTTTCGCTGCTGCAAGCTGCTCCAAATTTGCAATTTTACTGCCCCAAGCTGCTCCAAATTCACCATTTTACTTCTCCAAACTCACCATTTTCCTGCTCTCAAGATTGCTCTAAAAGCGAGTTTAGGACGGCACAACCCTGTGTTTGTAAAATGCAGGGAGAGGGGTAGCAATTGACCCCCCTGATCTCCCAAATGACGGGCCTGTTTTTGGCTTCAATTGTTTTTATTCTTAGTTGCATTGTCAGGAAAACACACTTCAGTGTGCAAATAATTCTTCACAGTTTAAGGTCATAATGAGGGGCTTAGCAGTTTGGAGGGAAGGGAGGATGGTTCAAATTCACAGAAGATTAGGTTTTAAGTAATATACTACCTATTCTATAAATGTATTTTACACACAGCAGAACCTCGTTTAGCCAGCGCCTGTTTATCCAGATCAAATTTGTAGAAAAAATATATTTACGTAAATAATCATTTAAAATTATGATTTCAAGAACAGAAGTTTAAATGCGCCAAATACTCGGTTTCATTTCAATTAAGCATACTACTTCTGCAAAGGACGTACAATAAAGTATAGTACTAATTTAGCAAACAATATGATGTACTCTTTGGATGTCAGCCCAATACTATTGCAGCTGAATTATAACTGATGAAGTAATTGAGAAAAAATGGTATGATATAGTTTTGTTAGAAAGCATTGTTTTTTGGTGCAATAAAAGATAAGTCTGCATATTTAAGAATATTATTGATTATTATCAGGATTTTCGTTTATTAGCATTGCCTTTGGTCCTATCTAGTCCGGATAAATGATGTTGTATTGTACATGTAAGGATCGTTATGAACCCCACCTCCCAGAAGGAAATTTTTGGTTGGGCAAGAAAACCTCAGTATTTATCCATTTTACTGCTTGTTTAGATTCAAATCTATTATCTGTTTACAGTGCAATATATTGCAACAAGTACTGAGAATTTCACAAACTCTTTTATAACATATGTTTTCAGGTTTTAATATTGTAAGATAATGCTTAGCAAACTAAATAAGAAGAGTTTTGATGCAGATGTAAATTACATTAACAAACGCAATTACTATGCATCTACTGAGCGGCAACAGTTATCGCTTTTTGTGAAACGCCCCAGATCAAAACCCCTTATGAGAAGCAATATTAAACAAAGTATTGACAGCCCATTCAACTGTTCCTCCATCTCTGTTTTTCCAAAATATGATTTTAGTTGATTAAGAGAATACAGTGTCGTAAGTTACCAGGCAACTTCAAAGAGAATGCTTTTTAAAAAAAAGTTCTGTACACAAATTTGAACATTAAAGCTAATTTTAAGTCAAATATGCACAATTCTTCATTTATTTTTTTATTTTTTCTCCAATGGGAGGGGTTTAACCCCTAAAACCCTCCCCTTGGACACGGCTCTGATTTAAGCCTGATTGTTGTATATACGTCACTTGACACAATTTGTATTTTCAAGATGAACCGAACAAAGCCGGGCAACGCAGCTAGTATTTAATAAATCAATCGAGTCAAAATTCAACAATTTCAAACCAAATCCCAAGAGCTTAAAATTTCTATTGAAAACCAAAGGTCTTGCGGCGGGCGGGGGGGGGGGGACTTAATCTCTGGCAGCCCGGTCACTGTCTTCTTCTTTTACTTATCAGAAATAATATTTCTGCAATATAGCTTTCTCACATGTATTTCGAAACACTAAAATTTTGGCTGGGGGGAAAATCCCTCACGTGTACCCTTTTAGTTGTGGAAACACAATGGAAGAATGTATTGTCTCTACCTGAAACAAATTTACTCCTTAACCTTATAAAATAAATTGTTATATTCACCGCAGTAATTCAGTTTTATCAACAAAAGTTGCACAGCTTTATAACTTTCACTTGATAAAATATGTTTAAGTTACCTTATTTGCAAATGTTTATGAAATTAAAAACACTCAAATGCCAGAAGAATTATCTTACTCATGGGTTTTGCAGGAGGCTTACTTTAAAAAGAAAATAGATGCTTGTGCGGAAACTATATTGCATGATGGATAAAGACACGATTTGAAATTGAATATTGATCTTTTCTGCAAAGTATTCAGCTGCTCTGGCTTTAAGGTCCATTTTTTAAAACTTTCAAAAAAGTGCGATGAAAATGGTGATTTTTAATGCTAAGAAACATGTTTTGAGGTTTTTTTGGCATATCATTATTAAAATGGTGCAAGAGAATTCAGGTTTTCAAAAATTGTTGCTCCGATACGCAAATTGGCTGATTACAGATTAAATCCGAAAATTTTGCAGTTTTTCACGAATTACGGAGCGAGCACAGGTTTTTGAAAACTGCAAACTTAGATTTTCACTACCCTAACTGACCCAAACAACATATAAAAAATCAGAACTACATCACATTTTGCGATTTTAATGTCTAGTATAACCGGATTATAAAGTTTAGTTGGAATCTGATGACTTGGTATTAAATTAATGCATATTGGTATTTTTTAAAGTCTTGGTGCTTTAGTTTCACGTAATCAACCAAGCAATATGTGTCATTTTATGTGAAAAACTGATTATTACTGTGCATAAATATTTCAGATATAGTCCATCAGACGTGATTCAGTTTAACGCGAGCACAGATTATAGCTGATAATGCATATATATTTTCATCTTTCGTGCTAGTTAAAAATACTCATTATTTTTCATAACTATTATTAGCGTTAATGAGATTTTTGCCAAAAATATGTTTTACTGGTGTTTTGAAAACTCTGCATTACGCACATTTATTTATTCCTCGACGCGTCAAAAACTGATGTCAGACTGCTACAAAAACATCAACTGGACATCTCTTTCATTTTTAGGAAGCCCGTGCAACGCCGGGCACGCAGCTAGTTACTATTTTTATTTGTTTCAGTTATTCCAACGGAAAAACAAAGTTATGGTACGCATGTTTCAGCAGATTTTTACGAAATATATTTTTCTTTAGTTGCATCTCCGACTAGAGTAGAGTAGAGTAGTTTAAGTTTTTTTTTTTTTTCAAGGAGTGAAAATGCTTCTTCAGATATTCATTTTGAAGTGTGAAATATGCAAAAACAGGGAAAACCATAATAATGTTCAATTCAGTAAAAAAAAAGTCTGTCTAAGGATGCAATGGATGATGGGAGGGAAGGAAGAAATGTATGCTACTTTGTTTTTGAACATTCGGTTTGACATTTTGAAATAAAAAGAAAAAAAATCACTCAATTGTTACATTATTAAAGCCATGTTTTTTTTTTTCATTTTCCACGATACTAAATTTTTATTTAAAACACAAACCATGAAAATTCGTTTGACCACCCTTTGGAGACGCATTTGGGCCGTTCTACGGAAAACGGTCATTTTGTCCCGCACGTGACGCCTCACATATTGTATTAAAAATAATACTTAAGAATTTTAATGAACACATTTTTCCTGCTTAATAAATTACAAACTTATGTGTGATTTCTTTGGCAAAAAAATTCGTCATTACCCTTTAAAATTATTACTTTTTAATGAAATATATGAATCGTTAAGTGCGGGACAAAAGGTTGACTTCTTCATAGAATGGCCCATTTCCCGATTTTCAGTTAGATCGATACGCTTGTAAAGACATTAAAAATATCCAAGACTCCATGTTTTTTTTTTCATAATTATAATATTATACCCCAGTAAGGCTGTTCTTGGAGAAAAAAATGGGGGAACTCACCTTGGGGTTGGGAGGGGGGGGGGGGCTCCCCAAAAGAAAAGGCAATTTGAAACCAATTTACATTACATTTGCATTATTTCCACAAAAAAAAAAGCCTTCAAAAATATTTCGCGAGACGGCGTCCCCTGCGCCCCTACCCCAATTACTGCGCTGCTTACACAGTTTAAAATCCAGCAGAACGTAAGAAAAATCTAAGTTGTTTTGTCACACCGATGAAGTTTTGGAGTGTTTGCTTTTAGTGCAAAAGCAAAAATGTTCTTCTTCAGAAAAAACAGCAAAGAACGTCCTCTCTAGATCATCAGCAGAAGAACTCTTCATAGCGCGATAAAAGAGAACTCGAAGAAAAATATTTCCCTCGCTCTTAAGAAACAAATGAAAGCCTCATGCCGACAGTGTACACAAAGAAAGACGGAAATATCTTAACCCTACTTGTAAGAAAATCTGAAGTTACAGATATGATATCCTTTGGCAATAAATAAGGGTTGTTCCAGGAAGTTTTGCACATATTTTGATGATGAATAGCACAGAAAATTTGTAGATGACAAGACATTTTCTATGTGCATGATTAAGACTGACACTTATTTTATAAGAGAGAGAGAAAAAAAAAACATTGCGATTCTATTTAGTATTTTTGAGAAGATAATCGACCTTTTTGCATGATGGTGCACATTTGTTTTTGCTCAGTTTTAAACATTTTCCTTACCTTGCAACTAGAGGTGCGACATCGATGGCAAAGCATCGATGTTTCAAAGCATCGATGTTAGAAATTAAAACATCGATGGTATTGATACATCGACCAAAAAACATCGATGTTTTAAAACATCGATCTTTTTATCAATATAAAACATACATTTTTGAATATACTACACAAATTTAAGCAATACAAAAGAATACGTACCCGACGAATATATTGAAAATACTGAACCTCAAATCATGAATATAATTTAATAAGAATAATTTCGCAACATCTCTATTCGTATTATAGTAGGACAAAAATTGATAATATAAGACGAGCACCGATTAATACAAACTAGTTATAGTAATAAGGAAATGTTTTCAAACTTGATGAAACTAAAAGTAAATTTACATCAAAAAAGAATCTAAGAGAAAATGTATCATAGCACTTACCGTCAGTTGAATGATGAGAAAAAGTTGTGCTAATTATTTTAAAAATACGAAATTAGTTCTAGCAATTATTTTTAAGAGCAAGAAATATGTCTTGTTCTGTTAGTTAATAATTAAACTCAAATTGTAAGTAATCGGGGGACGACTAGTTGGGGGAAGTCGATTAGTAACCCCGACTATTGGTGTTGACAGTTTGGAGAAAAAGAAGTTTCTTTACTTTGTCCCCCCCCCCAGAAGCACATTTCTCTTTTCGCAGACTATCCCACCAGTCAGAGAAACATCTCTTTCCGATGCAACAGAAGTTGCCATCACTATCAAATACTTTAAAGCAACTTTTACCAGCTCTAAATTTTTAAAGTTATAATTTTCACCGTAGTAACGTATAGGATTTTCCTTTAGTTTAAGAACTGAAGCCTTGAAATAGACTGCAAGTTCTGACACTAGACTACTAGTGTCATCTTCTTCCAATAGCTTTGACCTCTTCTTCACTCTAGTTAATCTACTATCTTGTAGTGATCTTCCCAAAAATCATCCTCTACACAGAAAAATTGATCTTATAAAATGGGTGCAAAAAAGTGATTTTCTTTGGCAACTCCATAAGTAAACTTAGTTTTCTAGCGAGAAAATTGGAGCAAATTTTACGATTATTTTCAATTAAAATGCAAAAACATCAACATCGAAAAAACATCGAAATCAAAATATCGATGGTCCAAAAACATCGAAAGTAAAACATCGACATCGATGTCGCACCCCTACTTGCAACCATAGTTTTTGAAAGCTGTGAACTTTTCAGCACCTCTTTCCATGAAGTGTCTGTTTAGAAAGAACTCTGTACAACATTGAATAAGGCGTCATATCAGGAGTATTTGGAGGACTGATTTTCTATCAACCAGTTTTTTTTTTTTCTTTTTTGAGAAAGCCAATCTCTTGCCAATTTTTAGTGTTGTGAATTTGCTAAATCAGACAAGAAGCATACAGAAACTTTGTGCTTTTGTAGAAATGGCAAGAGATGTTTTTGTAAGCACTCATTTACGTTAACAGTGGAATTGTGTCCACACGAGAGAGGTAAGCTTTTATCGACACATTGACTAATTTCCTGCCGAACAAGAACACTGCGATTGAATTTTTCAATGAAAGTGCTTTTTCAGAGTCTCTCATTTTTACTCTTAGGATTAAAATACTCATTTCCAGCAATCATATAAAAATGTTTGCTATAGCTTGACTACGGAGAGAAGCGGATGAACTAGCAGTGGAAGCAAACCACTATTATAGTAGGGTTCTGCTTTTTCTGCTTGCGCGTTCACTGCTAGCACGATCTCGCTGATTCTACGAATTACAAAATAAAGTGGTCCGTTTTTACTTCCAGTTCATCAGTCTTCTCTCCGTGGTCAAACTGTGTCACATTGTAATATATTTTGTTATTTTCAAATCGATAGTGCAAAGTTTTGCATCTTACTTCTTCACGTATCAATGTATTTTTATTCATAAATCTTTCCTAGTAGAAGAATAATAACATGAATTAGTTATACAAAATTCATTATTTCATCCATACATTTTCAAAACTACGGGTGTCAAAAAAAAAAAAAAAAACATGTACCCAGAAAATACTTTCATTTTTCCCAACAGTTATTTTTTAATTATTTTTTTTAAATGTCCAATTTTTCAAACAAGGCGTGGTATTTTTGACGTCACAAACGGTGTCCTTTGGCACATTTTTCACTGCGTTTCCACTTTACGATAATCAAGCAGCGAATAAAAAAAAATTGCCTCTACACTTGCTATTAACCATATCGTTACCAGTACACGTGAGTAAAGATTCGAATTAAATATTGTGCTCTATTGAATGGCAACAGTGAATGGCATTTCATCATTTGTGATATCATCGGCACACGCGTTAAACAATGAAAGCGCACCGATTAACGTAATTTCTTAAAAATATTAAAGTTAGTCAAATTATTTGAAAAATGGTCAGATCCTATGTTTTTAAGCATGCTCTTTCAGAAAAAAATACTTTTAAAATTTTGGAAACGACCCCATTGCAATTGGTAAAACTTCCAGCACAGTCCTACATGACAATTGAGTGCATTCATATTTTAAGCAGCCCCAGAATTTCAATAACAGCATTTAGTTTAAATTTTTGTTGCAAGGTTAGATCGAACAATGAAAGTAGCATATTGTTACAAATTCTTTAAATTAGTAATTATTTTTATGATAACTTTGTTGTAATCTGGCTAAATTTGGGGTTTATCCCATTATCTTTCATCTAAAATTGTCTTAGTTACGTAACCTGTAAATAGTTTCATGTAATGAATATACAACCCTTACATTCGAGGGAAGTGTATGGTCCCTCCATTTCTGAACGATAAGATTTGCGAATAAAATAAAAGGAAATGTGAGAAATTGGTAAAACGAAATAGGATTTTCTGGATATCTCTTTGCTGACCTGAGTATAAAAGTCGTGTGGCATTTGAATGAGAGTCAGTTAGTTTCAGCGTTCAGTAGTCAGTCTCGTTTTCAGCGTTCCGCTGGAAGTGTGTATTAGCCTTTGCGCTGTGTTTTAGCATATTTTGATGTAAATAAGTGTGTGACCTTTAAGTTTACGGTGTTGACTGATATTTGCCTAATCGGTATGGTTAATTTAGCAGTTGCTAACGATATTTCTTGTGCATAGTTGTAAATATATCTCCTTTGTTTTGTCAAGAACTGTGTCGTCATTTAAAGAAAGTTTGAAGTTGCACTGAACTCGTAACAATATTCTCATACTGACATAGTAGTCGAAGATTTTTATACATGGGCAATAAATTGGTTTTTAATCCATAATTAATTTTGATATTTTCTCTGTTGCTCATTCGGAAAATGCTAATGAAAAGCTTCTTTCAGACTTTATTTCTAACCTCCCGGCACACAAAGGAAGGGAGCTATAAGTTTGTCCTGTGTGTGTGTGCGTGTGTCTGTGTGTGCGTGCATCTGTCTGTAGGGCACCCTAGCGGCTAAATGGATGGACCGATTTTGAAAAAAAAAATTGTTCGAAAGGAGAGTTGATCGAGAGTGTTCTTAGCTAGGTTGGGGCTTTGGATGACATTAATTAACGAAAGTATTAATTAAAAACTTCTGAAAGATTTTTTGTGATTTTTTGCAGTGAAAATATTTTTTAAATTTAAAAAATTTAGTACCAAAATAAAGAGTTATTTTTCTGCGTCTGATAGAATGTGTTTGGAACTTCCATGTTATATAGAATTCGAATTATATCGCTTTTTAAAAGCAGATTTTAAATACCGCTAAGCCTTTATTCACGCGATTGATAACCGAATTCATTGTTGGCCACAAGGAAATTCAAAGCAATGATTTAAAACTTTTTCTGTTGTCAGTTTCTATTTGTTAACAAATAAAATACTTGTAATTGATTTTAATAGCATAAGACTTTTAAAAGGAAATTTTTAATTTTCCCTCTTAATTCTACATTTGCGAGTCAGACGGGGTTTTTAAATTTTCTAATTTTAGTTATTAGTTATTGATTTTTAGAAGACAAATTTAAATTAAATGAAAGAATGCAAATTCGCGGATTCTTTGAATATTTTCCATGGAATTTTGGGATTTCTACGGAGCATAATTTAAGAATCTCTGCCCTAGATCGTAAGTAGGCACGGAAAGATAAAAATCTTGAATCAAATTTTAGAAACACATTCAAAACGTTTAACAATTATAAATTTAATTAATTGTTAAGTATTTTCACCGCTCAAAATACCTTAGACGGGGGTTGCTTCTACCCCCATCTAATGATGGATGTGACAGAACTTGTTCTTAAAGGTAGGGAAAGGGAGAGGCCTTAATTTGTAATTTATCGTTACAAGAGAAAATTTTGAAAGTATGTTTTCCAGTCTGCCTAAAGTTGTGGCCCTGGGTAACTAATCTATTAGCACACTAATAAGATGTACGTAAATTTAGGATATGATGCGTTTTCTGCCCCTAGTGTTATTTCAGTTTCTAAATGAGATGGAAAGAAAAACTTTTTTTTTTTGTTTAATTTGGAGCCAATAAGATTAATTTATACTACAGTTTAAAAAAAAAAAAAAGCACTGAACACAGAGGCTCCCATCCCCCAATGAGCAATAGCACACCTCCCTCAAATGCCCCCAAACCTTTTTTTTAATAAATTTACCTTCCCCTTTCCCCTAAACATTTGAATGGCACGCCTGCACCATGAATATGCCCTCCCCCTTGTGTAAATCTCTGCTGAACATTTTTAAATATAGATCACGAAAATTATTTTAAGAAAAAAAAGTTTTGAAGAGTAGAACTCTTGTCTGGTTGGAGTTCAAACCAAAATTTTCAAATCATTTTTACCGAGCTCAAACAACTTTAACTTCAATTAAAGTGAAACAATACATTACTCATTATCAGCTTCGAATTTTGATTTTCGTCTTTACTAAAAATGTTATTCAATAAAAATCGTGAAATGAAAATTGATGAAGTCATGAGAAAATCCATATTACTCGTATATCGAGCATTAAAGCAAGTTGTTGCTATTTTGCAATTAAAAAATCCTCAATCACTACATATTCAAATGCAGTGTCCTCCACATGATGCGTTGTAAAAGGAAATCAGAGAATTACATGCCTCAGAAAATTATTTATTTAGTAAAGCATTCCCCACCCAAATTTATTTACAAGCTGATTAGCAATTATTGATTCAATTGAAAAAATACTTTAAACATGCATGAACATTTCTAATTTTTCTCCTTGATAGCTTGTTTCTGAACTCTCAGAGAGGCAAACGCCTTCTGTAGTCAGTTGATAGAGAACAAATTAGTTCGATCCGAATTTTCATGGCACTCATTTTTCATTTTCATTAAAAGGTCATTGATACCTTTTTACAACAGTGTACTATATGTTACTGTGAAAGACTAAAATGTGTAGTTACTGATATTCGCCAGTGAATATCAACAATGCAGAGCAAATACATCTGTCAAAGACCGAATATTTTTGCATATTAATGAGTAAATGTTGACAGTCATCAATTTTAGTCTTTCACAGCAACACTAGTAAGCACATTTAAATAACAGACAATATAAATATGTTAGAAAGATTATAATTAGTATTACATAATCATTTTGTCATTGTAAAGATCAGATATTTTTACATATTGTAACGGATCCGGTGCGACTTCCAACTTTCTTGAAAGGACGACACAGTTCTTGATTAAAAACACAAGAAATTTATTTACACTATGTACAGGAAAGATCGTCAACAACTGCTAAATTAATCATCAGCAATTAAGCAAATATCACACAACACCGTAAACTCAACGGTTACACACGTATTTGCTTCCAAATACGAAAAACAACACAGCGAAATGCCTCGCAATAATCAGAGCTAATACACTCTCAGTAAAAATTCTCAATCGAAGCTGACTTTTTATCATGCATAACGGCTTTTTATATACACCGAAAGAGATCTCTCAACTATTCCAGAAAATGCTACACCGTCCCACACTTCCTTGTTTCTTTTCTTTAACAAATCTTATCAATGAAAAAATAGGGGAACAAATACTACAGCCGAATGTATAGGGGCTGTATATTCATTACGGGAAACTATTTTCAGGTTACGTTACTACAATAATTACTATTTACAGAATTTGTAACAATATTAATCAATAAATATTGACAAGCATCAATATTGGTCTTTCACAGTTCACATACACGCGTGAAAGCACACTTAACTGACAAACAAAATTAATATGTTAGAAAGAATTCTAATTAGTATTATTGTCATTTGAAAAGGGCAAAAAAAAAAAAAAAATAAATAAATAAATAAAATAAAAAATAACCTGGTGCTTGAGAAAATTGGTTGAAATTGGAAAAGAAAGGTTAAAAGCTCATTTTAGGTGTTAATTAAAATTCACAAAATGAACGTTAACTTCATTTCTAACTTGGCACGCGATTTCAAAAGTTCTCTAAAATTCTAATTTTGTTTGAGGCAAAGGAATGTAAATAAATAAGAGGACTGAAACATGATCTGAAAGAAAAAAGTAAAATAGGTTTTAAATCTTATAAATATAGCAAGGTTTAGAAATATATATCTTTTTCAAAAATGTCAAAAATACTTACTGAAAGATTGATAAAAATACATGAAAGTCTTTTACAAACTAATTAACTCTACTTATATTCAGCTAATTCAAATGGAAGATTACTTCAGAGTTATTTAAAATAAATACACGTAAAAATAAGTAAGACATCACCTTGGGAAAGCTAATTACCTGCAGAAATGTAATTCATTTAAGTGTTAAATAACTAATGAAGTTTAGTTGCAAATACGCGCGAAACTTAATCTGGAATATAGTTTAGGATAGATTCAATTATTTTTTTGTCTTTTTAAAGCCTTTAAAAGTTAGGAACTTTAATGTCTAGTATAAAATGAGAGATTTCCTTCTTTTTCTTTTTTTTTTTTTATTTTTCTTTCTTTTTGTTTGTTTCTTTTTCTTTCTTCCTTCCTTTTTTTTTTAAACTCTTTAATGTGTAATTTCAAACAGAACTAATAAATTGCTGGTATACCGTGTTTTTGCAGACTGCAGTCATCAATATCGTTTGTATTTAAACGTATTTGGTAACACATTTGTTTACTTAATTTATCAAAAATCTGACTTCGAAATACACTACTTTCACAAAAACTACTTCGGTGTAGAAAATTTAATGTTTATAGGTTTAATTGTTCTTCCGGTACTAAAGTCACAAAGTTCTCATTTTATTTATTGGCATAGCTTGTATAAATTTCCTTTAACTTTTACTTAAACTAATAATAACCTCAGTGGACAAAGGTTTTCTTTTTTTACATAAAAAATAAAGAACAAAGAAAAAAATTAAATGAAATTCATTGTAAATTCCTGTTTTGTAGTCTGTCATTTCGATTTATAGCTTACACTCACAACTGTTCCAGTAAGTCAGGGATTCCTAACCTATGGGTCGTTATGACTCTTAATAGGGTTGTGAAACATTTTTTATGAGGTCGCACTATTATTCTTGCTTTTAAATTGCATAATATATTTAAATATATTACAAATGCAATATATATATATATATATATATATATATATATATATATATATATATATATATATATATATATATATATATATATATATATATATATATATATATATATATATATATATATATATAAACAAAAAACCCGACTGCGTAAAAACCAAAAAACTAAAAAGAAAAATGTATAAGCCCAGTAGTTTAGAATGGTATTAAGTACTACTGAATAACTACACCATTGAAATAGTTTTATAATCGTACACAGATAAGACAAATCATAAATTCAAAAGCAGAATAGATGAACCAACAGTCGGGGCCCATTCACATTTTACGGGGTTCCTTGATACAGAAAATAATGGGTCTCGACTTTTGATGCTTATACATTTTTCTTTTTAGTTTTTTGGTTTTTACGCAGTCGGGTTTTTTGTTTTTATTAATTTTTTACTGTACACTTTTTAGTTAATTTTCATTGATTTAGTTGTTATGATTATAAGACGGTACATTTCGCAATCTTGTCAATTCATTAAGAGAGTTTGTATCGTGAGGTTTATTAGGTGACTTGCGGTAGTCTAAACTACTGATAATTAGTCCCTCTAGGGACCTAACTCGGCTTAAAGCTACATGTGCTTGACTTTCAGCTAAAAAGGAAAAAACTTAAGCTAACCCCAGCACAGCTATATAAACAGCCTGTATAACTCTTGATGACGCGAGCTAGGAAACGTCGTCAGTGAAATCTTAATCTTTCCCGCAAAACTAAAAATGCCTGTTAAGAAAGTATACGTCGCGAAACGCAGTCCCTTGAATCACAACAAAAACAAATGCAACATGTTAAAGATGAAAATCGAACTAGTAGACTTTCTTTCTTTTGGTGCTTATTGCACGGGTTTATTTTGAAGAGGACTACAATCTGAGTTTATTGCCTCCCTTAAGCATGATATATTTTTTATTATAGTACAGAATACTTATAAACAACACATGAAAGAATTTACATCAGAAAGAGGGAAAGTACATCCGGAGCTAGGGTGGGAGTCGAACCCACCGCCACAAGTATGAGAAGCAATCGCTCAGACCACTCGGCCACTGAGGCCCCAATGGGTTGTTTCCTTCTGTCAAAAGTACTACATTTAGTCACAGAAATTGATTGAATAAGCAAAAAAAAAAAGAAAGAAAATCATGGACCCAGAAAATACTTTCATTTTCCCAACAGTTATTTTTTAATGAATTTTATAAAATGTCCTATTTTTCAAACAAGGCGTATCTTTATGTCGTCGCAAATGATTTCCTTTGGTGCACCTTTCACTGCGTTTCTGCGTTCAAGTTATGATAATCAAGAAGCGAATTAAAAATTGCCTCTACGCTTGCTATCAACCATATCGTTGCCAGTACACGTGAGTAAATATACGAATGAAATATTGCACTCTTCTGAATGGCAACAGTGAATGGCATTTCATCATTTGTGATGTCATCGGCAGAAGCGTAAATAATGAAAGCTCGCCGATTTAAGTATTTTTTTTAAAAAAAATAATAAACTTAGTCAAATTATTTAAAAAGTGGTCAGTTCCTATGTTTTTAAGCATGCTCTTTCAGAAAAAAATACTTTTAAAATTTTAGAAACGACCCCATTGGCAGCCTTAGTAAACAAAAAATTCCCCAGACATGATCCCGAACTGACAAAATGGCAACTGGTTGTTGATATGATGAATTTTGATTGCTGTCATGTATTTAGTGACACTCCCAAGGTTAAGAAGACAAATTGATTAATGTAAGAATTACTAAAATTGCCCAAGGCGCTTAGCCTCTATGTCGCCACATTGGAAAAAACATACATAGACTTATAAACACATTACCCTCTTTTGCGTCGTGCACGCGCAGTCGGGTGAAAATAGCAAATTTTTTCTTTTTCTTTGTAGCGATGTTAATTGCAGTTAATTTCATCAACAAAAATTAGATTGTTTGAGTTTTTGTTTAAAAAGTTTTCTCTTAGTTCCTATTTTATTTATAGCTAATGTTTCTTGCTTCTCATAAATTTAACAAAAATGATTTTTTATAATTCACTTCTATGTATAGTAAACTGAAAAATCGATAATTGAGTGCAAGAATTGTGCTTATCAGCCGTTTCTTTTTTGGATTTCTACTAATTGAGTCATACGCATTTTTTTACACATAAATAAGACGAATATAATGTCTTAAGTAACTTTATATAGAAGGGAACATGCAGATAGGATCACGGGAATTGGTAAAAAGGGGAGTTGAAATACACTGTTAAAAAAACCTGAAAGTTCAGGTAGTTTTCTAACTGATTTTAACAGAATATTTCCGTAATGCTTCAAAACGTATTTTTTCCTTCCAAAAACAGAAATATCACGAAAGGAAGTAACGAAAACAGAATTTTTCCATTTCTAGGGTTGCCGCTGTGCTGTACTTAGTTAGCATCCTGATTAGCCTTCAAGTTATGATAAACATCGCTTTTTGATAGTGCTTATTAAATCGCACTGTTACATTTTTTAATTAAAAGCTTATTTAGAATAACAACTCAGATGTCGAAGACAAAATAGATAGCTTGCTATTTCATGTCTGGAAAGTCATATACTCGTATGTCAAAATTGTTTTTACGCCTTTGGACTTTGTAAGTTTGGAAAAATGTTTGCGCCATTTTCAGACAGGCAGCTGTGTTTTGATCGCCCTGGTGATTTGATGTGAGTTTTACTGAGTCAGTATTAGAATATTATTGCGGTGTATTATTTTGCTCAATAATTCGAACAATTCTGTTCGTTAGTCATATTGTGTGTTCTAGCGGTGAGAATAGTTTTAGAATCTCGTGTTATCCATTTAAAATAAAGGCTATTGGATTACTTGTATACAGACGCAATGGAGACACTTAAACTTAGCACCGCTGGTCACATGTAAGTATTGTAGAATATCTTTGTACATGTTAATATACAAATGTATTTTTCTTGTTAATATGCATTTGATAGAATTCCGATGGTAGCTGATTTAGAATTTATAGAACTATTATAAAGTTACTGTTTTTGCTCTAACGCGTTGTATTCTTGAAAGTCATTAAAACGTTAAATGCCAACATTTCGTATTAACCGGAGATTATCGTGGTGTGCGAGCAAGACAGAAAAAAGTCATTCAGTTTTTTTTTTTTTTTTTGACAGATTGAAAGTAAACATTTTGAATCTCTAAATAAAAGTATGTCTTGCTGTTATATTTTTTGCGAAAAGGCATAGCAGATTGTTAATCTTTGAAAATACAATTACAATTTTGACAAGAATAAGTTTTCTTGACTACTTAGAAATCTAGAAACATTCATTACTCCTTTCGGGATTTCATTTATAATAAAAAATATAAATTATGTAATTTATTTCCTTAGGATCTCATCCAACAACTTATTTGAGATTATTGCAAGTTTCTTGTTAAAACATTTCGGGTAAAACAAACTGATTGATATGTTTAGCCTAAGTATAATGCTTATGCACTAAAAATCTATGTTGCTATTCCAATGAGTGAAAAATGCGGAAATCACCGCGGGGGGGGGGGGGGGGGGGGTATACATCATCTGAGCAAAAAATTCTTCACGTGTATGTCAATGATTCTGTTTTTAAACACAGTAAATTGGTATGCGGTACCCTCCATCAGGTATATTATCCCAAGATAAAGTCAACCGGTTTTTAATGGTATTTTATTTGACTCATTCTGCAAAAAAAATATTCTATTTTTCATGTATGCTTTTCCATTCCATGCCAGAATATATACGAGGAGATGTGGAAGGAAATATCGAGCAGTATCAGCATCAAAAATTGGTGTTATATTCAAATCCACTAATTTCCTTGCTGGTACTTTTCGATTATTTTTATTCATCTGAAGGTGCAAATTTCAAGATAGATGCTTGAAAGGTAAGTTATCAAGCAAAAATTTCACTTAAAATATATTTAAGTAATAAATACAAATTAAAAAAATAATAGTTTTTGAATGGTTAACTATTTTTATAATACATATTATTTTAAACATAGGATAGAAAAACGAGAGTGAAATTTCAGTAAAATATGTAAAAATGAGAAACGAAAAAATAGCGCAACGAAAAATCAAGAACCGAAAGTTCTGTAAAGATACAGAAAATTTAAAAACGGAAAAATAGATGAACGAAAAATTTAAAAACGGAAAAATAGATCAACGGAAAGAAGAGAAATGGAATTTTCGTTAAATCACGGAAAATTTATAAATGGAAGAACAGAACTAAACGGAGAAATGAGAAATGGAACTTCTGTTAAGTCACGGAAAATAATTTAACGGAAACGTAATATTTACGGCAACTTTGCTGCCGGTACTTTATCCGTTATTTTCAGGAAATTTTTTTAACAGTGTATGCAAAAGATTAGAAACCACTGAAACTAGCGTTTAACGTGCACAGGCAAAAATTTTCCGGGACTTCAATTCATTTCACTTCGGTAACTTTCAACATGAATCAAAGTTTGTGAAGCATTTTTCGACATTAAGTCAGATATCAAGTATGGAGCCAGTGGTCGGAAAAACTACATTTTTTTTGTGGCGAACAACAACTACAACTACTTTATTACAAATGTAGTTAACTACATACTACAACTACTTTTTGCAAAATGTAGCAACTACAAACTACTTTTAAAAAGTAGTCGCAACTTCGCTACTTTTTAGCTACTTTTCAGAAAATAAATAAATAAAAAGCATACACTTAAACACCGTTTGAGGATTGAACGAAAAAAATCCAAAAAAATGATACAAAGGAAAGAATTCGGAATGGCAAATTGGCTCAGCCAATTTGCAATTCCAGATATTTTTAACAATTTTTACGAATATTCGCTGGAAGAAAGGATTTATAAGTTGAAAGATTTCAACCTTAAAATATGAAATCCTTTGCTGACAGTGAATATTTCACTCAAGAAGTGCAACTCGGCTACTTGAAAATGTAAATAGATGCAGTCCATAATTTGTTTTAAGCTTTATATAATCACTAGCTGCATTGCCCGGCTTTGCCCGGTCTACCTTGAAAAAAAAAAAAAAAAAAAAACCATTGCGTCTAGTGAAGTATCTTCAATAATCAGGATTAAATGAAAGAAAAAAAAACATCATGCAAAATTTTCTCGCCAAACAATGACGACAGATACGAAAATACTTTTAAGAAATTAATCAATAATAAAAAATTAGGAAATTAATCAATCTTCAATAATCAGGATTAAATGAAAGAAAAAAACCATCATTCAAAATTTTCTTTCCAAACAATGACAACAGATACGAAAATACTTTTAAGAAATTAAAATAAAATGAGAAAGATGGATTTCAAAGGCGTAACCATAGAAATAAAATAAGTTTAAGAATTGAAAATGAGAAAGATGGAAATAAGCAATGGATTCAAAAAGCGTTACCGTGGAAAAGCAAAATAAAATGGTTAAAAACTTGAATAGAGAACAGATTTTTGAACTTCATTTAATTCATTTGTAACTTTTTTTCTAATGGAGATAGAGGGTTAAACTTACGACCTTAGGTCGAGTTATATCTGGAGTAAAAAAAGCAGCTCTTTCCAATGCTGTCAAAAAGAAAACTGTGAGACAATTCCTTCACTTTTTATTGATGGATTTAATGAAGAAAGTAATGCCTAAATTTCAGCTAATCCTAAAAAAATTCGAGCTAAAAACGTAAACTCCCGCCGCAACTAAGTTAGAGCATTGGAACAAATTGCGTAGAGCGCGGAAAATTCTTCCCTTTCCAACGATATGTAATATTACTATTTGCGAGTAATTTTTCACCCCCATATTCGGGAATTTATGTGAAAATTGGGCCTAAATTGGGATAAAAAAAGAACTATTCATCGAATTGTTTTCGAACTGGTCTGCAAACCTTCTCAGGACTAAAGGATCAAACTGAAAATTTCAGCAACATCGGCCGGGTAGTTCTCGAGTTTTGCGAGTTCAAACACACAGACGCTTTTTGGAGATTTCATTTTATACTATGTAGAGATACAGAAAATTTATTTAGATGATGAAAAACATTTTTTAAACAAAAGAGAAAAACTTTTATTTTTAATTATATCAGTTAATTTCATAGGAACTTTTTTTTCAGGAACTAATTAATTGATTTTGAGCTTTAAGCTATAGGTCCGGACTAGAACACTATCTACTTTCTTACGCTACTCATAAAATGAAATAAATGCATTTTTTCAATTTCACCGAATATCTTCAAAAACTTACAATATTTAATAATCGACTTTTATCATGTTAATACATCAACACTCAATCAGTGAAAAATAAAAAATAAAGAAATGGAGTAATATTCCAAATGGTACTAGTATTTATAATCAAATATTAATAAATATCTGAAATATGAAACATAACTAAGAATGCTTACTTCAATGTGCAATTTCAAACTACAGTGGATTCGACACGAAATGTCTATATAGCGAGCTTTACTCGAATGAAGAATTTTGGAGCTAATGCGAATTCCTAACCCCGTAACACGAAAGTTTTCGTATGGGAATCGCGGGACTTAAGTATCCATCTTCTTTACTGTCTATTAAATATTAGTTTCGCGTATGGCCTTTCCCTTTAGCATCACTGAAAGCGGAAGTTCCCCAACCGTACTAGTCGGAACATTGCTTTGTTAATTTACAAACCACCACTCCGCATCTTTTTCATTCAAAATATGATGTTGAAACATAATTTCTCATAAGCGGCTGTTTATCTAAAGTTTGAAAATGGAGGAAGAAATAAAAAGTCTTCGAAAACTAAAGAAATGTAAAGATTTTCGATATGCTTGAAAAACTAAAAAGTGTTTCGAATATAATTACACTATCTACTGTACAATACTATTGTGGTGTTGGATTTTTTTTTACTGCTACATACTATACGTACCGTACTCTTTCAATTTATGCCATTATCTCTCGCTGATTTCGTGCATCCGAACAGTATTTTTTATTCAATAACACAACTTTTTTAAAAAATACTGTACAATTTCAGTTCTCTATTCTCTATGTTTAAATTTGGTTATAGGAAGTTAAGAAATGGGTTAAAACAGTTTGTGAGGGATGTTTTCAAATGTCTCAAAATTATTGGTATGTTCAAAAAATTGTATAGATACCATTTCCAACAACGCGTAATGTCAACCTACCCGATGAGTCTTGGAACGCATCTCTCGCGTTGAGATTCTACCGTATATGCAGATGACATTGATACCAAAAGAGCAAATTTGCAAGAAACGGAAAATTTCCGTGATCATTCATTTTTATAGCAGTAATATTTGTTGTTAGCCGGCCAAAAGGCAGTTCAATATCATCCTCTTCCATAGCATTTACAGTAGCTTCCATAGTAGGTGGATATTGGCACAATAATCTCATTGACATCTAAAATGTTCAATGAGATTATTGTGTCAATCCCATTAACATCTAAAATGTTCATCCACGGGACATTCTCAGCTGCCAGAAAACACAAACGCAGCATGAGCGCCCATACACAAAGTTTTACACAAAGTTTTAGAGGGAGGGGGGGCTCAGATATTTTCCCCATGGTTTAGCAGGATATTTTCACATAGAAACCGATTTCAGTTCAGATTAGAATTATGAGTAGTCATCCGAATCTGATTGGTACACCAGTCAGACTCGTTTAAAATCTCGTTTCTTCCTTCTTCTTCTCCTTTTTTTTTTAAGTTTATTTAAAAGTAGTTTCCAGAAACCGCTACAAACTACCTTTTTTTTGTATCGAACTACTCGCTACACTACTTTTTTTGAAAAGTAGTGCGCTACATTACAAACTACTAAAAAAATGTTGCTACTACAGTAGCGTCGCTACTAGTAGCGCGCAACTTTCAACCACTGTATCGAGCATATTGAAGACAATCTACATTTTCAACACTCAAAATCTGTGCTTGATGTTTGAAAGTTTCAAAATTGAAAACAAATATGCTTTCTCATTGCTGGGGTGCTAAATTTGCTACTTATTCAAGTTTAACAAATTCAGCTTCCATATAAATAATGCAAAAGGAACGGATACAGTTTGCGATGCGCATAATCAACGCCAAGAACTGCGAAATTCCTCTTTGATGTATAAATCTTGAGCAATACACGGTTCTGTCAATGACTACTTTCACAGAAATCAACATCTAAGCTTAATTTTGAATTTATAGAGATGACAAGCAAACGAGGAAGTAGTCATGAAATATTTCGTTTTGAGAGATAATTGTTCGTTTTACGCGTGCATTTTGATTCGAAGGGAGGGAGTTTTAAAGAGGCATAAAACTAACGCGAACGTACACAAGATTTTAATTAAATTAAATAAGACAGTAGGAATATATGCACATAAAATACGAATAACGGGAGAAATTACTTGGAGGATACTAAGTTGGAAGTGATTTAAAGAAGCCATGTTCTGAATTTCTCCTTTCAATGTAATAAAAACACTTATTTTTTCCCTGTAATGATTGAAAGTGATTAAAAATCTATTAATATATGCATTTGCTACGTGAATATACAGGACTGTCGAGAGCCAAGGGCTTCTTGTCAGTTTGGTCGCCGGGCCCCTCTATGCCTTAAACATGTCAAATTTACTACTCCGGTTCCGGACCGGGCCCCTATCCTACTAGCCTGACATGAGCTCTCGTCGGTCCTGTGAATATGGTCTTAAAGGATGTTCGCAAATACTTTTTCTTTAATAAGAAGTGTTATTTATTACGTAATCTACCAACTGAGGACATACGAGGTCAACAGTTCGCGCCTGTTTGCGATAATTACAGGAGGTCGTGAATTCAATGGGTGTAATTTTCCCTCTTTGTGCTGTACAGCTTGCCTACGGAGCGATGGCGGATGAGCTGGAAGCGGAACACTCTCTTTTGTAACGGGTTGGATCAACGAAAACGTGCCCAGTAGAAAGCTTTTACTGCTTACGTGACCTTGATGATCGTACCTATCACAAAACGAAGTATTTCCTATTTCCAGTTCATCTGCCATCTTTCCAAGCTATTTACCTCGTGTTGTCTTGTATGTTAATAAACATTTGGAAAGTTGTTGCAACTATTACTGCCGAGGTTTTAGCCACCTCTTCAAGGCTAAGAAGTCATCTTCAAAGTTTCAATCGTCATTCAATCTACTATCTACTGCCAGTAAGAAAAAGTTTAAAATATCGTTCAAAGTTGATAACAGTGGCACAATTAACTGACGTGTCATCTCCCAAAGCAGTGGCACCCCATATTTTCAAATTGATTATTAGCTGAGGACACGACAACAACAGCAACTGATTTATCCTCAAACACTACAGTTATAGTAAAAGTGTTACATTTACTGGTTAGCTTTTGTGGTCTAAAATCATAGTGTAATGTTAAAATTTGAGTTCTTACTTAAATTGGGAAAATTCAAAGATTTGCTCAGCTATGTCAACCACCTTAGTGCTAATACTGTGGCAGAAAAGAGCAATAAATTCAGATTCTCGGTAAAAAAAATTATTCTGATTATTTTTCCCTTTCAAATTATCGAGATTTGCCACTTTTGTCACTGGTCAGCGATACGTCCATTTACCACATCTCATTGCTTTCGTTGCGTAGCTCTTATTGAAGTTGTAGGAGAATGTGGGGCAAAGTGAAATAGTGTTAAAATAACTTATTTTTTTTTTCTTTTTTTTTTTTTAATGAACAGTTGAAGCAGTGAGCAGCAAAGAAATGTAAGTGACAAAATTAAATATTTAGAGATAACGAGTACAAATGGTAGGTTGGTAGGTAAACATAACCTCTCTTCTGTTTTGGGACCAAAAATAGTACTAGTAGCCTTAATAAGTGCTGCTGTACAGCATGATTTAGAATTTATTTTTTTAACGAAAGCCTACCTAGGATCAGAACTTTAAACGCGATTTACTCGAAACTTTAAATAGTCCACTTACACCCCTTTGCTTTTCAATCCTCAATTTAGAAATTGGTTTTGAAAACTACAGTACATAAAGAAAGAACAATATATTTTATACTAGTGGTACCCGCACGGCTTTACCCGTAGCAGATAATTAAAAGGTCTTTTGGTTCGCCTGTATATTTACAAATAATGTATGGTGAATTTCTAGCCAATTGGCTTGCCCATGTTACGGTTCCACGTTATGATAACTTGGTAATTTACTCGTCCATCTTATGATAATTTTGCTAGGGAAAATGTTCTTAAAATAGGGAAAAAAAGAACGAAATCGAAATTTTGAAAAATTGCTTCGAGGTGCACACCTCCATGCTATAAGCTAATTCTGTGCCAAATTTCATGAAAATCGGCTGAACGGTCTAGGCGCTATGCGTGTCACAGAGATCCTGACATCCAGACAGAGAGACTTTGAGCTTTATTATTAGTATAAAGATAAAGAAGATTTCAGCTTGCATTAAAGCATTATTTTTTATTTTATCAATAAATTTGTACCTTCAAAAAAAAAAGAGAAAAAGATTTTACTTCTTTTTTTTTGCATGGGGCAAAGTGAAAAATAAAATATTTTAAGAAAATCAGCGAAAAAGAAAAATAAGTGATTGAATGAGTAAAAAAAGTGAATTATCTAATGTAGGAATGTATTAATGAATTAATAAATGAACACGTAAGCGATTCAATAAATGATTGAATAAGTAAACAAAATGAACTATTTCACTTTGTCCCATCCACTTTGCCTTGCATGCACTTGACAAATTTTAAAAAGAGCTTTAAATAAAAATAAGCTTAATATTAAATAAATAAATACTGCACCGAATAGTATTAGTAGATCTACATTAATATTTAAACTGGTAATAACAAGAAATTTATCATTTTATAACAACGAAAATCATTTTTTATTTATTATGAGTATCAATTTTTGAAAATTGCTCGTATTATCTAATACTTTGATCTTCAGGTAACTTTTTCCTGATTGGCTAAATGTGTTACTACGTAGTTAAAATATTACAAGATAGAGGTGGCGCTAAAAACAACGTAAATGTGTCACTTTTACTTTTTGCTTCGAATTCTCGAACTCGCATGTTTACGAACTTTGTCTTACTTTTACGCAGTGTTGCCAGATTGGGGAAAATTTTCCCATTTTGGGGAAATCTGGTGTTCTCTGGGGAAATTTTGGGGAAATGGGTTTTGAAGGGAATTCTTTGGGGAAAAATTTTTTTCTTGAGGAAAACCTGGGGAAAAAAAACTTCGGGAAAAAAAAAATTCGTATTTAAATTCGAGTCTTGACATCTAGTAGTTACATTGTTGGTATCAAACAGCGTTGGTTTAGCTTTGCTCAACTTGATGGAATTCGCATTTCGCATTATTTGGAATATTATGCTACGGAATTCGCATTAATAGTTCTGCGTGAGTAACTAGTTGATACGTGAAACAGGCAAAAAAACAGTGTGATGAAGAATGTTCTTGGATAAATATATACAAAAATCATAATTTAAATGTACATACAGAAGCAGAGTAGTAAATGCGAGTAGAAAAAAAAAATTGGCTATTTCTTATCTGTCGGTCATGCGCTTGTATTTATGACTAGTGGCACACGCACGGCTTTGCCCGTAGTAGAAAATTAAAAGGTATTTTGGCTCCCATGTATATTTACAAATAATGAATGATGAATTTCTCGCTAATTGGCTTGCCCACATTACGGTTCTAGATTATGATAACTTGGTAATTTAGTCGTCTATCTTATAATAATTTTGCTCGGGAAAATGGTCTTAAAATTGGAATAGAAAAAGAACAAAATCTAATTTTCGAAAAATCGCTTAAAGGTGCACACCCCCATGCTACAAACTAATTCTTTACTAAATTTCATGAAAATCGGTCGAACGGTCTAGGTGCTATGCGCGTCACAGAGATCCTGACAGAGAGAGAGAGAGATCCGGACAGAGAGACTTTCAGCTGTAGTATTAGTAAAGATTTAAAAAAAAATAAAGATCAAGAAGACAAAAAAAAAAAGCGAAAATGGGAAGAAAAAAAAAGTTGGAGAATTTTATAAGAAAATTTGGCTATTTGGGGGAAAAAAAATTTTTCAAGAGACAAAAATGTCAGGGGAAGTCGATTCATTTTATGAAAATATTTGTGGAAAAATAATTTTTGCATTTGGGGAATTTTTATAGAAAACATCGCTTTTTGGGGGGAAGTTGGAAAGGAATTGGGGAAATCTGGGTTTGACCATCTGGCAACACTGCTTTTACGCTTATTTCTTTAACATTTTATGGAAAAAAAAACAAAATAGATACGCAAATATATAATTGTATTATGTTTCTAAAATCCACGACGCAATTGACACCTTCTTGCTCTTCCATTTGACTTTGAAACCACCGCAATTATTTCTAGAAAAATTTATAACGAGAATTACTAAATTTTGCTTTTCCCGTCATATTTTTGAAGTTTTGAAGCACTACAAAGAAATTTACTGTGAATTTACACAGATCATCCATTGTTTAACACAGATACTATGCTTATCACGACGTGACTGTGACGATTAAAAAGGAATTTCTTAGAGCTCTCTTAGGATTTTTTGCCCCGCACTAAACAAAACGTTTAACATGATTACACAGGCTAAAATTCTAAAACTGAAGGTTTGAAATTTGTCAGATCCTCTTGCATTGAAAACAGTTTAGCTATTAATCTTACTACTCTAGGAAAGTTCTTAAAAAGCAATAAAATAGTAGTGCTGCCTTCTCTCTTTTCCCAAAATCTTGCCGTATTTCGCGTTAGTTGTGTTGAATTTCTTTCAAAATTAAAGGTCTTATAAGTGCTTTTTAGCCTACTTTCCCAGTAAAAGTCAGAGAAAGAAGAAAAAAGCATGAAAGACGGCTTAATGCATCTTAAAATATCCCGGGGAAAAAAATAAATAAATAAAATCATAAATAAATAAAATAGTTAGATAAATATTGAAAAATTAAAAATTGGAAAGTAGGGTATTGAGATGGGGAAAAATGTCTGTCTGTCGGTCTGTCTGTCTGTCTGTCCCCCCCCCCTAATAACTTTGAATGAATAGTCCGATTCAAACAAACTTTTTTTTGTTCGAAAGATCTCGGCGAGGACATCTCATTCCCATATTTCACTTTTTGATTTGAACTATTTTTTGTTCAATTTTGAACAGTTCGAAAAAACTTAACATTAGTGTCTACGGGGAAATTCAAGGCAATTCCGAACTGTGAGGCGAATTTGTGTCGAACAAACTTTGTAGGAAAAAGCTTTTGATGAAAAACTTGTATATAAAATATCTTTTTGATTTGAACAATTTTCCGTTCAATTTTGAACAGTTCAAACACCTTAACATAAGCCTCGGGGAAACTGAAAGTCAGTGTAGATTCCGTACTTGAAGGCGGATTTACTTCAAACAAATTTTGTTGGAAATAGTTCCTGACGCCAAACTCCAGACTCCGACTCCAAGAATTTAGGGACACCTGACTCCGACTCCTGTGCTCGACAATTAATCGGACTTCGACTCCCCGACTTCGACTCTGACTTCGTAGCTTTGGCAACAATTTATACACGGAGGACAAATGATTGACTCCGATTCTTGGATATTCGACTCCGACTCCTTTATCCCAAAATGAGATTGACTCCGACTCCGCAGCTATGGTTTTAAATGTGAAATAATTATTGTTGATATGATTTGTTTTTATTTTCACGCTAAAGTTTTAACTTAGGTATTCGCAACTTCAACGAACTATAGGGGGCACTGTAGCCACTTTCTAATGGTGGACGAAAAAGGTAAAACAAACGCACGTGGTAACGAAGAAAATGCTAATAAGCCTAGTAAATTTTGTTCGTATGCATGATTTTTTCGCTTTATTCTTTTTAAATTAAATTTCAAAGTCTTATTAATATTCTGGTCCACATAGAAAGAAATGAGAATTCAAGAAGCATTACTAGACGTCAAAAATTAATGCAATTTACGTAGTTCGTAGTTCTAAGCAGCCATTTCCATGATGTTGAATTCGATATTTATCAATTCTTGATAAAATTAAATAATAATTGTGGCCTGACAAGAATAACAATTAATGCTGGATAATTTAGTTATATGACATTACGAATTATTATCAAAAGAAGATGATACTTCTTTGCCTTGCTTGGCTAACGCTAATTGTTTTGCATTTGAAGCTGAGTTATTTTTCTCAAATTGCCGAATCGGTTAATTTAAAATTTTTCTGTTTCGTATTTTTCTAATTTCTGTGTTATGATTTAATTATGTCATGCCATGCAAATCATCAACAAAATTCTCACGGATTTATGGTGGTAGTTTTCTTTTCAATTGATCTAACATTATTTCTTTAAACTTATCGAATTTTGTAAGCTTGCTACCATTTTATTCCAATCATGATAAAAAATAAATTTGGTTTAACCGACATGCGAAATCTCTCACCAAATGTTCTTCGCATAATACTAAAACTATAACCCTAAACTATAATCCCACTATTTTAGCATGGAAAATTCTCAGCGTTAAACATTTTTCATTTCGTTCTACGATAATATATTCAAGAAAATATTTTGCATACTGCCCATTCCAACTAAATGCTGCAGTAAATTAGATTGATTTAATGAATTATTTTTTAACTAGGCGGAGATGAAAGCCCTAATTCTTCTACTAATGTTATCAAATCCTTCTTTCGAACTTAAGATTAAAAAAACCCCATATTCTTACAAATTTACACAAAACAATTTAACAAAAAAACTTACCTGGTATACCGTTATCCTCTTTCAAAAAAAAAAAAAAAAAGAAAAAAAGAAAAGAAAAAAAAAGATAAATGCATCGAACAGAGCAAATGCGAAGTTTGTTAACCCAGAAATTTCTTGTTATACGCTTTCGTCATTTACGACAACCATCACACTTTTTAGAGAGAAATAATGAAAACTAACATTATTTTGAGAAGATCGAGAATATCATTTAGAGACGAAACAATTTCTGTTGCTGAAACCAATCTAAGACACGTAGAATGCGTTAATAAATACTCCTAACCAAACTGCCTATGTTTACGTCAACAGACACACATGGAACGCAATGTGGCAATATTTTAGTTTTTTCGGCAGTTATGTAAATCACCGCAAGGTAGCGTATTCGAGCGCTGGAGTTGCGAATTCAGTTTTCGGCGAATAAACTCGAAGTCATTTATGTTTCTACATAAAGATATGCGCAGAAGATTTTTTTTTTTTTTTTTTTTGACAGTGAAAATTATTTCTTTAAGTTGACATTATATTGTTTTTATTTATTTTGGTAAGTGTATTAATTCATTTAAAAAATAATTTTTGGCAACAGAGGAAAAAGAAACGATTTTTTTTGATATGATGTATTTATTTTAAAGAGCTTATTAATTTTAATTATTATTTTTTCATTTTGAAAGCTGTTAAAGAATTTTTTTTAATGGAAAAAAGTATATTAGCTGCTTTGTTTAAAACGTGCTGCTATTTTATTTGTTCGTATTTTTTAGATGAGTAAAGAATATTTTATTCCTAGAAATCAGCTTAAAGTATTTAAAAAAAATATGTTTGGAAACAATTTGCGATTTTAGCTATTTTTGAGAGTATTGATCAGGTACTAGAAAGTAATATGGGTATACGGGAAAGTAGGCTCGTTTAGTTCTAGACGAAACTTCTTGTTTGATATTCGATTTGCATACTCTTAAAGAATTCTACATTGAAATTCCTTTAGTAGAACTTCAACTACACAGCTGGCACGTCCTTATTTGCATGTAATTAAACTACAAAGCTGGAAGTAAAAATTTTCACAAATTGCTTTTTTAAGTTTTAATCGCTTTCAAAAATTTAATCTTTTTCACAAAAGTTATCTCTTGGTTGGAGGGGGGGGGGGCGTGTTTTTTAGTTCAGTTAAAAATATTGAAGACGGGTTTTTTGCACTTCTGAGAATTTGCTAAATTTTGAAATGCATAATTTAGATTTCTTTAAAAGAAGATTCAGGACGGAATTTCTCTTTTTGAAATATGTTAATAGTTGTCCTTATATGTTTACAAAAGGATGATATCTATTAGATAAGCCTGGAAACTTCTGTTCTTTTTTGAAGAGATAGGCAATCAGTTTTTAAAACTTTTTACAATACGCACTGCACGATTTAATTTCCAGTTTTGTTTTTTTATATAACTCCTTGCTAACGTGATGGCAACTTGCAAAGGTCATTTTTGAAAAACGCCTTGTTTTTGGAGGCGGATTATGTTGTTTTAACATCTTCTTTCTTTTGGCTTTTTTTTTTTTTTGCTAAACATGTTTTCAAACATAAGAATCAAGAAAAATTGAATGGTGCAAGGTCTAAGAAGTTCGGTGGATGCGAAAGAATTTTCCAGCCTTGCTGTACGATTTGCTGAAGAATCTCCACCTAGCATAAGCATATGAAGATGTAAAAACAACACTTCTTGAGTTCTATGCACCTCAAAAAGAAAAGAAGTTCTTCCAAAATGGGATTTGCAAATTGCCATCACACTGACAACAAGTCGCAAGGAACGAAGGTGATTAAATACTAGTACAGAAGATATTGTTAAATGTTTTGGAAGCTGTACTGCATTCTTTCTCTTCATAAACGGTCATAGTTTTCCGGTAAACAACTGATACATTTGTGCCAAACCTGACATTTCGAATTTTTTCAGTGGGGGGGGGGAGGCAAAGGGTACTCAATGTAAATTATAACACAAAACGCAAAAGTCATGCTCAATTACATGTAAGTGCATTAATTTACCAAAGCCAGGAAGAGGGTAATTGACCCCTCTGAATGACGGATCTGATTTGCCAACGCACAATTAAAAGTAAAGAACTTCAACAAGCTCTTCCACCTTAACTAATAAGCTATAAAACTATAAAACTATAGTTAAATTTTAGCACCAAATTTGCTTTGTGGAAATAACTTAATTTTTTCATTATAACTATTTTTATTAATTCACATAATAGTGTTAGTGTGACCACAATAATGAGTGTATGAAGTCAGGGGCGTGTGCAGCGGGGGGGGGGGGGGGAGAAGAGACACATGTTGGCCTGGGCCCGAGCCTGAAGGGGGACCGATATTTTTAAAATGAGGGGTGAAATATATGTAGGGACGTAGGGGTAAACAATATGGAGGGGAGCCCGTGAAAATCATTTGTGACGGGCCCCAACATTTCTTTGCACGCGCCCGTATGTAGTGTTTAATTTAATGTTTGGGCGGAGAAACACGCTGTTCTCTAACAGCAGCGAACAACTGTACCCCTTTCTTCTATGGATTGTACAATCCATGAAAAAAGGACACAACTTAGAAGTTAGAACAATAAATTTCAACAGCGAAAAATAAAATAAAATAAAATAAAAATTAATTAATTTATTTTTATCTTTATATATTTTGCTTAGGAAATATCTTTTAGTGGTTGTACGTTTAAAAATGTGAAATCTATCTCAAAAAAGTGGTCACTAATGAAATTGCTACAACAAGCCAGTGGTGACAATAGAATTTTCCCTTGCTTTGCCCTTTTACTCCCTCTTTCTCTCTCTCTCTCTCTGTGTATATCCAACATTTATCCATTCAAAGTTAAAATATGGAGAAACAGAACATCATTGACCTAATGAGTGAATTCTCGACAAATCGACAATTTTAATATTATAAAAGCTCAACATTAATTTTGCCGAATTTGATAGAATAATTCTGATTCAAAAGTAGAAACTAGATATTTTGAACTAAGACCTTTTTGAAGAGAAAGAGCAGTTATATAACCTTATACAGAAACTTAGATATCTGATATATAATTGGTGAAATGTCTCAGCATAATCGCATCGACGAGAGCTCTAAAGATTATATGCGCTCCAACTTAGAAGTACTCATCCATTTACATGCAAATCCCTTGCAGATCTGACTAATTTGCATTATTTATGACAAAGCAATTTTCTCGATACAAGCGAGAAAATCTATGTACTCAGGATTTCTAAATGTAGAAGTGCAACACTACTTGATAACTACTATGAAATAAAATGTCTGTCATTATAGACATATATAGTCCACTCAATTGCAGTGTTTTATGCTTCACCAGTGGTACCCGAATGGCTTTGCCCGTAGTAGAAAATTAAAAGGTCATTTGGTTCGCTTGTATATTTACAAATAATGGATGACGAATTTCTCGCCAGTTTACTATGTTAATTTGCTCGTTCATGCTATGATAATTTGTTCGTCCATTTTATGACAATTTACTCGTCCATGTTATGATAATTCGCTGCAGAGGAATTAAATCCACCAATGGTGGCTTAAAATTGGAATAGAAAAAGGACAAAATCGAATTTTCGTAAAATCTCTTCTAGATGCACACCCCCATGCTACAAACTAATTTTGTGCCGGATTTCATGAAAATCGGCCCAACGGTCTGGGCGTTATGTGCGTCACAGAGATCCAGACAGAAACTCTTACAGTTTTATTATCAGTTATTTCATGAAATCGACAGACTGGTCTGGGCGCTATGCGCGTCTCAGAGATCCAGACACCAGAGATCCAGGCTTTCAGCATTATTATTAGTTATTGTTATTAGTAAAGACAAAAGTAGGAAAGGAGAATCAAAATTAAAATAAATTGACCAATATTACTTAAAAACATCTCTTAACAACTCTAGTGCTTTTTTAAAAAGATTTCCAGTTCAAAAAGTTCTTTTCTATCCAAAGAATATAACGGCTCACAATTTTCAAATGAACGTGCTTAGAATTTTATTTTTAGAAGAAAAAAAAAAGAAGTATGAAACAAAAATAATAGAATTTATTTGTGAATACTTTAGTATGTAAGCACAAAGAGGAAAAATCAAAACCTTGAGGGAAATGCCTCAGCTTTGATAGGACTGTCCCAAGAGACTTAAAAAATTCCATTCGCAGAGGAAAGAAATGGCTCAGAGAACAATGTTATTCCCTTGGAATGCTGCTTTTAGATAGTTAAAATAAACAAAATAGTTGAGATTTCTTGGAGGAATAAAGCACGTTTATCCTTTTTTTATTTTCTTTTATACCTAATATATAGAAAAAAGTATTAATTTCATGAAATATTTCTAGTTTTGATGGATTTGTACATTTTGAGGACGTCAGAGTACAATATTTTCTGCTAGAAAATTTCCAGTTTTTCAATTTTTCCGAAAGAAAACAAACCCCTTCGAAAAACAAACCTGGAAAAACTGAGTTTTCCCCAAACTCTTTTCGGCTTTTTTCCAGATATTCCCATTTCTAACCGTAATATAAAGTAGTGACTTTCTAAAAAAATGTCTTTTAACGTAAAATATAGGGACTTGTGAGTGTTGTAGTCACACCAGCAACAAGCAGAAATCATTATTTTAAAAATACAAATAAATTTTTTTAGAAAGTTGGCTATTTTATGTCAAAGATGTCCAACCCATTGCCCGCAGGCCTCATCCATACCGCAAACAGATTTTGTCCGCCCCGCGGGAAGCTTACAAATTAAGGGGGGAAAAACTGATTTTTCATAGTAGGGCAAAATTTCATCACAGCGAATACCAAAGCAACGAAACTTCAATTTCGACGAAATAAATGCTCAGTGCCGTTTCAATTGCCATTTTGCTTCAATTAAATTGCTGTAAAATCCCCGTCACAACGAGCAAAAGTTGCGGTCCTTCAAACTTCATTGTAATGGGTTTTAACAGAATTCGTCAACTTCCGCTACAAAGCGATTCGACTTACACGAAATGGCTATAACACGAGTTTCTCACAAGCAACGAATTTTAGAGCTAAAGCGAATTCTCGCTCGCAACACGGAAATACTTAAAAAGGAATCGTGTTACGAAGTGTCGGCTTCGTTACTGACTACTAAATAATGACTTGGTGAATGTACTTTCATCCTTTTCGCATCACTGACTGCGTAAGCACACCACACACCGCACTAGTCTAAACATCACTTTGCCAGTGTGTAGGTAGTGTGTTAAGCACTCCACATTTTTCATTTATTTATTCTAAATACGAAAATTGATGAAATAGTGTGGTACCTAAGCACGCTGTTTCATCTAAAATTTGTGAAGATTTAAGAAAAATGTATTAGAATAGCATAAATCATCATCTTCAACATTTAAATTATAAATGTGACTACTATAATTGTATCTACTGTACAGTACTATTATAGTGCAGCGTTTTATTATAACTACATACTGTACGTACCATACTGTTTTATTTTATTTCTCTCTCTATCATTGATCATTGATTTTTGTGCATCGTTACAGTATTTTATGTTGAATAATGCAGGTTTTTAAAAAATACAGTAAACATTCTGCTCTTTATGTAAGAAACGGTAATAGAAAGTTAAAAAAATGGTTTGAAAGGTGTTTAAAAATGTCCAAAATAACTGGGTATGTTAATAAAAAAAATCATATTACTTATCCTTTTCCACAACGCGAAATTTTAACTTACGTGAGGAGTCTTAGAATGCATCCCTCGCGTAAGTCGAGATCTGATTATTTCCTATCTTGTATTTTTTAGGAAAACTAAGCTCAGAAAATCTCCAAAACCACATCTGAGCTCTTAATTAAAAACAAATTCTTGGGGGTTTCCTTTGTCCCTGCCTTATATTATGATACATATAGGTTAATTACATTCGAGTCAAATGTATGGAAACTGTAAGCCAGGGTTTAAAATACCCGGGTATAAAGTGCAGGTATATAAGGGTTTCGTTCATAGGTATTTCGCCTCGTTGTTCCCGCACATAATGCAATGTCACGTTTTCTGATGTGACAGAACGGAGCACTGAATTCTTCAAAGCTGTTTAAGCATTTTCGTACCAATAAATTGCGCCACGCAAAATTATTCAACAAAAATGTATAGTTGCCCGGGCATAATGCAATCATAGAAAGCCAATTCCGTCAAGAATTTCATTCTTGTTTAAATTCAGCACCAAACATCTTCGATCAAATTCGTATGCTAAAAAATTGCGTAAATTCTTCTCTGTTCAGTCTTTGTTTCTGTTTTTGTCTGTTATGAACTACATATAAAATTATAATAATAATAACAAATGGTTCTTTACTATAATATACACATTAGGGTGATTCAAAAAAAACTTTTTCGGCTAGAGTCGAGGACACCCCTTATTTTTTTAAACTTACTAAATAGTATTATGCCGTAAAAGTTTTAGCTTCTTACTCAAATTTTAAGAGGGTGCTCAATAACCCCTTAATTTAACACTAACCGTAGCATAGAAAATATCACAAATTTAGAAACATTTAATTTCCCCAGCTGTTTTTTTGCAAATAATTATTTTATTGCAATGTATATGCATATTACTCGTGTATATTATAGTATGTAGCATTGTTTTTTCAGTTCAATGTACTTTTTTAAACCCCCTCCCAATTCGTTTCAAGTTTGGGGGGAGGGGGTTGAGCATCCTCTTCCAGTTGAAATAGGAAGCTAAAATTTTCCCAATATCTATCCACAAGTCTAAAAATATTGAGGGGTGTCTCATTATCTAGGAGAAACTTTTTTTTTACCTGTATTTTTGAACCATCTTAATGCACATGCGTATGCCTAAAATAGGTAAATGTCCCGATTTGGAGGAAACAAATAAATCGTCTTTCCGGGTTCGTTGTTCAGAAAGGACATGACTGAAACCATAACTGAAAACACAATTTTGTTGATCATGATAACACGTGTCACATGGATAAGAAACAATGCCAGAAGTTTTATGGCATGCAGGGATTAGCTTAGATAGTCCACTCTCGTTGTTGCTATCAGATAACATGGACTGGTACGGAATTTCTCAGATAAAATTTAAACACATCAGCTTGCATTTTTTTCCACTCTCAAATTGAATGAGTAAATTTCAACTTTTTTTACACTAAAAAAAATCTGGAAACGTTTCTGAATATATGGGGGTAGCTGCGGTTCATAAAATTTTCAAAAACGTTTCTGAGTATCTCATTATCCTCTTTTGTATTTCCAAAAAGTTTCTAAGCAGAAGCGTGCACAGCGGGGGGGGGGGGGGGGGGGGGGGGGGGGTGGTAGAAGGGACACCTGTTGCCCCGGGACGGATATTATTAAAATGAGGGTGACATGCATGTATTAGGGTTTCCAATCCCGAAATCCCGATCCCAAATCCTGCGGGATCCCGCATGATTTTTCGCGGGATAAAGAGCAAATTCCCGCGGGATTTCCAATACCGCAATTTTTTTCCATGTAAACGTTTTCCAACTTTTGCCACACATAAAACGAATATTTTAACAAGCATCATCTGAAATTTGAATCCCCTTTCTCGGACATATTTGTGCCTCATATGGGGTAGTGAGAAGCAAAGGGCTGTAAGTGGCAAAATTAAAAATGTGGAGATAACCAGAACAAATGGTAGGTGAACCTCTCCTCTGTCTTGGGGCAAGAGATTGTACTAGTAGCCCTGGTAGGTGCTGCTGTATAGCATGATTTAGAAAAAAAAATTCAATGAAAACCTCCCTCAGATCTGATCTCTTTAAAAGCGTTTTACTCGAAACTTAAAATAGTCCACTTGCATCCCTTGCTTCTTCTCTGCCTCATATGATGAACGGTGGATTCACCATTTAAGAACACAACAAAGGTCGAGAATTTTTTCTTCTTTTTTTTGAGATTGAATTGGTATTTTCATTCGGAGATCTCAGTTTTCATTAGTTCATCAATTGAGAAAAAGCTTAAAATTTATAAACATTTTAAAAAACTTTCACTAAAATTTAAATCCTGAAAATTACGCTTTTGAAAAATAGAAAAAGTGAATTACAGTTAACAAATCCCACTGGAGTAGACAGAATACAATGTTGTAACAGTTCTGTAAGTTTAAGAAATGCACTTAAAACCTTAAACTTATAAAAAGTGCACAATGATTTTCTCCAAAGAAGAAAACAATGAAAAGCCTGACCTTATTTATACATTCGGCATGACTCTAAATGAGGCTACAGAAACTTTGATGAAGCACAGGATGAGTTGACTCGCATGACAGTGCAGTAAGTTAAACTGCACAAATTTTTGAATATATCTTGAAAGTGAAAGGGTAAATGAGCGAAGTTATCCAAAAATTTCCAGTGATAGCGACTCGGTGTAACCAACACCATTCACCACTTGCTGTGATGAATCAAATGCACTGATACAATGACCTACATTAATGAAAGAACAAAGGTATTCTCAGTGCAAGTTAAATTGGATACAGCAAAACAAATGTCCAATAGGCATCGTTTTTGTCCATGTCCATTTGCATTTCTTAAGCAAAAACCCAGCATAAGAAATCAAAAATTTATTTCAGAAGGTGATGAAGTAAATGGGGAGCTTTTGCTAAATGTCCACAATAATTTAATTGCAGTAAAACTAACTGTTGTGAAGCAACAGCAAGTGTTTTCAGCAAGCCTATCATTTTTTGAGCAAAAATTCTTTCCCATTCCATACGAACTTTGTTAAGAGTATAGGAAATTTTTAGGACACACTTTTGAGTACTAAACGATAATTGATAATCGGAAATTTACTTTGTAGTGTAAAACAGATGATGTACGGGATACGAGAAAACTACTATATAATTCAAGTAACAAAATCAGTCCTTCCTAAAAAGCACAACTTTTTTATTTGACATTAAAATTTAATTAATCAAGTTAATCCAGCGGGATCCCGGGATCCTGCTGGATGAAAAAAAAGTAAAGAAATAGTAAAAATATCTCAAACGATACTAGTATTTAAAACCAAATATTAATAAATATCCGAAATATGAAACATAGATAAGAATGTTTACTTTACTTCAGCTGTTCCAAAACTTTTTCCATTTGCGAACCCCCTCCAAAATCTGAAAGAAGTTGGCGAACCCCTTGTGCAGTAAGAAATAAGTAACAGGCAAATGAAAAAAAAAGCACACACACATTAAATTTTTTATAATATTTTTATACAAAAATAAAACGAAAATATAATAGCAAAACATGGAAGCGCAACCATTTTTACGAACTAAAACGGTAGCTAGAAAATGAATACAAGGTAAATTCAATAAAAATAAACGTAGTGAAATTAATTTGTTGAGCATCAGTCAACTTTAAAACAACTCTTAAGATGGGATTTTTGATGTACATGGAATAAAGAAGCTTATAGTTGGGCCCAAATATTTATTGTTCTAGTCGTACATGAAGCTGACATTCAGCATTAAATTTGCTTTTATATTGATCTCTGTGCATGTTGAAAATCGTTTTTCACATAGAAACGTTATTCAAAAAGGGTGATAAGTTTTAAAATGTCTCTTTCTACCACGACAGTATACGTTTACAGAAGCGGATTTGCCATGTCGCATTTCTCGCAATCGAGCGGGGCCCCCGAAAAGAAAGATGAAAATGTTATGTAGTTCTGTTTATCTCTAAGGAGCCCTAAAACTAGTTAGCGAGGACCCCAAAACTTGTTAATCCGTCTTTGTACATTAATCGGTAACGCTAAATTGTACGTCGCGTCGATTAAAGAATAATAATAATAATAATAATAAAAATAACTTTCAGAGAGCTGTCCCTGGTTAAATAAATGATATTTTTTCTTCCAGTAAAATTTGAAAAGTCTCTAAATTTATTTTGTCTTTTGAAATGACTCCAGCTGTTTGATGAAGGTTATACTGCGTACATTAATCGTTTGAAGTACTGAAGAATTTTCTTGCAGGTATATTAAAAGTGCGGAATAAAATATGTGTATTGAAAAACAATAGACACGCTTCGAATTAACTCTAATTATTACACCCCAAAAGTATTTTTGGTCAACAATTTTTTTTTTTGTTCACTTCTTACAAGTGAAACTTTTCGTACGAATTCCATGAATCCTTTTTTTTTACATTCAGTGCAAATTAAACTGCATGGTTTAATTCCGTTAATTTGTTTTTTACTGCTCTGCCGTGTTAAGCACAAAGTCGTATATGAACTTTTTATTAAAATTGAGTTACGGTCAATAGGTGTTTCTTTGTCAAATATTTTACCAAAGTACAATGTTTTATAGTCATTTGTCATATTTGAAATAATATTTAAAAAAATTTTAAAAAGGATGCATCTGAATCAAAAACATGGAGGCGAAAACTTTAAACGACAATTTCTCATTTTGAACTCAGCTGCAGATACGACTTTTTCGCTTAGCACGAAAATGCGTATCTCACACTGCCGCTCCAAAGCATTAATATTCTTTCATCAGAATACATTGTATTCAAAAGTGGAACTTTCAGAACGGCTTCAATGAAAGCGATAAAACTCGCTGGTTAAATTGACAGTGTTAATTCTTTTGATGTAAAATATGTCAGCAAGTAGGCTAACATTTTATGCAAAGAGCATCGAATGTGCCTGAGACAAATCAACAACACATTAACAAAATTTTTTTTAAACAAGAATATTAAAATTTCGCCATTACAAAATAACTTTCGTGAACCCCCTACGTACCTCTCGCGAACCCCGAAGGGTTCGCGAACCGCCGGTTGTGAACCGCTGCTTTACTTGAATGTGCAATTTTAAACTGCAGTGGACTTTCGCTACTACGTGATTCGACTCAAGCGAAATGCGCGACCAGCATTTATTACTAAAAAAATAATACTTGGCACATTTTTATTTACATTCATGCATTACATATTGATATGTACAGTTGTTTTGAAAATATGATTTTTTAAAATGAGTCCATTTGTGCTTACCCTGTATTTTACAGTGAATTGATTTTCGTTTCCCATAATATATACGATAACGCATACGAAAACCAACGAAATTCAGTGAAGGGAGAAGAAGAAGAGGAGGGGCGATCCCATACTGAAAAGGCCATTATCTGCCCGAAGCCCCTTGAAAAATTCACTGCTTCATCTTCTCAAATATCATTCTGTTCAGATTGCTCGTCGTTGTTAACTTTTTTTTTATTCTTCAAGAAACCGCAGGAAGTGAACATACACACCATCGTGCTTTTCAAACCACAGGTTGAAAAGCATGATGGAAATCCCAGTTTGAACCAAATAATAGAAAAGGGATTTTCGGAAGAAAAGTTTTAAAACTCTCCAAACATCGAAATTTTGGAATTTTGCTTCCGTACTTCATGAACGCGCAAACCAATTTTGACGCATTTTAAACGAAGTGAATGAATTAAGGCAAATTGTGCCACCCCCTTCCCCCATACGTCCTCCCTTCTTTCCCTAAATGACGCTTCTCCTTACTTTCTTTAGTCATTTATCAGATGAGGACATACTTGGGCAGTAAATAATTTTTCGTTCCTATAGATTTGACTCATGTAAAACCACCAGCAGTTGATACCTGCAGGAGTAGCGGCGGACACTTATTAAAATTGCCGAGTTGGAAAAAAAAAAAAAATGCTAAAGAGAAGGGGGGGGGGCAACAAAATAAATTTTAGTTTGAAACCCATTTGCATTATTTTTACAATAAAAAAACTAATTGTTTCGCAGGACTGCGCAACCTCCCTCTGCAACTACAGCTTTACTTAATGTGTCCAAGTTAAACGACCCTACTTTAAAGTTGTTCAGCGGCGAAATTATTGCTGGAGTTTTTAGAAATTTTGAAATTAACAAAACTTTGTGTGCAGCATGATAAAGGGGTGGGAATTTGCTTTGAGGGAATACAAAAAAAAAAAAAGTTCAAAATTTCACCACTAGTGGGCACATTTTTATAACTTACACATTTATTTTGTACATTTACGACGGTTTTAAAACAAATCTTCCAACCCAACATGTTCAACTTGATGGCTATCATTTTCATCTACCTTTAGGAATCGTGAGATAGCATACAGTTGACAGCAGTAGGCTCTGGAAATGTTACGTACATGTTTAAGATAAGGTGTAGTTCTAGCATTATCACGAATTACTAGATGTTTCAAATGCCTCCAAAGTTAAAAGTCACATGGATCCAGCAGGGATTAGAAAATGGAGGGAACAAGTTCAATCATTGGCTTAGCAAAAGCTTGGGCAAATAACCCAAATCACGTGACTCAACAACGACGAATGGTCGGCACATTTTACATGAAACTAACAAAAGAAACCTGATTTTTTCCACACAATGCTTTGTTTCAAAATATATCATGGCTCTGCGGCAAGAGCTTCGTCTTCTAAGCCGGAGGTTGCGGGTTCGATTCCCTCCGGTGTCCCGGGTGTTATTCTCTTCTCTTGTATTGTAAATCTTTCCTGTGTACGTCTGGAGGCAAGGAGCATTGCACGCAGTCCTTAATGTATGTGAAGCACTAGCTTCTGTGCATATATAAAAGAAATAATGATAGTTTGAATTTTGACATCTTGAATTCGAATTATGTTTTTCGTCTATGTATTTCACGAGTTTGTGTATGTAGGCGTGTGTGTTTGTGTCTGTGTGCAGGCATGAATGATGAGTGTGTGGATATGTATGTGTGTGCGCATGTATATGTGTATGTAGGCGTGAGTGTTTGTGTCTGTGTGCAGGCATGAGTGTGTGTGTGTGTGTGTGTGTGTGTGTGTATGCGTGTATGCGTGTGTGTGTAGGTATGCATGTATGCGTGTGTGTGTAGGTATGCATGTATACGTGTGTGTGTAGGTGTACATGTATGCGTGTGTGTGTAGGATATGGACGCAACCTGGAGACGGTTTTCGCTAGAGGAGCAGCATCGAGAGGGGCCGACCGGCCGACGGTGGTGCTGCAAAGGGAGGCGGGGGGAAAATAAAATCATAAGACATCAAAACCGTCAAGTGAGAACAATAAACAATCATGTTCAAAAAAAAAAAAAAAAAGAAGAAAATTTGAATTTTTGACATCTTGAATTCAAATTATGCTTTTCGCAATCACGTCGTGTATGTGTGTGTATGTAGACGTGCGACACTGTGTAGATGTGTGTGTGTGTATGTTGGCATGTGCAGGCGCAGGCGTGCGTGTGTGTGGTGTGTCTGTTTGCGTGCCGGCGTGTGTGTGTAAGCATGTGTGTGTAGGACATGATCGCCATCGCCCAGCAGCTTGCTGGAGGAGCAGCATCGGGAGGTGGTGGTCAACGGTGGTGATACAGAGGAAGGTGGGGGGAGGGGGGGAATAAAATTAAAAAAGACGCCATAAACGGTCAAGCGAGAGCAATAAGCAATTCGTGATTGCTCAATAAAATAAAAATCTATAACATGACTTGGTGTCTTTATTCTCCTAATGAAAGTCTTCACTCTCCCATTTTGTCTCTTCCCAATGTATGGATCGAGGTTTGGTGATCGGGAAGAAATGAATTTCTTTAAAAACTCTCTCAGGTGGCAAAATTTTGAACTGGGTCATTTTCCAGAAAATGTAACTTATGAACGCAAATATTTTTCACCTTTGAAACCTTTTGTTTTCCTTTTCTTTAAATTCTTACCTGAAAGTGTTACCTACTAGAAGTAACCACAAACAGTGGCTTAACCAAGTTCCAATTATTTTACTCATAAACAAAAAAAAATTAAAAAATGCCTTGTTCACAGAAAAAAAAGTAAGAAACTATTAATGTTTAAAAATCGAGGCCGATTTAATATCAAAGTAGTAATTATGTTAATTGTGCAATCAATCAGCTATTTTAATGATTAGTAGGAATCTAATATTAAGCTCCCTTAATTAAAGCACGGCTTAATTAGTAGTTATCCTTTTAGCTCAAATGTGTGTTAAAAAATAGTATTTAGTAAATTTGAGAATATACTGGCAATTTATAATTTTGGTAGAACGCCTGAGATTGATGTATTTCCTCTCCATCATTTATGATCACCTCATAAATAATGACTTTGATAAGGTCTGTCACGGAGATGAGGAATTTTCCATTAATATAAGCCTAATGGATACATATTGCAGGGAAATATATTTTTTCTTCGTTGGTACAATCTGCACACGTTAAGCATATGAAATCATGTTAACTTTTTTTTTAAACATTAATTTACATCCCTGAAATTCAAGTTCACGGAGGTGAGAACACCAACTACCACAATAAGTTTTTAAAGCAAAATCTATCTTCTTGTTTTTCGACAAAAATTTCACAACTTTAACTGTGGCTAAAAATAAACAAGGGGGCTTCCTTGTATTATGGAAAATAAAATTTGATGTCATTACTGCCACGTGTTAATGAGGAATGGCATTTTGTGTTTAGGTAACGGAGGTGAGAATTTATTGTGTGACACGACTCCTTGCCCTACTAAAACGAACTGAAACACAATATTGAAAAGCTAAATATATTTGAACAATTAGTATTTGAGACACTTGTGAAAGGAATAAGTGCGTACTTTTAATTAAACAAGTTATTAAGGAACATAAACAGTTACACAAGGTGTGTGACTTGCCACGGAGGTGAGGATTCACATGTTGTGAACCAATATACTAAAATAAAAACTATTATTAAAAGATTGTTGGCAGGAGTAAATAGATATATTTTTGATGAAATTAAAAATCATTGTTAAATGAATTGTTCCTTAAATTTTTTTCTGTAAAAGGCGTGTGACAGAAAAGTTACACTTTTTGAAAAATGACCCAACTGTGTTTTTTTATTAGTTCAAACAAATTCTCATCTCTTCATTATGTTGTACAAAAGATTTCGTTAATTTCTGAGCAATAGTTCCGCCACTAGATAAACTTTAAATTAAGATCGTTTAATAAAAAAAAAAAAAGAAGAAGAAGAAGAAAGAAATATAGAAAGAAAAACACACAAACGTCAAAGTTAAGCAAAAAATAAGCTGAAAGGTAAGCAAAGCAAATTAAAACATCATTTTATAACTTTGTAAATTTTGTACAATTTCATGATTTCCCTTGTAATTTTTTTTATATTTTTATTTATAAAGGTCAACTAAGAGTGCGGATGTTAATTACTGATGGTTTTGCCTTGCCTCTCCCCCCTCCCTTCAATTCTTTTAATGTTTTTGACACACAGACACACACGCAAAAGAAAAAGAAACGAGCTTATGTGTGCATCACATGACTTCCTTTTACTCCAATTTGATGCCATTTTCTCATTATTGGCAGTTTTAATATGATTCAATAGTTTTACTCTCTAAATATCACCAAATTGAAACCAGATTAAAAAAAAAAAAAAAAAAAAAAACCTCCAAATTTGTCACCAAGTTGGCGAAAAAACTTGGCGACCAAAAGACTGGCGATATATCGCCAAGTATCTGCCAAATTATAACACCACTTGACTTTACATCGAAATTAACAATGATTTCCCCACAAAAGGGGCAAAAGATTCCCTTTGGAGCATTCGAATGCAATCAAAAAGAAGGTGCACAACTAGACCCCACTAGGAGTCTACGTACCAAATTTCAACTTTCTAGGACATTCCGTTCTTGAGTTATGCGACACACATACGCACATACATACGTACATACGGACGTCAAGAGAAAACTCGTTGTAATTAACTTGGGGATCGTCAAAATGGATACTTCGGGTGTCTGTACGTTCCTAGGCACATATCCACGTGTGGTCGGGCTGAAAAAAAAGCTCAACATTCATTTGGGGGTGAGCAAAATGGAAATTAAGGCCGATTTTTGGGTGAAATATTTTCGCGAATTTTACGGTTTTCGGTTCGGTTATTTTTTTCGGTTTTTTACTTCCTTTTAAAAAGGAAGTAAAAAACCCTCTTCCGGCTTTAAAAAAAATATTGGGGTTAAAATTCCTCCATCCTAACATAAATAAAAGCTTCACCCCGCAGTAATAATTGCAAATACAACTAGTCTAACTTCCCCATTTGTTCAAAATTTCAATATTTGAATGTAGGAGCAGACACGGAACTCACCTCAGTGTGCTCAATGTAAAGGATTTTCCCTAACAAGTACATTGTTTATCTCCCTCCTAGGTAATAAATAATTTATTATTCACGCTTAAACACATAAGATACAATATTGATTGAATAAATATGAATCATAAACAGATGGAATCAGTATGAGAGCTTTATTTGAGATTGCGAAACGCACAGAAGAGTTGAAATTCCCTTTATGAAATCAGTAATATTAATGCTTAGATTAACCAACCGATTCCATTTATTTTGTTGCATGACGGAAATTAAACTTCAATTCTGAAAAGTAAGTTTTGATCCCAAGTCATAAAAGGTTTGAATAAATCGAGTATTATGATGGGAGATAATAGTTTCTATCAGTTTTTGTTATTTTCAGTGAAACCTCGGTTTTACGTTTCTCAAGGGACTGGGTTTATAAAACGTAAAATGCGGGAAAACGTAAAACACAGGAAATATACACAAAAAGAAAAAAATCGAAAAAAAAAGAAAAAAGAAACTCTAAAGGTTGCAAAGATGACTCTTTCAAAAGGTATAATATCTATATATTTTTTAAAAAGAACATTGTACAGTACATACCATTTTAAAATCATTTTAACATATTTAGTTGTGAATCCTGGCATTAAGGTTAAAAAATAATAGTTTAAAAAACTGAAAAAACACGCTTTCGTAGCAAAGTGAACTAAAAAGTGAAAAAAAATCTTTGGATGAAAGTAGTTGACCAATCACTTAATTTTAATGTAATACAAAAAAGCGTGGGGTGCTGTCTATTTACATTTTTGCTTAACAAATGGAAGAAATTCAAGACAACTGATAAGAAGCCCCCCACGCTTTTTTGTATTACATTAAAATTAAGTGATTGGTCAACTACTGTCATCCAAAGATTGTTTTCCACTTTTTAATTCACTTTGCTACGAAAGCGTGTTTTTTTAGTTTTTTAAACTATTATTTTATTTTTCTGCTTTTTAGTCTTATGTTGGAGAATTATCAGGCGAGGAAAGTATTTATAAAACGAGTGCGAGGTAATGTCTTTAAGTTAAGACAAAGGCACCCCAATGGGAATCTATTGTGAGTCATCGATGTATGTTTCCGGAAATCATATTTATATTACTTTGAAAATTTGAGATGCATTTGAATAAAAGTTTTGTTTAACAATGATCTGATCACCAATGAATTTCCAACTGAAGGCTCACCTAAATTTTGGCATGAAATTTGTTAAAAACAATTATATTTCATGTTCTAAATACCTTGGAACATTGGGACAAATTTTGTCTGATGCAGAAAAATTACAGGTTTTTGTAGATATTTTTAAATAATTTTTGCGAGCATTTTTTTATGTATTTTGTTTAATTTTTCCTTTTTTACATTGTTGGATTTATGCCAAAATATTGATTAAAATTAGAGGAAACTAACAATTAAAAGAGTTAATTAATTAATTTGATTATAGAATATTGCATTGTCATCGGGTTTGAGGTCGCGTGCCAAATTTCAAAAGAATCCGATCGCAGGAAGTGGGCGAAATTTGAGCTGCAAGATTCCGTAACAAGATACACATACATACATACATACAGGTAAAGCTAATAAAAGCGTGTTAAAGATAGTCCGTAATAGTGGACGGTTTTTTAATCATTGACTTCGAAATGATCCAGGCCAAATTATCAAATTTTCCAGGATAGAAAGCCTTTGACTCTGTTTTTCTAATTAACTTTCAATAAAGAACATTAAAAAAGCACAAAAGGAAAAATATGGTTCGTTTTGGAACTTTTATTTATTTATTTTTATTTTCTAGAAAAAACGTAAAATACGGGAAATTCTACAAAAAGCAATCTTTTAATCCGGGTGACATTAGCGTTATTAGTAGATGGAAAAACTGGGACCTGATAAAAACGACGTAAACTGAGGGAAAACCGTATATTCGAGGAACGTAAAATCGGGGTTTCCTTCTGCGCAGCAAAAATCAACATTTCTTTCAATTACAGTGAACTCTCGATTACTTGAAGTCCCAAGAGACTGGCTGAAACGTTCGAGTTATTGGTAGTTCCAGTTATAGGAAGTTTCTAAAACAGTCGCAAGAGTTTATGATCCAATAAAAACTTTGAGATAAAGGAATGTTCGAGTTATCGAGATCCGACTGTACAAATACAGTATCGAGCACACATTTATATAATTCCGGGCTGAGAAGTGAGAAGGGAAAGTGAGTTACTCTGACTTCGATTCTTGGAATTTTAAAAGCTTCGACTCCGACTCCTGACTCCGAGTGTTTACCCCAAAATCAATCCGACTGGACAACCCCAGCTCCTTCTCCGGAGCCATGGCGGAGCTGTAGAGGTGGAGAAAAAAGTGAGAGACTCCAATCCCGACTCCTAGAGTTTTAAAACATTCAACTCCGACTCCTCTACCCTGAAAATGGTACGACTCCGACTGCGCAGCCCTGGTTATAATTGCCTCAAACCATTGTTTGAAAGCAAAACATTTTTTTTTCTGCGCTGAGCAAGGAAAAAGATGAGGCGAGTTTTTGAGCAATCACGATTGCTTATTGTTCTCATTTGACCGTTTTTGATGTTCCGTGCCTTTTTCAGCTTGGACCAGAAGCTTCTGCAGCACCACCACTCACCGTCCTCTGCAGGCGGCGCGGCGCGGCTGCTCCGGTCCTGAGCTATCCTCTTCTCCTGGTCGGAGGCGTCCATGTCCTACACACACGCACACTCAACACACATGCACACACACGACTTCACACACATACACTCACACACGCCTACGTGCATACACACAGTTCTACGCACACACACAAGCCTACACACTTACACACACTTCTATGCACACGTAACCGCCCAGGAGGAGAGGCAGGCTTGTGGGGGGGGGAGGGGGACAGGAGCTGTTTCTAGAAACAATAACTCCAATGAGTAGGGTCCTGTCGCAGTTCGTGATTGCGAAAAACACAATTTAAATTCAAAATTTCAGAATTCAAATTATTATTTTGACTTTTTTTTTTTTTGAATTAAGGGTCAGTACTGCTACACAAGGACGTAGCCAGGAGGGTGGTCCATGGGGCCCGGACCCCCCCCCCTCCCGAAAGACCATTGTCTGATTTTTGTGAGTTGTTGCACCTCACGTCAACAAAAAATTTTCAAAAGAGAAAAATTTTATGAAACCCGGTATTTTCCCTTAACTATTCCTATTAATTGGCAATTTTTCCGCATCCGAGTCAATTCAGAACACGAGAACCTCGTGAAACTGCATTTCCCTCTTGCCGCCTGTCTTTGTCTTTTGCTGTGTCGCGTACTCCATCCGAAAATGACGAACATCCATTTCTTTCAACTCAGCTGGGTTGTGACCTTGAAATTCGGTTCCTTTCCCTTGATCCACCAGATTGCCATTGGCAAAGTAATTGGAAACAAACATTTGTTGTCACTCTCGCCGTACCCAGTCTCACTGGCTTGGGTTTTTCTTCTTTCTTTCTTTTTTTTTTTTTTTGTTTTGACTCTTTTCTCGTTTGGACTAGACACATGCTGCATGAAGGACAGCCAGAGTGGGGTGCACCCCTAGTGAGTCAATAATTGAAATTCCTATTATTTTCTGTTTTAACACAGTATTTTTCTACCATACACTTATAGGAAATATATCTGGAACAAATTTGTAATCAGAAGAAAATTAAGTTTACACAAACTAGGTAAGTTGCAGTTCCTTTTTAAAGTTTTCTTAACGATACGAGCAATTTTATGAGTTAATGTGTTTTCCCATTTAAAAATTAAGATCAGACAGCAACGAAAAAGAAATTCTGCACATTTCGTGTGTTTGAGGATGAGAAAAAATTAATATTAATTATTAATTAATTTATTTTTGCTCTTTATATTTTTGGGATGATTCATTTCAGATTCATTTTATATTTTGATTAATAATCTTATTTAAACTTTTAGTTTATTTTTAACAATAATATATTACTTATGTCCCCAAAAGCTTACAACTTTTAAACTGTAAACTGAAAAATGTTCGCTTTTTTTTTTGAACATTTGTGTTTTATTTTTAGCTAGGCTTGCCAGACGTCCCGGTTTACTTGAGGTCCCGAAGAAAGATAAATTTGATTAGATGACCAAAAAAGTCTAAAAATAATTAACTGTGAAGGATTATTTTGGATAATTACTTTGTCATTTGAAACATAGACTTATAAAATTAATATCGAATGAGGCTTGTGAGAATATTTACATTAAAATTAAAACCAAAAAAAGATTTTTCAAAAAACGTCCTAGCGAATGAAAAACACATGTAAATATTGTTCAAGTTTTTATTCTTCATTCAAAGTATTTCTTCTTGCTAAAGTAACTAAAAAATTTTAACATGTAAAAAATAAAATGTTCAAATTTATCTGCTTGTGTCATTTATTATTACCCCTGGTTTAGGCTCATAATTAGTATTTATTCATAGCATTAAGAATTGACTACCCTCTAAAATACGCTAAGAACCAGCCAGGGGTGTGTTCCCTCCCTTAAGGGGTGTTTGTGATCCGAAATTTCCAAAAATTTGGGCTGAAAACACATTTTAAAGCTGAAAAATTGTTGAAAAAAAGAAAACTTTTAAAATGTTTCTTTTTAATAATTTCTGTTTGCATGTTGGAAAATTTTTACGGGGGATGAGGGGCGAGTTCCTCATGTAGTTTCTAAAAATTTCACACTGTCTTCAGAAAATTTTACTTGAGTCCACTATCATCCCCTGGTTCCTTTTTGAATTTCGGGGGGGGGGGGGTATTCCGGTGTCCCGGTTGGCCATTTCAGAAATCTGGCAAGCCTATTTTTAGCTCAAGATAATATTAAGAAACTTCTCTCTTCTTTCTGAGAAACAAATTAGATTTTTTACGGATGTTTTTCCACCCAATATTTAAACATGATCATGAAACATATTAAATTCCCAAAAAGAATTTGTGTTTGAAGATAAAATAAGTGAATAAATAAAATTTGAAGTTGATGCAACAAAATTACTTTTCGCTGTATCAAAATTTTATAAAGCGAAGAATGAAATTGAAAATTACTCGAATATTTTACTGTGATTAGTTTATGAAATTGCAAGTTCGGCCATATTAACACATGTAATTTAAAAGTAATTATTTGAAATTCGTACTTTTAAATTTTACTGAATTGTGAGTCTATGGTTCCAAGAGAAGAGCTGATAGTCATTTTTAACTGAAGAAAAAAAAAAATCTTTCTTCGATGTTGTTCCGTTTTTCAAGTAAAGCATATTTGTATTTGCTTCATTGGAATAAATTTTCTGATTGTTATTTACCGCTTTTGTACTGAGGAATTATTAAGTAAGCATTTATGCATCCATCATTAGTAAATTGCGAAGGTAGCATTAAACGCAACAAAAACGGACATGTGCATTTAACTATAAATTACCAGGTGAAAATTTCTGCTATTTACTGCGTTACAAGCAAATAATTTTAAAAAGGTGAATGCGAGGTAAATTTTCTTGTGTGTTTTTTTTTTTTTTAACTCTTAATTTCTTCAAGTTAAAATTACTTGCTAGTTCTTGCACTAGAATATATTTTACTAACATCACATAAAAGAATGAAAAAAAAAGTCAATAGCTACGTTATAAAATATGATATGCTTTCGAGAATACAGGATGATTACAAAATTGCTCGTAGAATGGAAGTTATGCCAATTTGAAAATGAAAGAATCAGAAGCGTTATTATTGTTACCTTAATTTTGGAAGATTAATTTGAATCATTACTGGATTTTTAACCGCAATTATTCTAAGAGTTTTTTTTACAAAAGATTGTCTTTAGACTTTGGAACAGCAGATGACTGAGGAGCAAAAAAATTGCAAACTGAGGCTATAAGAAACCAATAAGTTTTGTTTCCAGAAATTGGCTACCTTTATGCATACATATTGTTGAAAATGAGTCTAATTTGATGCTGCTGTATTATCGCAACCGGGACGAAGACTACCTTAATGATCAAAGTTTGACGTTTGACTCCAAATTATGAAATTTTCGAGTCTAACACTTGCTTACTGCTAATCAAGACAGCAAAGTAACCAGGTTATAATCAAATATTGCCAATTCGTAGCAGAGCATATTGCCATTTTCCCTGCAGTTGTTTACAACTATTTTTTTAATTTGAAAAAGACCGATTTGTACAGAAGTTGTTTTGTATCAGCAGAATAAACAGAACTCGTGTTTGGTGGTGAGATAGGTGGGTGCAATGCCTCCTCTTGATCTTTTAAATGAAGTATAAAATTAAAAACATCAGAGGAAAATTGCCAATAATGTTCAAATCATTCATGACCAAAATAAAAAAAAACATTTATAAAAAGCAATCATTTACATTTTCTCCAAAATGCTGTTAAAATAAAAATACATTGATGCTTAATTTCATTCCTTTTACATTCCATTACTTGCCAGGTAAAAGATCTCTCAGGTATTCGTTTGGCTTGACAAAATTAAACCCCTAGTGCAGTTTCGCATCGCAGAGAGCTCAAGTGTCTCCATCTGGTGGAAACTCGGTGCCAAATTTTCCTGTGCCAGTCACATCCGCGATTTAATGGTAGCATATGAAAGACTAGATGCCATATCGGTGGTTCGCACTAGGTTCAAAAAGGCTAAAGCCTCTAACGAAGCTCCATTAGAAAGAAAAAAAATAGCATAATGAATCATAGTATAGCATATTTTACCAATTCGTTGCAAAAAAATAATAACGATAAATAAAAAACGGCAATACGCCTTTTTTAAAAAAATGATTGCAGCAAAGGAAGTCTGCGTCCGTCAAAAAGTTAACAGTTTGTTCAAGCTTTTAAATGATGGTTAGAAATGATAATTAGAAAACGGATAAAATTAGAAATGCCATTCAATTTCGTATTATCAAGAGAATGCTATAAATGCAAATATATAAAGAACTAGTTCAAGTTTTTCAAATGAAACCTTGCTAATATTTTCGTCGAGAGGGTGGTTGAATTTTGCCAGAAATCTTGTTCAAATCGAACAGGGTGGCGGAATTACGTTATATAGCATTCATACAGTTATACATTCGACTCTAAAGATATAGATTTCTTTATTTTTTTCAAATAAAATGACTTGTACATATTTTGTCGAAATATATTACAAAGATTTAATATTTTATTATATTATCACCTGCATTTTCTAGGTAATTCCTAGAACAGTTTTCGTTTTCCGATTTTCTTTTATTGTGAACTTTTATTAATAGGAATTATATCACTCATTTTCAAAGCATCAGAACAGAGGAAGCTTATGTGATGGAATTTTTCCATCCATGTTTGGAAACTTAGTATGGGATAACTTTTAGTTTAATGTTAATTTTATAAACTGACAATAATTTCTTTGCCACTTAATATAAAATTTTTGTTAACTAGTTCTAACTATTTGCTCTATCAATTTCAATTATTTAATTTTTAGTTAATTATCATATTTTTATAATTAGTTTTAATTGGATTTATTTTTTTAACGTAAATATGAGCTACTAATTCTGCTTTAGCATGCCTCCTCTTTAGAAGTTCGTGCAACCTTGGACCCCCCCTTAACAAAGTTCTAGCTACGTGCCTGTGATCGCTGTGCTACAGTTAATCGTTTTGTGCAATTGGAAGTAAATTACATATGTTTATTTACAAGATGTTAGAACTAGAAAGGTTTTGGCGTAGCAAGGGGTGTGGCTGTACTCATACCCATCAAGACCAATGACACTACGGAACTTAAAATCACATTCCATTCTGATTACTCCAGCTCTTCATTTGCCGTAGCGAATTGTGCAACACTGCAATATGCTGCCCCTTAGGGATCAAGTTTTAAATCTTTTTGGGACGTCAGTGAGTGAGGTTTTGTGACTTATGAATCAGTACCTTTTTTTTTCCTTTCACAACTGGCAATTTAACTTGAACTACTCAAGTAACGCTTTTTTACTGGGGAAAGCAGATAGTTTTTTCAGTGGAATGTGACCTTAGTTTTCCATAAAAATTACTCTTCTTGATAAATCTAAAAACTCGTCTTATTAAACTTTTCTGACCACATGTAACTGTGTATAAAAGAAAAGTTACACCAATATGCCTACATTTCCAGAACGATTCAATTCTTTCGAATATTATTTGAAACTGGAGGAAGATGAATTCAGTATTTCTGTTTGAATTGAATTCAGTGTTTATTTACAATAATGTTAACTCAGGGGTGCCCATCGGGGAGGGGGGGGGGTCATGGCGTAGACTGCGTCATTGAAATTTTTAGGGGGGTTGTTTTGAGGGGTAATTTTTTGGGGTGGGATTTTTCGCGATATTTAGGTGGGGGAGGGTTAGTCCTTGCTCCTTGGGGGGGGGGGAGCGGTGAGCCCCCCTGGTTGACCAAATGTTTTGCACGAATCTTTTAATATAGAACTGAAAGGAAAGTTGTATTATTGAAGTGTTATATCCGTTTTTAGTTCAACAAAACGCTAAAAGTTTAACTTTTTTCAAAATTTGTGAAATATTGCTGATATTTGAATTAAATGTTTCTCACAATATTTAATTCAAATTAAATCATAATAACATTTAATGTAAATTAACTCTTGTTTTAATATCATTCACATTTAAGATACAGTTGTCATAATAACCAACTATTTTTTTCAATTTAAGAGCAATAACAACCTCTGAAAATCAAGATCAAATTAAATCACTACCACATTCAACAAAAAATTTCCATCTTGATAATGCAACATGATTACAGGGGTGCCCTCTCTAAGGGCAAGGGCATACGCCCCCTAAATTTTGCGAACCCCCCAAAGGAAGAGCCCCCCCCCCCCCAAAAAGTAGAACAATACACATCAAAACACCCCTTCCCCTAAAAATTTCAAAGACGCAGTCTGCGCCATGACCCCTCCCCAAGGTCGGCACCCCTTACGATTATTTTTCTTTTCATTTACAAATTTACGTTTGTACTGTTACAATTTTAAGTAAAATTTGCTTATCCATTTTTTTAGGGAGTTTCCTAAAATGTGTGTTTAATATTTACACTGACTGCATAATGCGTATTCAAAAATAATAAACAGGTTCTTTTACGTATTGTAAATGAGAAAATGATTCGTTTAGCCCCTTGAAAATGAAAAAAAAAAAAAAAACATTTTCCCTGGTGCCTATTTAATCAAAGAAATTTCCTGCCAAAGAATGATGTTTTAAAGGAGAATATATTTCTGAAGATGAAATTCATCAAACTGTGTTTTAGGCACGAATTATGCACTTAAAACGTAACGCATGAGTGGGAAATTTTTTTTTCAAAAACATTTTTTTTCTATGCTAATTTAAGTACCGGGCTTTTGCTGCCTTTTTTCGCAGTTAAGGTTTCATTGTTAGATGGAGAAAGAAAGCTCATTTATGTTTACTTTAGTTTTTACTTTAATTAATAATTTTAAATCTTAGAGAAATGTTTGCAAGAAAAAGTCTCATTGAGGATTATAAAAAAAAGTGAAAGAAATGGAGATATGAACATTATTTCAGAATTTTTTTTAAGGCATTTGAGAATTCTTTCGAATCAATACAGAAAAGAGTTCTGGACGTAAAATGGCATTTTCTTAGGGTATTCGGAATAGAAAATAAACTTTAAATTGACCGCATAACTTATAATAAAATTTCAAAATAAATAAATAAATAAAAGATATTTTTCTAATTTTAGAACTAAAAAAAAGGAAAAAAAAATACTTTCGTTAGTTTTCCTCGCAATCGATTTGATATTAGCAAGTTTTCAATGCGAAATTTGAAACATTGAAGAGAAAAAAAAAAGGGGGGGGGGAGAGAAGTGAATAAACCAACTCATTCTTGAACGAAAATTTTGTTTTGCATTAAAATTCATTTATATGCTTAGAATGAGTCTATCATTAGGCTGTCGAGATCTAAGGCGCTCCCCCCCCCCCCTTCCCCACAAAAAATTTCTGAAATGTACGTACTACGCTTCCGAGCATGCCCCCCCCCCCCCCCCAGTTTCCGACCAAACTGACTGACAAGATCTCTTGTCGGCTCTGTGTCTGATCAAAAGTTTGTTGCGTACAGTTTTATAAATTCTTTTACAGTTGCATTATCTCAAGAGCGTTTATCGTGGGAAAAACAAGTGCCAATTTCACTTAATTTTCAGTAGCAATATATTTTTATCTTATGCCCAGAGGTTCCCAAACTTCAAGCCTCCACGGACCCCCCCTTTGGAAAAAATTACGAACTTCGCGCAACCCCCCCCCCCCCCCCCTCCGGCGCCCGCTATATATATATATATATATATATATATATATATATATATATATATATATATATATATATATATATATATATATATATATATATATATATATATATATATATATAATATATATTAATTAATTTAAAAAAAATGACCCAGTGAAATATCTACTTTTCTAATATATTTTTACGCTTTTTTCCCCTTTAAATTTATTTATTCATTGTTCTGTAAATTTTTCAGATCTCTTGTCTGGTTTTCATTTCTTGTCTTATTATTCTGAGTTATGGAAGTAAAATTCTATTTGAAATTCAATTAGGAATAAAAATGTTATCACCAAATTTCTACAAGAAGTTTACTAAGAAAAATTAATAAAATATCGTTACTCGTCCTTCAATCATAATTATATTTAACGTTTTAGCTGGATATCACCGCGGACCCCCCTGGAATGGAGTCGCGAACTCCCGGGGATCCGCGGACCACAGTTTGGGAAACTCTGTCTTATGCACTTAACCAGCCAAACCAAATCGTGTTTTATTGTTGCAACGTACATATATATTTCATGAATTTGCAGCTCAGCTTTATTTTTACAACTTTTTTGTTACATAAAATATCAACACATTAAAATCCGGTGATTGCAACATAAAACGGGAAAATTTTGTACTCAATATTTGCAAGTTTCATTGCAACTTTTGAACTACTTAAATTTTTGCACACTTTTTCCTCATCTATTCCGGAAGAATAAATTAATCGGAAATGTCCCCCTGCCCTTCCGTGAATCTTCCAAACATTTTAGAATTCTTTTATCAGAAAAGAAGATAAAAAAGAAGTAAAAACTCCTCTGATATGAACCAAGTTACGCAAGCTTTTCTCGTAAGCAAAGAAAAAGAACTTAGCAGCGCCCTCCGGCGGTCACAGCTGGTGTTAGGGTCGAAACGATCGGATGTTCCATGAAGAGGGTAGGCAGTGAGAGTTACAGCACTGCTCTCAGATGCAACTCGGGATAGCAGGTTGGTAGATCGGCGCAAGTGGTTGTCTCCTGTTTCATGCTCTCAGCACTTTTCGAGGGCGAGAGCATCACACAGTTCAAATCGTGCTATCTGTGTCTATTCTGGAATTGTTTGTGAAAGTTTGTTGGTGAAGTGTCGGGATTTTTTTTCTGTGCACTTGAGTTTATTTGTGAAGAAAAAATAAGAATTTAAAAGAATTCTATGGGTCTGTCACTGATCTGATGGATTAATAAATGAAATACATCATACTTATTTGAAGTGGAAATTAAGTAAAAGGTAAGCGATCAGTAAATTTTTAAATAGTCCAAGTTCTGTAATTCACTATTTTGTTTTGTAATTTATTGCAACTGGACATTGACTACCACCAGGGACTGATCTATGAGGGTATTTGGGGCACGTGCCCAGAATTTTTGAATTTTTCAGGGGCCAGGGAAAGGATTGTATACCCAATGAAAATTTTATCGAAAACAACAGAAACCACGCTCATTTTTATGAAAAACTTTCATTTATAAAAAATTGGGGGCGTGGACAATAGACCCCCAAAAAGACGGCCCTGGTGATCAGGGCCTTCTGTGAATATTTTAATTCCTACATAATTTTCTTAATGCTTATCAATAACTCTCGTAAATTAAATTTTATTATAATAATTTTGAGTTTAGCTGAATAAAGTTCTGCATGATGTACTTCTAAAAACACTTAGAACTGCTGAAAAATTTTCACTTGCCTATTTTTCTTTATTTCTTTTTTTTTTTCGGATTATGATTTGAACTGTACGCAATAGCTGAAACTAAAACTTGCCGGCTCTCTTAGGGCCTCGCAAAATCAGGGGTACTCACCTGGGGGGTTGGAGCATGTTTGTTTCATGGCGCAGACTGCACCATTGAAATTTTTAGAGGGGTGTTTTGAGGGGTATTTTTCTCACTTGGGGAGCTCTTGCTTTTGTGGGGTCTCCGCCAAAATAAGGGAGGGGGTGCGCCCTTGCCCTTAAAGGGGAGCACCCCTGGCAAAATGGGCCTAGGGTGGTCTCGAAATCTGTAACTCCATCACCGAGTACTTAGACCAAATAAAATTTGAGCGCTTCATTTTTACAACTATCGTAATTTTATTTTGTTAAAGTATTATTTCAACCCAATACAACTACAGGAAAACTAAATTTTATGTAAAAATGTTTTGTAAGACGTTACAAATTTCCCTCAAAACAGTCAACTATTTATACTTTCAGTGGTAATATTTTTTCAGCACTTGCTGTACAGTTCTTTTTAAAAATTGTCAATATCATTGTTTATGTGTCTTTTTTTACATAATTAATATATTACTTATTCAATATTATTCTCAGCAGGTTCTACGTTTCGAATCCTCCCAGGGGCACGACCAAAGCAAATTTTATCCGAAAACAACAAAAGACACACCTCCTCAATTTAAAAACATTAACTTTTCAAAGGAGTTATCTTTAAACGCGTTTTACTCAAAACTTGAAAATGTCCACTTACATCCCTTTGCTTCTCACTAGGGATTGCAATACCGAACTAAAAATTCAATAACGGTATTCGGTATTTTTAAAACGTGATACCGGAATACCGGTATCAATACCGGTATTTGAAGTTTCTCAAAAACGCTTGAAAAGATATTGTTTTGTTGCCACATTCCATAATTTTGTACAAAAATTGTATTATAATGAAAACGAATCGTAAACAAATATAAAATGAAAAAGGAACAAATGGTCATAATAAATAATCAATACTAGTAAAAAACATAATTCATCTATTGAGCTGTCTCTAAGACTGGAACTCATTTTAATGCTCAACTTTCCTAAAGTGAAAATACTCTTTCTGAATTCACGCAAGTCGGTGGTACTGTTAATAATGCGTGACACACCTCCTTTAATCGTCTAGAAGTCTTATCTTCAAATACTTCTGTCTGTTACATGTCATTTTTGGATAAACCCTTTTGTGTGTGTGTGTTTCTTTTGCATTGTGTGTATTATTATTATTTTTTTAAATTTAAAGCTGGTTGTAATTTCTTTCCGAGAGACGATACTTTTATAATATTAACATCATTTTCTCTGAAGCAGAAGAGGCCTGCTCAACTTTTTAGTTTTTATTAGTCCATTGGTTTAAAATTTACGATAAATTTAACTAAGTTTGATCTTCTTGGTTTCTCTTATTCGTTTTCGCTTTCTTTCCAAAATTCCTTAAAATTAAAACAATCTGAAATATCTGAATTAAAATATCTGAAAATATCTTTCAATTCATGGAAAATATATTTACGCTTATCCTCAATGCAAATTTTTGAGGCACTATATAATTTCTAAATATTGTCTTGACAATTATGATCCAAATAGCGAGACAAGACAACAAACCAATACTGGTGCCAACAAATTTGCATTTGTAATGGGGTTGTTTCCTTCAGTCAAAAGTAGTACTTTTTGTCACTAAAATTGATAGATTAAGCAAAAAAAAAAAAAAAAAAACATGGACCCAGAAAATACTTTCATTTTCCAAACAGTTAGCTTTAAATTAATTTTTTAAAATGTCCGCTTTTTTCAAACAAGACGTGGTCTTGATGACATCACAAATGATGCACTTTGCCGCATCTTTCTACTACGTTTCCACGTTATGATAATCAAGCAGCGAATTAAAATTGCGCTCTACGCTTGCTATCGACCATATCGTTGCAATACACGTGAGTAAAGATACGAATTAAATATTTTGCATTTTGAATGGCAACACTGAATAGCATTTCATCATTTGTGATGTCATCGGCAGAAGCCGTAAACAATGAAAGCGCACCGATTTAAGTAATTTTTTTTTTTAAATATTGAACTTAAACAAATTATTTAAAAAATGGTCAGATCCTATGTTTTTAAGCATGCTCTTTCAGAAAATAATACTTTTAAAATTTTGGAAACGACCCCATTCTAACAATAAAAAGTTTATGTCAAAATTTAGTACAGCTGAGGCATATTTAAGAAAAAGAAATAAATAAAAGTATTACTGCAATTGGTGGTTGGAATAAATTGTTCATTGGACAATTGCATTCAAAATTAACACTCGAAATTAAATTTTATGAATGGGAAAGTGAGTGGAGTGATTAGGAAAATGGAAAAAAAAAATAAAAACACGGTGCGAAAAAGCGCACTAAAATACGATTCATCTCACCATCTACGAGTAGAAATGACCATATCATTTTGCAGTCCTTCTGCTACTTTTGTTTAATGATGTTCTATTAGTTCATGCTTTTGAAGCAAAATTTTTGCAGCAATGGGTTGATTTTGGTTCTGTATCATGGAAAACGAAATGTACATTTAAAATGTAGATAATTCATTAGTTGGATTGAAAGTTCTTTAATTGAAACTATTTATTATTTTCAGCTAATACCGAAATTACCGGCATTTTACCACATCAGATACCGGTATTACGAAATTACAAATGTGCTCAAAATACCGGTATTCGGTATACTGGTATTGCAATCCCTACTTCTCACTGCCTCAGATCTTCTTTCTCGAAAGGCCAAATTTTGCACACATCCTGCCTTTAAACAGAACTTCCCTTGTCTGCTAGAACGAATTGGAAGACTTTCTTTCCACTCATAATAAAAAAAAAATGAAGTTTTAGATCACGGAAAATGTGCAATACTCATTTTTACTTTTAATTGCTGAACGCTCTGAAGACAAAATTTTCAAATCCTGTTAGGGGGGGGGGGGGGGGAGGGTGAAAAACAAAATAAATAAAAATAAAAATTAATTTGAATTTTGACATCTAGAATTCAAATTATGTTTTTCGCAATCACTAGTGTGTGTTTATGTAGGTGTGTGTGTGTTTGTGTCTGTGTGCAAGCATGAGTGTGTGGGTATATGTGTGTGTGTATGTATATGTGTAGGTGTGTGTCTGTGTGTGTAAGTGTGTCTGTGTATGTGTGTGCAGGCATGAGTGTGTGTGTGTGTGTATGTATGTATATATAGGTGTGTGTATGTATGCGTGTTTGTGTAGGATATGGCCGCAACCTGGAGATGGTTTTTGCTAGAGGAGCAGCATCGTGAGGCCGGTCGACGGTGGTGCTGCAAAGGGAGGTGGGGGGGGGGGGCGAAATAAAATCAAAGGACTCCAAAACAGTCAAATGAGAATAAGCAATGTGATTGCTCAATAAGAATAAATAAATAAAAATTGCTTATTTTAACAGATGCTGTGCAACGATTCTCAACGTGTGGTCCTCGAGCAATTTTCATGAGGTCCGCGAACGACTAGTGAAAATTCTACGGAACTAGGAAAAACAGGTCCCAAAATTTCTGTTCACGTCCCTGGAGGAGGGGAAGTCTACCAAACTGACAAGGGGTCTGTCTTGGCCCTGGACGGCCCTGAATTGAATTGGGAAAGAGAGCAGGAAGTCCTAATTAAGGGTCTAAATTTCAAGAACGCTTTGCAGCTAATGAGAACTAGAATTGCTTTTCTGTATTTTTTCAAATTTTCACTCGTTTAATGGTTGCAAAATTCAGAATAAAAAAACTTTGTTATTTTCCTTTTCTGACATTAGAAATTAAAAAAAACCTTGGTTCTGTTTTACGGTACCAAATATTTCGGGTTTCAATGGGGGGGGGGGGGGGGCGTCGGGCCCTCCCTCTGAATACGGCCCTGGAATGAAATAATATTCGAAGTAAGAGCCAAGAATTTACTGGAGAGCTGATAAGAAAAAAGAAACATGTAATTTCATCCTAAATAACCTTCGTAATTTGAAACTACGTATTGATGATATCAGATGCGCGTAGTACATATTAAAGAAGGAAAAGCAAAACCTGATGTTCGAAAATAAAGGAAGAAGAGATGAAATGTTAAAAATAGAGATTAAAAGCAGTAGCGCAGCCAGGGGGAGAGTCCAAAACCATCCCCGAACCCTTGGTTTTAGAGCCATTTCACAGTAATTTGGACAAATGTAGAGTCCGTAACATGATTATTGTCCAAAATACTGTGAAATGGAACTTTAACACATATAGGCGATCCTGATACGATAGTTGAAATATATATAAGGGGATTTTTGACGGAAAATCCCGCCCAGAAGGCTTATTTCTGGCTGTGCTACTGATGAATAAATATGAATAAAAGGGACGAAAGCGATCAGTTTTAGCCCACGTTTCGGCCGCATAAGTCTTCTCACATATTTCGTCTCAAATTTATCTCTTGAAAATCCTCTTCCTATATCAGCCCTGTTATGCAATATGATTAGCAAATTAATACACTTTATCAAAAAAAAAAAAAAAAAAGAAAAGAAAAATAAATAAATAATTAATAATGACAAAAATTTAGAAAAATGACAAAAAAAAAAAAAAAAAAGTGGAAAATCTTGGAAAGACATCAAGTTAGCTTTTCTAAATTACTCCTTTTCATCACATTGACGATTTTTACTATTTTAGATTAAAATGCAATTAATGGTTATTATTACCATATTATCTTTTCACCATTTTTTTCATGTTATAGTTTTGTATTTTTTGTTTCCAAGATAGGGCACAGATATAAAATTTGCAGGGGGTACACCTAAGCCTTTGTATGTTTTCGGGCTGTATGTTTGTACGCCTTGTATCAGGGTTGGCAAAAACCCGGGTTTTTTAAAAAAAGCCCACGGACCCAGGGTTTTTTGGGTTTTTTTTAATAAAACCCAAAAAAACCCAACTAAAGCTGGGTTTTTTTTAAAAGAAACGTGGGTTTTCTTTTGTCTTTTTTTAGGAAAATGTGGGGGTACTTGTAGCATATTGTAGGGTAAGTATATGGACAAAGCAAAAAAAAATGTCTTGGGGTAAAAAAAGCTGAAAAATTCAGCGTTTTCTGAAGAAAAGTAAAAAAGATGACGAAACCCAAGAATGGTGAAGTTTTAGATTTTTTAGTTTCCATGATTACCAACAGTTAAGGCAAAGTTACTTCTCGAGTGATAAAATCTATTGTTCGTTTGTAATTACTACATTTCTTTTCTTTTTTTTTTGCATTTTACTTGTTGTATTTCATTTTGTTATGCAAAACTACTGTAGAACCTCAAGTAGTTTAAATCCCTTTTTACTGAATTCAAGCTTAGTCAAGACATTTCTTTGAATTTTATGTTGCCTGTTTTTCTATTTCTGTGTACAGAGTAAGAAATATTAAATTTTTTCGTAAGATAATGAAAATACTGTAAATCCTATTCTGTTTCCTGTTCGACCGTTTGTGAAACCTGTTAATTTCTTTAAAAAATATATACCTTGTTTATTCGAGATTTATGACTTGTTGGTTTGCAGAAAATAATTCACATGAAAGCCTTTTAGCAAGAGTAGTTTCCTCTGCACAATCTACAAATATTAAGAAAATCAGACGTGACAGGACTTGTCAGGAATTTGAGTTATTTATTAACCAGTTAAAGAAAAAAGTTAAATATATTTATTTAAAATCTTCGAAGTATATTTAATGCTGTTAAGAGTTAAGAAATACTACACTGTTAAAAAAAATTTCTGAAAATAACGGATAAAGTACCGGCAGCAAAGTTGCCGAAAATTTTACGTTTCCGTTAAATTATTTTCCGTGACAACAGAAGTTCCATTTCTCATTTCTCCGTTTAGTTCTGTTCTTCCATTTATAAATCTTCCGTGATTTAACGAAAATTCCATTTCTCTTCTTTCCGTTGATCTATTTTTCCGTTTTTAAATTTTCCGTTCATCTATTTTTCCGTTTTTAAATTTTCTTTACAGAACTTTCGGTTCTTGATTTTTCGTTGCGCTATTTTTTCGTTTCTCATTTTCACATTTTACTGAAATTTCATTCTCGTTTTTCTATCCTATGTTTAAAATGATATATAATAGAAAAATAGTTTAACTATTCAAAAACTATTATTTTTTTAAATTTGTATTTATTACTAAAATATATTCTAAGTGAAAGTTTTGCTTGATAACTTACATTTCAAGCCTCGAAATTCGCACCTTCAGATGAATAAAAATAATCGAAAAGTACCAACAAGGAAATTATTGGATTTGAATATAACACCAATTTTTGATGCTGATACTGCTCGATATTTCCTTCGACTTCTCCTCGTACATATTCTGGCGTGGCATGGAAAAGCATACATGAAAAATAGAATACTTTTATTTGTAGAATGAGTCAAATAAAATACCGTTAAAAACCGGTTGACTTGATCATGGATGGAGAGTACCGCATACCAATTTACTGTGTTTAAAAACAGAATCATTGACATACACGTGAAGAATTTTTTGCTTAGATGATGTATACCCCCCCCCCCCCCGGTGATTTCCGCATTTTTCACTCATTGGATTAGCAACATAGATTTTTAGTGCATAAGCATTATACTTAGGCTAAACATATCAATCAGTTCGTTTTACCCGAAATGTTTTTACAAGAAACTTGCAATAATCTCAAATAAGTTGTTGGATGAGGTCCTAAGGAAATAAATTAAATAATTTATATTTTTTATTATAAATGAAATTCCGAAAGGAGTAATGAATGTTTCCAGATTTCTAAGTAGTCAAGAAAACTTATTCTTGTCAAAATTGTATTTTCAAAGATTAACAATCTGCTTTGCCGTTTCGCAAAAAATATAACTGCAAGAAATGCTTTTATTTAGAGATTCAAAATGTTTACTTTCAATCTGTCAAAAAAAAAGGAAAAAAAGAGTGATTTTTTTTTTCTGTCTTGCTCGCACACTACGATAATCTCCGGTTGATACGAAATGTTGGCATTTAACGTTTCAGTGATTTTCAAGAATACAACGCGTTAGAGCAAAAACAGTAACTTCATAATAGTTCTATAAATTCTAAATCAGCTACCATCGGAATTGTACCAAATGCATATTAACAAGAAAAATACATTTGTATTTTAACATGTACAAAGATATTCAACAATACTTACATGTGACCAGCGGTGCTAAATTTAAGTGTCTCCATTGCATCTGGATACAAGTAATTGAATAGCCTTTATTTTAAATGGATAACACGGGATCCTAAAACTATTCTCACCGCTAGAACACACAATATGACTAACGAATAGAATTGTTCGAAGCATTGAGCAAAATAATACACCGCAATAATATTCTAATACTGACTCAGTAAAACCCTCATCAAATCATCAGGGCGATCAAAACACATCTGCCAGTCTAAAAATGGCGCGAACATTTTTCCAAACCTACAAAGCTCAAAGGCGTATAAACAATTTCGACATAAAGAGTATATTACTCTCCAGACATGAAATAGCAAGCTATCTATTTTGTCTACAGCATCCGAGTTGTAATTCTAAATATGCTTTTAATTAGCAAAATGTAACTGTGCGATTAATAAGCACTATCAATAAGGGATGTTTATCATGACTTGAAGACTAATCAGAGCAAAGTACAGCACAGCGGCAACCCTAGAAATGGAAAAATTCCGTTTTCGTCGGGATGTTTACGTTGTTGTAAGGAAAAAAATACGTTTTGAAGCATTACGGAAATATTCTGTTAAAATCAGTCAGAAAACTACCTGAACTTTCAGGTTTTTTTTAACAGTGTATTAAAGTTCAAAATTCATTTTTTATGTCCATTGGCTGTGGTGAAGAACAAATAAAAAAGAAGTTTAAACTGTGAAAGTATTTAAATTAATTATTTTTTGAAAACCTTTCGGAACATTAAAAAAAAAAAAAAAAGTGGGCTAAATAATGGGTTTTTTTGAAATGGTTTTTTTTTCAAAAAATCCCATTGGGTCCAATACGGCCAACCCTGCCTTGTATACTCGCTTTTCTTAAGCATTAACATGATTATGAGTTCAAAAATATTACTTTTACTCTAATTCATATGAATATCCAACTTCCTTTCACATTTATTCACTCAAAATATATTTTGTCGAAAAAATTTCTTGCCTACTCTGCGATTCGTAATTTCTCAAAAATATTTTTTTATTCTCAATTCTTTAAATTTTGCAATTACTCCTTTTTTGATTTTCCTTTTAGCCAAAAATATTGACTAAGTAAAACAGTAATAATTCTTATATTTTCCTATATAGTATAGTATATTTTCCTATCTTAAAAATTTTCTCATAGTGCAAATGTAAGCATGAACTCTTTCACAATAACCTGTTGGAATATTTCAATTTTGAAATGTATTTTTAGCCTTATCTTCTCTGCTCTCTTTAATAAAACAACGCAACTCGTGAGTTTCTTCTAATTTTTTTTTTCTAAATTTTCAGAAACATTACGCACTTTTTTTTAACATATCATTAAAAAGGAAAAGCTATGTCGGAATTGTTCAAAAGTAAAAATTTGCTTTTATGTTTACGTTTGAATTTCATTTCTTTCCCCGCTTAATGTATTGTTGTTTAAAAACATTTGATTTTTTACCCTTAGTAAAGCAATCGTTTTTTTCCTATTTGGTAAAAGGAAGGAGGGGCAGATAGCATCCTTTCGTATTTATAGTGCTTTTTTTTTCAATTCAAAGGTGTTTTAAAGAAAAATAACATACTTTCTCTAAGATTACATAGCTCTCAGAAGTGAAATTGTGTGTCAAAAATCTGTTCAAGAAAAGAGAAATGTTATTCCTCTTTTCTGTGGTCCGTTTCTATCTCTCTTCTGTTGTCGTTCTTAAGTCGGCATAGCACGAATATCCGGAGCTGGATCTAGGGGGAGAGCAAGCCAGGGTAAAATGTTTCAGATTTATAAAAGTTACCCGCTTTCCATCCAACTATTTGCAAAGATAAATAAAAAAAAAAAAGAAAGAAATTGGTTTTAACGATGGGAGTAAAACTGTCTATTTTTAAAAGTTTATGAACAAATTTTAGGCTTAATAAATTACACATTCGTTTGTGATTTCTTAAGCAACAAAATCTCGTTAATTACTTTTTTAAATAATTATTTATAATTGTTTAACCGAGTTGTTTCGTGAGGGACAAAATGTACGTTTCCCGTGGAATGACCCTACATTATCTTTTCCAGACAGAGAGCTGAAAAGTTATTTTGTTTACTGCCTGTTTTGCAGAAAACGACTGATTATCTTGGGTTGATGCTCCAGGTTATCTCCATTGAGAAGAGATAAAATGGAGTTAGTGAAGACTTTCTTTCTTGAACCAAAGACCACAAGTCACGAGTCAGATTTTAAAGCAAAGTTTAAAAGAAATCAGGTTTCTTTCGCTAGTTTCACACAAAACGTATCAGCCATTCGTCGTTGTTGAGTAATGTGACTTGGGGTGTTTGGCTCAGCTTTGCTAAGCCAATGATTGGACTTGCTCCTTCCATTTACTAATTCCTGCTCCACGGTTTTCTCTATACAATTGACTTTTCTCTCCTATGTCCTCTTCAACTTGGAATCTTTGGTTTATCATTCCTCATTGCGTGAGAGAAGTGCTCAGGTTACCGTATGTCGGAGGATCGAGGTCGAATGATCTGAAACAGTCACCCTCATCGCTAGACCAAAAGGACTTCTTTGTTTTCTGTAAAAGTACTAATTTTTGCGAACTGCAATTTTCGCGAAAATGAAGATATCGGGGATTTCGTGAGCGAAATCCGTTGCGAATTTCATATGAAGAGAACCGAAAGTTGACAAATAAATGGCTTAACTTTACGAAAGCCTCACGAAAATTAAAGCCTATTGAAAATAAGTGCTTTTACAGTAACTGCTATTTACGCCATTAACAATTTTCTAGTAGTATGTAATTGTTACTAATGCCGCTAAAAAGCCCCCCCCCCCACCTCCCCAAATGCATAATTGCTCGAAACTATATTAGAATGCTATTGAAAACTCAATTCACAAGTTATTTGACCTGGAAATATATAAACTGCACGCAGTGGTTTTTTTTTCCACTCGACGAGATATTTTTAAGCACTGCAAAGGATTTTCACGGCTAGTCTGTGTCAAAGCAGCTCATTTTCACGCCAAAAGTGAGAGATTTATTTCTTGAAGCGTGTCATACGTGACAAAGCAGAAATACGTGTCAAACGCTCGATTCGTGATTTGATGAGATAAATTAAGTTTCCGTGAACGGTCCGCGTGAGATTATTTTTTATTTTTCGGATACTTTTGCTTATCTTTACCCTCCGTTAAAAAAAAGCATACATCCCACTTGTAACGACATAATTAGTGCGTTCCTTTTCTTTCTTTTTTTTTTTTTTTTTTGCATATTGTCATCGACTTGTGACAGGACTACTATACAATTTTCGTCAATAATTCCGCTAATGTATGCATTTTTTAAAACTACATAGCCCGATTCCTGTTGAAGAAATGAAATAATATGTAAAAATGTGAATAAATGTTGGATCAGTCAAGGAAATATTTCAGGATTATCAAAGTCTTAAATGTGATACTTGTATTTTACCCGTCTTATTAAATGGTTTGGTTAACAAATGTTTTTGTCGCCAGTTAGGGTGCTGAAAAATTTAAGCTTGCAGTTCTGATAACGTTACGGGGTTCGCGTTTTTCTGCAGCTAACGAAGCAGCTCATTTGCTAAGCACGGTGTTAATAGAGCTTTAGTGAAAATTAATTACAAGTAAATCGTCTTAACAGAAGCTCATGTGAAGTGCGATAGATGTTCTTTTTATGTTTCATAATAAATAGTAATTATACATAAGCAACATTAATATCTTAATGTTGCTTAAGGAATTCTACTTACTTAATGCTACTGGTACTCTTTCGTGAAAGTTGCATCAATTCATTTTAGTTAATATTGTTTTCTTCCTTTAAAAAATATTTGATTTGAACTTTCCAAAAAAATAATATTTTAAAACTTTATTTGTAACACTATAACTTTTTTTAAAATGTAATATACATTTTTCCCTTTTAATAATAGAGAATGCTCAAATTTTTGTACAAAATTTCAAGAACATATAAGGACAAAAAATATGAAACTCATTGATTGGAACAGTGAACTTCCCCACCAAAAAGTTTTGCTTCAAAAGTTGTAAGGACTATAAGCTTGTTTTGATAACGCATTTTTTTCCCCAACTATAAATGCACTTACATTCTTGTTACTTAATATACGAGCCGCTTGATGTGAAACAGGAAATTCGGGCTTGAATTAAATAAGAAAATTACTTTGACGACTAAAATATGATTAAATTAAGAAAAAATAAAGCAGAAATCACAGTTAATTCCAAAACTAAATGCAAAAAAAAAAAAAAAAAAAGCTACTCCAAGTGGGTAACAAAATTATAGTAAGTTTTTCTTCCTTTTTTTAATCTTTTTGAGCAATCACGATTGCTTATTGTTCTCATTTGACAGTCCTTGACGTTGTGGTTCCTTTTTCAGCTTGGACCAGCAGCACCACCGGCGGCGGCGCGGCTGGTCCTGAGCACTGTCCACCGGAATCCACTTCTGCTGGGCGGTGGCGTCCATGTCCTTCACACGCATGCTCATACACACTTCCCTACGCGCGCACGCCTTTACACACATACACACGCCTACGTACACACACGTAAGTCTACACACACAACTGTACAAACGTAACCACCCAGGAGGAGGGATATGCTTGGGGGGGGAGCCATTTCTAGAAACAATAACTCTAATCAGTAGGGTCTTGTCGTGATTGCGAAAAACATAATTTGAATTCCAAGTTTCGGAATTCAAATTAGAGTTAATTAGAGGAAGTAGGTCACAGTTTCATTTATTCTTTTCATTAACTTTTTTTTTTTTAGCGTCGGGGTATTTTCTTCTATGAACTTTGGAAGAGAATAGGATGCATACTATAGTATGATGGTTTGTTTTCCTAAAAAGCACAAGCGCCGAAAAGAACGGGTAAAACGTAAAAGTTGAACACATTTTCGTCAAAAACTCTTTTACATTTCAATGCTAGGGCTGAACTGTTTGCTTAGCACACATAAGGTGCAATTTCTAGGAATATGACGGTATGATAGACGCGAATGAAAATATTCATTTTTGCTTCAGATGCAACGTTTGGTTTTTCCCAATTCAAATGGAAATTTTGGTATCGACCACGATTGGCTTTTCCAGAGGCTTTTGTGGGAATTGTTATTGAGATTTCGTCGAATAAACGAGAATAAATATTCTGACTTTTAGCATTTTCAGCGATCTAATTTAAATTCAGTACCGCAGGACTAAAAAGAAGGGATGTGTACATATCAATATGTTTCAGCTTATTTTAGCGCGTTTTGTACGCTAAAACGAAAAAAATTTTGGACACAGAAATTGCGACGGACGTGTGAATGTGACGTGACTAAAGCGCTGTTTTTGATCGATTGCTAATTGAAAGTCATCAACAACAATAAAACGTACTATTATTGTGTATATTTAAGCTGGCGGGAGAAAAAACTAGTATGTTGTGGCCATCACGAAACTTTCTTCCATATCTTTCTTATTATTCTGATCCCTCCCCATGCTTGACGAGGAAGCAATATTCACAACAAAAACAAAACTACACACGCCAAAACTTGACGACCATCCCAATTCCCGATTTATCTGAAAAGCAAAGCAAAGAATGAAAATTAAAAATTATTTTAAAAGCCTTGCTTAAAATAATTAAACATTTATTTGTTAGCAAAGACAAGATGGCAACAGTTAAAAAGTTTAAATCAACGCGATTTTCTGGTCATTTTCCAACAATTAAAATCACGCGAAATACGCAGACGACAGTCTATTACGATTTATTTTTCTTATTGTTGCAAGTATAAAGCTATTTTTATTCACAAAAAAAAAAAAAAAAAAAAAACTGTGACCCTCTTCCTCCAATCAACTCTAATTTGAATTCTGAAACTTTGAATTCAAATTATGTTTTTCGCAATCACGAGTTGTGACAAGACCCTACTCATTACAGTTATTGTTTATAGAAATGGCTCCGCCCCCCAAGCATGTCCCTCCTCCTGGGTGGTTATGTGTGTATAGTTGTGTGTGTGCAGACTTAAGTGTGTGTACGTAGGCCTGTGTATGTGTGTAAAGGAGCACGCGCGTAGGCGAGGGTGTATGAGCATGCGTGTGTAGGACATGGACGCCACCCACCGCCCAGCAGAATTGGATTCCGGGGGACAGTGCTCAGGACCAGAGCACCAGCAGCACCACCGCCGGTGGGCGGTGGTGCTGCTGGTCCAAGCTGAAAAAGGAACCACAACGTCAAGGACTGTCAAATGAGAACAATAAGCAATCGTGATTGCTCAATAAATAAAATAAAATTAAATTAAAAATTAATTTGAATTTTGACATCTGGAATTCAAACTATGTTTTTCGCAATCGCGAGTGTGTGTGTGTGTATGTAGGCGTGTGTATTTCTGTCTGTTTGCAGGTATGAGTGTGTGGGTAGTTTTGTATGTGTAGGTGTCTGTATGTATGCGTGTGTATGTGTAGGTGTAAGTATGTGTGTGTATGTGTTTGTTTGTAGTGCATGTATGTATGCGTGTAAGTGTAGGATATGGATGCAACCTGGAGATGAATTTCGCTAGAGGAGCAGCATCGTGAGGAGCCGGTAGACGGTGATGCTGCAGAGGGTGCTGGCGGGAAAATAAAATGATAGCACATCAAAACAGTCAAATGAAAGCAATAAGCAATCGTGATTGCTCAAAAAATCAGCCCCCTATGGAGCGATTGGCGCGAAAATTGAACCAACGGCTGTTTACATATGGATTCACATTTTATTCCAAATTTCATCCAGAACGTAGCATTGCTTCTTGAGGTATGGCACTCAGATTGGAAAAAAAAGTACGTTCGATTGCGTCACCCCCTTTTTAGCTGCTGATACCAAAATAGAATCAGCTCTTATACCCTCTCAGGGCTACTTGTCGATAAATTTTTGTTTGATTCCGTTCATTATTTCCTAAGATAAAGCAGTCGCAATTGACGACAAACAACGTTCTATAGCCCAATCCCCGTTTGAGCTATTGACACCAAAATTGAATCAGCACCTGTACCTGTTAGGGTCAACATATTGACCAAATTTTGTTTGATTCCGCCTGTTACTTCTTGTGGAATAGCAGGCACGCATAACTCAAGAAACGTCCCATTGCTCCATCCCCCTTTTTGGAATTCGCGCCAAAAACGAATGGGCACAAGTTCACATAGGGGCACATATGTGTACTAAATTTCGTTCGGTTTCATGCGGTAGTTTTTTTTTTTTGTAGAGCGGCCACAAAAAAAAATGGTCAGACATACGTGACACACACACACACACAACAGACAGACAGACATCTTCCAAAAATGGTCGAAATGAACTCAGCACACCTCAAAACGCTCGAATCTTACGAAATTCGAAAACTTGCACGAATCGAATACTTTCTTCTATATATTAGATATAGAAGAAAGTTAAAAAAAAAAAGGAAGGAAAAAAAAAATAAGAAGAGGGAAAACAAATCAAAACTGCTTACTAGAAGACAATTAACTCTATTTTAAGTGCCGCAACAGTAAATACCAAAAGAGTAAATTTTACAAACAATCACAATTTTAATTCAGGAATACTGCTTGCTACTTAATTTAGAAAGAAAGAAATGCGACACAGAAATTCACACAACAAAACCAAATTTTTTTACATTGAAACTATGCAAAAGCACAATATTGAACTTATTTCAAAGCAACCTTCCTTTTTCTGCGAAATGATTTATAACTTCATCAAAATTCAAGTTCCATGAAAACTTGTCCTCCAGTGCTAAAACCCCGAGACTAGTTGCTCTTTGCCATGTGCTTTAAGAGTGAATTAAGCTTTAAAATAAAATGTTTTTTTACAATGCTATGTCTAACGTCTGAAGACAATCCTTTGCTCATTCTTTGAACTTCCTCTCTTTTATTAACAATCAAAGTTATGAAATGTCCATTTTTAAACGTATTGTAGTTTATTTTAGAGTGATATACAGGGAGATTGGCAAAAATACATTGCGACGGTCCTCCAATAGTGTAAACATTCCTCTGACGTCAGTAATATTGGCAATTCTCAATTCAACACGCTTTCATGATATCTTATGATCGTTCTTTTTTGGCGAAGGTGTGTGGGGGGAGGGGGGGAGGGGCGAATCTATTACACATGTACATACAAAAGGTTGCATGTACGGATTTAACGACGTTCATTTTACCACACATTTTCACTTTCAAGTGAGAACAAAACATTTGTGTATTTGCGAACACGCTGGCCAAAAGAAAATTTAAAATTTTGCGTTCAAAGGTTTTTCTTTTAGCTTGTTTGCTTGTTTGCTCCCCCCCCCCCCCATTTTTCCCCTTGTTATTTCTCTTCCCTTTTTCTCTTACTTTCTTTTCTTCTTTCTTCCTTTTTTTTTTTTTTTTTTTGCGTCGGCGTTGCCGGGCCCCTAGTTTCCGACTAGACTGACATGGCCTCTCGTCGGGCCTGGATACAGCTGAAAATGTCTGTAAATTTCCCATCATGTACGTGTTGAACGACATTTGAATCGATTATTACAGAAAGAGCGTAAGTCCAATGGATTTCCGAAGGACTTACGCCCTTTCTGAAATAATCTATTCGTTTATGTACCTCAGACATCTTTCGAAGTTGTGCTCCTGAAACGAACTAACCATTGAACACTAATAGTGAAATAATGAAAAATAAATAAATCTATAAATAAAATACTTAGCAACCGAAAGAGCATATTGATACATTTTTTTGACACAAAAAGAATGTATGTACGCGTGCCCCCGTCATTGAGATATAAGGATTAAAAATCTGAAGAAATTTCAGAAAAGCGCCAAATTTAAAACTTAAGGCCATGAACTGAAGGTGCCATACATAGACATAACTAAGCATAGATAAGCAAAAAAAAAAGGCATAAAATAAAATAGGTAGCAGCTGAAAGAGCATACTTTGGCATTTTTTGGCACAAAAAATATTTGTCCTCGTGCCCCCGTTATCGAGACATAAGATCTGAAAGCATGCCGAAAATGGAAGAAAAATTGCCCATTTTGGGCGAGAAATTTCTTAACATATGCTTAACATGTGCAGATTGTAGCAACGAAGAGAAAAAAAAATCCCTGAAAAATGTATCTATTAGGCATATATTAATGGAATATAAATCACATCCGTAACAGACCTTATCATTGTCATTGTTTCTAAGGTGAAAATAAAAGATGCATCAATAATAGGCATTCTACCAAAATTATAAATTTCCAGTAGATCCTCAAATTTACTAAATACTATTTTTAACATACATTTGAAACTACAGTTGGCTCTCTGTTTAACGACGCTCTATTTAACGACGGCTTTTCACAGTCCCAGATGGTACACTGTAGTGTTAAAAGCATTCTATTTAAGGATGATTTCTACTTAAGGATGATTTTTTGTGGTCCCTTGAAAGTCGTTGAACAGAGAACCAACTGTACTACTTTAGCCGTACTTTAATTAAGAGAGCTCAACATTATATTCCCACTAATCATTAAAATAGCTGATTTTTTGCACAATTAACAAAATTACTACTTTGATATTAAATTGGTCTCGATTTTTAAACTTAAAAAGTGTTTTTTCTTTTTTATTTCCGTGACAAGGCATTTATTTTATTTATTTTTTTTATTTATGAGTTAAATAATAGGAACTTAGTCGGGCCGTTGTTTATGGTTACTTCTAGTGGGTAACACTTTCATGTAAGAATGAAAAAAAAAGAAAACAAATGGTTTCGAAATTGAAAAATATTTGCGTTCAAAAGTTGCGTTTTCTGGAGAATGACCCATATACACAGTATGACCAAAAGTGTTCAGACACTTCCAAAAATTCACAATTTTACGGATTTCTCGAGAAATAAAAGACCAATTGCTCTGTAATTTTTTTCACATGAAAGGTATACTCCAGCTGTCATTTTCGAATAAAAATTAAGTCTACTATTTGCTTAGGGGACCAGCAACTAATTGAGGAAACAAAAAAAGGTTTTGGATCATTTTTCATTGTAAATAGCTGGGACTGAGCTATAAATTTCAGAAATAAGCTTAAAAAAACTATCTGTAATTTATTTTTATATTTTCGTGAAAGTATCTTTTACAGCCACGGAGATATAGCCATATGCTTATATCTCCGTGGCTGTATTTCTTTCAAAAATACATTTTTTTTTGTAGGTTTTCGGCTCATAGCAAGCAGAATTTTCCGTTAAACATTACTAAACTTTTGGAATATTTCATCGCATACCAAAGAAACAGAATAATAGAATTTGAAGTTAAAATCTTGAAAATTCAATGAAATATGAACGTTTAAAGCAATTAAATTTTCACTGCGCATGCGCGAAAGATAGCAATTTATAACTTTCATAATCCAAAGCTCAGATAGATCCTGCAACTCATTAAAAAAATTGCACCTCAATATCTTTAAAATTTAGAAAGTTATCAGCGATCTAATAAGCCGAATCTCTATAATTCTTGGACAGGCGACGAATGTAAGGGGTCGTTTGCAGACTGGCAACATTTTCATCTTGTTGCAGAGTGATTCATGGTAAGAACGGATTATTTGGGAACCATCGCTGACGAGTCGCCGTATAGTCAACAATTATTAAAATTTGACTTATTAAATCGCTGATACCTTTTTACATTTTAAAGATATCCAAGTGAAATATTTTTATGAGTTCTAGGATATATCTAGGCTTCTGATTATGAAGGTTATAAATTGCTATCTTTCGCGCACGCGCAGTGAAAAAATTAATTGCTTTAAACCTTCATATTTCATTTTATTTTCAATATTTTAACTTCAAATTTTATCATGATGTTTCTCTGATAAGCAATCAAATATTCTGAAAGTTTAGTAAAGTTTGACGGGAAACTCTACGTGATATAAGCCGAAACCCTTCAAAAAAAAAAAAAAGTTTGAAAGAAATGCTTATATCTCCGTGGATATAAGAGATGCTTTCACGAAAGTTATAAAAATAAATTCCAGATAATTTTTCAACTTCTTTCTGAAATTTATAGCTTATTGCCAGCTATTTACAATGAGAGATGATCAAAAACTTTTTTTTGTTTCCTCACTTTGTTGCTGGTCCCCCAAATGAATAGTACACCAAATTTTTATTGGAAAATGACTGCTGGAGAGTACCTTTTATGTGAAAAAAAATATAGAGCAATTGGTCTTTTATTTCTCGAGAAATCCGTAAAAATGTGAATTATTGAAAGTGTCCTAATATTTTTGGTCATATAGTGTATTGAACAGCTTTAAATTCGCATATCAGTTGCTGTATTGTGTTGCCTAGAAAAAGAAATTTTTAACTCTAAAACAACCTTAAAAGGCTGTAATAAAGAAATTAAAAAAAAAAAAAAAGAAATACGTAAAAACAAGAAAACACTGTAATATGAGATAATTTTTTTCAAATGTACTTTTTTAAGGTGCTATAGAAATGATCAAGTCTAAGGTGGAACCAAATAATAATTGAATTTTGTTCTTCGGCGAAAAAACAAGAAAAAATAAAATTCCTGCGGCACCTTGTCAAATTTTTCAAAAAAAAAAAAAAAAAAAAATCTCTGCATAGAGCATGCAAAAAGCAGCAAAATAACTTCAACGATAAGATTGAAAAAAGAATGAAATAACGCTTGGGGAAAGGAGGAGAAAAATAACAAATACTTTTAAAGTCTCAAATGGAAAAAAAAGTACATTAATTAAAAAATAAAGAAAAAAAATGAGTTGCAAAGTAAAATCAATCTCTTGTGTTAATGGGAAACATATTACAAAATGACTGAGCCATAAAACTAACGAATTGGATATAATTTTTATTTAAACTTCAAAGTGTCTCGTCTCACATAGACAATAATCAGAATATTGCCTAAGTCAAAATAATAATAATAACAATAATAACAATAATAATTTCGCTTGTATTCAAATTTATTTCTTAGAATTAAATAGAATTTCAAATATGTTTTCCTTACTTTCATTTTTCCCAACATATAATATTAAAACTAGATTATGATTTATTTTACGTTTTGTAGTTACAATAAATGGATAAATCCATTTCTTCTGTAACCTTTAATGCGTTTATTTAAGAATGATCAATTTAAACAGCTATTAAAGAAGACACAAGATTCAAGTTATTTTCTTAAAGTAGTTTCAATTGCATTGTAACTGTTTTTAATGTTCTAAATGCGTTCCGTATAAATAAATAATTGCCGAATATCGCAAGGCTTTCTTGAACTTCTTTCCACCTTAACTTAAAACAAATCGTCAATTATTTATATATACACGAAAGCACGTTGGAGAGATATGATCACAAATTTCATTTTAAAAATCATGAACACGTTGTAGCAGTTGTAATAAAGCACACGGAATGAGCTATTCAAATGAATATTTTAAGAAAAGATGTGAAATTATAAATATATACTGTCGGTTCCACTTAATCGAGTAACGGATAAAAAAATTCCTCACTTATAAGAATTGAAAAATATATTTAAAAAATCAGGACTTGGCATTTTGTTTCTATGGGCTCGTTGATATTCATTTTGCTTAATACAAAAACTTCCCTGTATACGGCAATAAGGATAGGTTTCGCGTTATAAATATTTTCTCTAAAACAATTTTGAATAAGTCATGTGAAAAGTTTTACTTAAACATTAATACTGCTGCTTGAAATTGATAATCTATTCGTTTGTTTTGAGCTTTACTTCAAGTCCCGAAAAATTGAAAGAATATGGCGTCGAGTATGGCAAAAGTAACAGATTTAAATGGTTTTTGAAAAAAAAAAAAAAAATGGATTGGTTAAGCAATAGGAAAGTACCGCGCGACTTCACCGTCTGCGTGTGACAGGAGATTCGTCTACAAAGCATGTGAAATGTATCTTCCATTTCTCAGCGAAACTCGCTAAATTTGGCAACTTTTCTTAAAATTTCGGTAGACTATAAGACCTCAAATTTCGATTATGGGGAGACGAGGGCAAAAAATTTATGCCTCTGAAAACATGTTTTACTATAATCTTTTGATTGCTATTCAGAAGCATTTGGTCCATTATTACACAATCGTATGCTTTACTGGTGAAAAGTCGAACACTCCTGGGATTTTGCTTTGAAATTTTTGGTGCGGAAGCAGTTGATCAGACATGTCATGGTACATTTTATAAGCGCCCAAGGCGCATTTTACCTGGTATTTTAACATAGTGGGGAATATTTAGAACTAACACATTAAGGGAAGTGCAAGTTTCAATGTTTCCGATGAACTGCATCCACACTCTGTTTGCGTGACGTAATTTGTAAATTTACTGTTGACTTTTTCTTAGTTTTTTCTTGCAAAATGGATTTCTCAAATACCTATTAAGTGTTCTTCTAGAACTTAAGACTTTGAAAAACCTTTTTATGGGAATGAGTGCTTGTTTCTATCTTGTTTTGCAATTGTAGTCACATCAGCCTTAAAAGAAAGATAATGTCAAATCTACTGTCTTTACAGGAGATAGTGCAACATCACATATTGACCAACAAGTAAAAGAAATCTTGAGTGCAAGCTTTGCTGATAAGATTTCAAAAACCCTTCGTGAGGTTTTTCGGATACTTGACCACTGGACCTAAAATAGCCTTTATAACAAAAAATAAAGATAAACTTTTACAAGGCGTTGAATAAATAAAGAGCAAATATTATCTTTTATGAGCATAAAATATAGTTCCAGAAAATACTTACAAACTGTATACTAATTCTGAAAGCAGTCAAAAAATTTACAAATTTTTCAATTAATGGATCGTCTACAAATCATATCACGATGTTCGAAGTAGGAGTGGGTTTGTGAAACTGACATTTTGTGAGAAAAGGGAGGGAGGTGGAGGGGATAACAAGAAGTGACGTCACACATTTTGGCAGAAATAACAACATTTTTAAAACTATGTTTATATGTAACATGGCGTGACATGTGACAAGGATAGGGGAGGGATAAAGTGAAGTGCAGTGCCGGATCTTCGATTTTCCGAGGTAGGGGAAAAGCTTGTAATCTTTCTAGTGTCCCTTCATGTTTTATTTTGAGCATCACCGAAAAAATACAGAAATTGCATAAACTTGCCGCCCCAGATATTGCCACCGGGGTTGCTTCCTCCTTGATCAGGTACTGATGAATTGTGACGCTCTTTGTAGCAATCAAAAGGGGGGGGGGGGCAGGAATGGAATGGGTTCCGTAAGAGGGTGCCAACCTTGGCCTCCAAAGGGCGCAAAAAAAAAGTAAATAAATAAATAAAAAAAAAAAAGATGGTTCACGGGTTTACGAGTTTGAAAAAAAGAAAAAGAAAGCAAAATAAAGCCGCACAAGTTTATGAGCGGAAAAAAACACGGAATTTGCACCAAAAAATAAATAAATTAAAATATTTTTTTAAAATAAGTTCAGACTTGAGGGCGCAGGCGGGAGGGTGCATCGGCCCGCGGGCCAATCAACCCTTGGAAGGGAGGGGGACAAATATGTTGCAAAAACTGACATCATATATGGACAACCCCTAAAAATATCCTCAGAGTAAAAATTTCTCTTAAACACAAGTGGTTCCGCCGACCTCTTAATTTAAAAGTTAAAAGGCAATTACCGGTGGCTTTGGCTATGTAGGGCAACAATTTGTCTCAGTTGGCTTAACGCGCCTTTCCTACCGGAACAGGAGGAAGGGCCTTCTTCTTTTGGGGAACTTATTTCTGACAACAGGAGTTATGTACCGATAAACAGCTGATGATTAAGATAATTTGAGTTACTTTACGTTTCCTCTAACATGTACATACATTTTGTAACGTTATAGAATCATAGGTAACGTTCGATTCATCTCAAGGATGTGTGTTACAGACCCGATATGACTGATAGTTGTAATTGCGGTTAATTTAACAAATGTTACATGTTGTTTGCATTTTGGAGTGCATTTCAAAATTCATAAAAACGTCGTTTATTTTCTTTCGAAGAAATGTTTTCGGATTAAAAAAAAAAAAAAAAAAACGGATAAAGGTATGTGTTCAAAATAGGAAAGCAGTTGCTGGTAATTTAAGCAACAAGTTATACAGCTAGGGAGCATTGTTTGATGTTTAAGAAAGTTTCCAAAAAATACATTGGAGGAAAAAGAACAAAGATAATACTTTTTTTTTTGCCTTTTTTTTCAAGTTGCCTCACTCTATTTTTACATACAAACTTAAATTCTATTAATAATATTCTTTATTGCCTTATTGTATTTCTGAGCTGAAAATAATTTCATGGTAGATATGCAGATATCAGCCAGACACATTATGCAGTTAATTATAAGGAAATGATATGAATATTAAGTACAGTAGACCCTCGTTTTACGCAGGGGTTACGTTCTACGGAAATGCCGCGTAAATTGAGACCTAATACTAATGTTAAAATAGGGGTTTGGTTCCGTAGATAACAAAATACTTCATTCTAGTGATGACTAATTGTATAATAAGTTTAATGTGTACTTATATCGACTTTTATGCACAACATGCATAAAGAAAACATAAATTAATTTCATGTTTTTTTTTTATACTTAAAGAGGAGGTGGCTGTGATGGTCTTTCGGCAGTCATTAAGATCTTTTCTCTGTAATTCTTTGAAGAGCATTAACGCATGAATGAACACTTGCGTCATTTCCATGATAGAATCTTCCTTCACTAACAAATCAGAAAGATCATTTCTATTGTCTAGGAATGGCTCAAAATTTTCAATGTAAAAGTTATTGATTGTGCGTCACCGACGTCGGTATCCTCGTTGGTTTTAGCCGCCTTTGTTGATCCTAAAAACTCTTCTTCCAGTAAGTTCTGAACTGTTTGAGTTCAATTACTTTACTTCTGGAAAGAGCTCTGGAACCAATTGCATAAAATGTCTCCAGTGGTCCAAGCTCGATTATTAGCACCCCAAAATGCAGTTAATTACATGTAATCTGATATCTTTTAGGAGTTTGGATTTTGAGAGGGGATAGTTTCATCTGTATGCATTACCGCATCCGCGTAAAACCGAATCTCATACGCGTAAAATAAAATAAAGGTGTCAAATCTTAAACCGTGTATAATCGAAACCGCGTAAATCGAGGGTCTACTGTATACATTGATTTGTGACAAGATTATTTTATGAAATGAATTTGGAGGTGCCTTTTTTGTCTACGGTTCTGGCGTAACAGTTGTATGAGTAAATCTTCCCTATTTAGAAAAATACTTTCTCTATAAATTAGGTCTGCATTGAAAGACGGTTTTTTCCTTCGTACGGGGTTACCCTTGTCGGTATGTATTTTTTAATATAATACGGTGGAAATTCGTTCATTAATCACTGTGTAAAAGCCTGAGACGTTGTCACACTTTGTCTCTTTTAATTGCAAAAAAAAAAATCAAGTTAGTTTTTTTTAATACCCTACCTTTACTTTTGAAACAAAGTTCCATCCAAAACGAAACGAGCCTAATTTTCCGTATACCAACACTGACTTTCTACCCCTTTATAAAACCCTTAGATACTCTTAAACTAGCAAAAACCAAAAGGGGAAAAAATCTATACATGTTCTTCATCCGAAGCTTTATTCCAAAAAACTTTGTTTGAAGCAAATCTGCCTTGTTCGAAATATATATGTATCTATACTGCTCAACCGAAGGCGCTAAAGTTATAATTTTTTGAACTGTTCAAAACTGAACGAAAAATTGTTCAAATAAAAAAGATCTTTTCTATACCGGGAGGGGATGCTATTCAGCAAGCGCTTTTCCCAACCAAGTTTGCTTGAAACACATCTGGCTTTAAGTTCGGGGTTTACATTTGCCTTAAATTTCTCCGTAGACGCTATTCATTAGTTGTTTTTAAACTGTTTAAAATTGAACAAAAAGTTGTTCAAATCAAAAAGTGAAATACAGGAATGAGATATCCTCACCGAGATCTTTCAAACTAAAAAGTTTGTTAAATCGGACTATTTACTCAAAAGTTATGAGGGGGGAGGGGAACAGAGACTGACTAACCGACATACTCTTTCCCCATTTCAGAACACTGCTTTTCAATTTTTAAATTTTCGAAGTTTTATTTATTTTTTTAAAATTAATTAATATTTTTTTGCGATATTTTTTAGATGTACTAAGACTTGTTTCATACTTTTTCTCTCCTTTTCTTTTACGGGGGGGGGGGGGGGAGGTTAAGTTGATAGTTAAATTTACTTCATTGTAATTTTCGTCAAGACAGTTATTGCAATTTAAACCTAACTACATATTTTTTATATGTTTCAGTTGAAAGAAATTACAAAATTTTTAATCGATGATTATTTCAAAAAATTTCTCTCTGTGTTACTCATTTGTTTAAGAAACCGTTTTTGCCCAACTACATTTATTCATGCGTATCAAAGCATTTTTTTTCCCTCTCAACTTCTGTACTTAAAAGTTGGTTTTCCATTCTCGTTCCATGTTTAATCGAGCATTATTCCGAAAAAGAAACTTAGAAAGCTATTATCGTCTGTGTACCACCTTTCACTCTCGAGACCCGGATATACGCGTTGTAGTAGTAGACATTCTAACAAAATTCTTATCACTTGCAGGCGAGTACGGAGTGTTGTATTTATCAAACTGCCTCGATTCCCTATCCTAAATTGCCACGTGGTTCACCAGCCAATCCAGCTGTTGTGAATAAAATCGATAAGCGTTTCATATTTCACTCGTTGTTGAAGGCAACACATTTTTACTCGCGCATTTATTTATTGATTATCGATTGTGCTGCATTAAAACCATTATGCCATGTTTGTACTGAAAATTGACAGGTGGCCCCTTTGAAGATAGGATATTTTCAGTCTTTGATGAACGTGCGAGTACAAGCCAATAATGCTCACGAAAATCAATGCGACAAGCAGTGAGCACTTGCGATTGGCTCTTAATGTGTCATTGCCGTTTAAGTTAGCTCTTAGTGTCTGAAAAGTTGTTCGTTCGCGTGACAAATATTTCCGTGAATTAGCTGCGTTCGGAACCGCCGTCTTTGCGTTATTTCGACACAACTGAAAATGGAATATTTTCTTTATTCACTGAAAAATGTATTTCATAAAATGTGCCAGGGGCGCTGCGATGAGAGGTCTCGGAAGTCATTGTGACCTCCCAAAATTTTTCTTTATTCCACAACCTTTGACGACTCAGCAAATATGGAGACATAATAGCACGATTGAAAATTTTAAATGTTTATGAATGCCCAAGTGTGAATTTCCGTATTTTATCATTCCACGCAAGTTGGAGTTCCATTCGGCAAATTGAGAATTGCAGCCCTCCTAAAAATTTAAATTCAGGGCGGCCTTGAATGTGGCGTATGTTGACAATAAGATTAAATAAATTCTACAAGAACGTCGCTGCAAATTAAGATTATATCCTGTGTGGAAAATCTCAAAAGCCTTCTGACAAATAGTCAAGTCATTCATAGACTTGATCTATCAAAAAAAAAAAAAAAAAAGAATTTATATAAATGGCTATGCGCCATGTCACAGGGGCAAAACAGTTCAGAATCTGCTTCAAGAATATTTTGGACCATCCCATCAGCGAATCGTTTTGCCACCTAGATTGCCAAACATTCCCTTCTTTCGATCACTTATGTGGTATAATTGAGAGGTCAATTCGTGCATAAAATCCTGCAACTTTTCGAAACTTTTAGCCGTCTGTAACCACAGTATGGCTTAATATTTCTGCAAAGGCCTTCGGTTGACGTTGACTCATTGAGTCCATGCCACTTCCAGTTGTTGCACTTCACCGAGCAAAAGAAGGTCCAGTAATGCATTAGGCATTAAGAGGTATCCCATGACTCTTGTCACCTTATTGTATGTTACTTAGCATTCACTATGGTGTGCATGGTTCCCACATTAAGGGGTAAGCACGCAGCTGGGTCCCTGGCGCGAAACACCTCAATCGTTGATTACTAACGATGACCACTATGCCGTGGGCAGGTCAACGGCAGTATCTGTAGAAATGAGTTTTCGAGATATTTGAAGAAACACGTTTAACAAACGAAATAAACGATAGAGAAATATTGGAATTAGATTTTTTTTTTTGCGCTGTTTTCTCAACGGAAACCTAATAAGCAAGCTTGTACAATAAATCTAACGTACAATAGGTGACAAAAATGCATAAAAATGAAAAAAAAAAAATAATAATTTGAATTTTGTCATCTTGAATTCAAATTATGTTTTTCGCAATCACGAGTGTGTGTGTGTATGTAGGCGTGTGTGTTTATGTGCGTGTGTGGGGGGGTATATGTGTTTGTGTGTAGGGGGTATGTGTATGTGTGTAGGCATATGTGTTTGTGCCTGTGTGCAGGCATGAATGTGTGGGTAGTTGTGTGTGTATGGGTTTGTGTGTGTATGTGTTTGTGTATGTGTGTGTTTGTGTGTGTGTAGTTGTGTATAAATGCGCGTGTGTGTAGTTGTGTATGTATGCGCGTGTGTGTAGTTGTGTATGTATGCGCGTGTGTGTAGGATATTGACGCAACCTGGAGACGGTTTTCGCTATAGGAGCAGCATCGTGAAGAGCCGGTCGTCGGGTGATGCTGCAGAGGGTGCTGGCGGGAAAATAAAATGATAGCACATCAAAACAGTCAAATGAGGGCAATAAGCAATCGTGATTGCTCGAAAAAAAATCAAAAATTTGCAGTTGCTGCCTTTTACTTGCTCACGGAAGCATTCCCTGCTACGTAGACCCCTGCATTGTGAAACCTAAGGCATGATAAAGCAGACATAGAAGTGGTCCGTAATACCAGCCGAAGAAGAGATTGCACTTTATTTGACAATCTTATCAATCTCTGACGTTTTCAGTCTGGTATAGAGGTCCACGTGGACCTCTCTCTAAAACATTTAGCATGTGAGGAAAAAAAAAAAAAAAAAAAAACAGGAAGCTGGATCGATAGAACTTTATAAACGTGTTATGTTGTGTGCACTGTTGATAATATTCTCAGTCAACAGAACAAATTGTGTCTGGGGATATTTATTCTTCTTTTATTGAAGATTCGTTGATTTTACGTACGATAACACAGAGGGGTTTTGTTCGGGTGTAAGGAAATGTAGAAACAGAAATGCAAGATAAGAAAATTTAGTTACATTGTAAAACCTAAAAAAAAAACCATCTAACACGATACTGTAAAAGTTATAAATGTTGTTTTTTCTATTTTTGGCCACATTAAAAATTATAGAAATAGGGTAAATGACTAGTTATCGAGGCAGTTAAGGTTTTTTTTTATGTTTTGAATTGTTGTTGAACTGTAATGTTGCAGTTCTAGTTCATGGAAAAAAACAATTCTCGTATTCTCGTGGTGTTAAAACTTGGAAATTGCACTTTTATTGCTGTGAATGTTTCATTAATTTTCAGCTATGAGTCATTTACATTTTTGTATATTTTTGATTGGAACACACTGATTCGATCAGTTATTCTCTTTCGCTTAGCTATGGTCCTACTAAAAACTAGTAAAGATGATGTCAGCTGAATGTAATTATTTTAATGAACTTCAAAAAAAAAACTCACAATATCAAGACTCTTATTTTTCTTTCAATATAATTAAATTCAACGTATCTTGACTCGCCATTTTGAACAACATTATAATTTTTAAAAAATGGAAAATTGGTTAATCGCTTTTGAACGGTTCGTCTGAACTACGGTAACAAAAATAAATAGAACCATTCTACTGCTGAATCTTTTTATTTATCGTTTGTCCAATTTAGCTTATGTTTTATCACCAACCCTAATTAATAATTTTCAATAAGAATGACCAAAAAATGTATTATGGTCATATTTGCCCATAACTAAAATACTTACTTTTAATTGACTAGTTATGTTCACGTAAGCTTGAAAGGATTTTGAATATCTTAATTAATGACAAAAATATACGTATGTGATAGAAAAAAAAAGTTAAGTATTTAGAAACTGCCAATAAAACTAATTTGACAAAAAATAGCAATCTTAGGTCCTTAAGAAATAAACCGTTCAAAAACGTAAATGCAAAGAAAATTCCCTTTTGGTGACTGAGAAGCACTAAAATTATAAATCACATTGTGGATAAAAACTTTTGTTTGAAAAAATATGGTGAGGGTGTTCTTGAAAGATGCTGTTTTCAGAATCTACTAAAGGTGTTCCTGGAATATTGATTATAAAATTGACATTGACAACACAAGTCAAACACGCCATTACTGGTTGGGTGCCCATAACTCTTCATTTACCCTAATAAGAAATATAAATTTTATTTTAAACATAATACGGTTAAAATTAGGTGCCTCTGTAAAATATTGTACAAATTATTCTTACTTTATTCATCAGTGTCCATTCAGATTCTACGATTTGCATTGGGAGAAGTTTCTGTTGTCCTTCATTTGTATATCTTGTTGTCTAGAACCCTACTTGCTTTTGAATATAAGATTTTTTCGTTAAAAGAACATATTAGTTGGATTTAATGGAAACATGATGGACTAACAGTTTACATAATAAATTTCATACCATTCTTATCTTCACTCAATTGTTTTCTTTTCACGTAAAATATAATTTGCTTTGAAAATTGTTTTAACTCTTGAAAAGTTAATTTATTCATTTGTCTCTTATTGTAGTTAGTATTTTTATAGTTATTTTTTTTTTTGCTTTTGAAAGAAGTTGGCGCCTAACACAGTTGATATATAGGTGCAGATGATTTTAGAATATCGACATTGACATCCGGTAAAGTAGGCTCGTTTAATTCTGGACCATCGTTTTAATATGTAGTGATGGAATTTTCTCGAAAAGCTGGAGCAATTTTGTGGCGGAAAAAAGGAAGAAAGAAAGAAGAAAGAAAAAAAAGAGAAAAGAACAAAAGGAGATTCATTTTGCGGGGAAAAGAAGGAACGATCGTTTAAGACACTGACCTTAATGACCTGGCTGAGAACATCAAAATGTTAACAGATGAAACAAAATCACCCCTTTTAATGCGAATTCCCGCATTCCCGTTTTCCTACTTCATTGTATCACTTCGTTCCATCTGCTTGGAGAAATGGAATAGCGGCATCTTTGTCGATTGTGAAACAATGAAAATGTACTACAACTTTTATCAAACTTCGAATAAAAGTAGTAACACTACTGGTTCAGCTGTTGAGATTACTTCATTCGCAAAGAAGGAACACTGGTTGGTTGCCCCAGTGAGATACATTGTCAAGCGGAAAAAATGAAATGATGATAGTGAAAAAAAAAAAAAAAAAGAAAAGAAAAACAAGTTATACGATCGTTCTTTCCTGTCTAAAGGTTTGCTTTATTCTGACAGCTTTTGATGTTGGTGGCATCACTTGTGAAGTCAGTTTCTTTTTTTGGAGCGTTGCTTAAAAGGTGAATGGTCAAGGTGTCTTGACTTTTAAAGTTACAACAGCAACTTGACTTTTTACTCTTTCGCGTACCTTCGTGTATGCCGCATTTTCCAGTGTGCCTGACATTTTGACATAATAAACGTTCCTATTATTTTTCATTTTTGAATTCATTAAAAACGAGAAGTGAGTGAATAAAAGTTCAAAATGTGGGGTTTATAAAAGGAGGAAAAGATACGCAGGGGACACTAGGGATACTTGATCCTTGGGAATACATGATCCCTCAGCTAATGTACGAAACTCATTAGGTAGAGTTTTAAAACCTGACGACAATGTTAAAGTTACACTTGTACATAAAAACAGACTTTTTCTCTTTCAACCATTTTGTTTTAGCTCAAGAAATGATTGTCTGAGATTGTCTTGAATGATTTGTCAAGGAAAACATTTTTTTAAGAAAAGCATTCTGAAGTTTACATTATCTGTTAGATACAACCTAAAAAAACCGCGAAGTGTAATTTTAAAGTATATACAGTCGTTACTAATTAAGACATACTTTTAGTAAAATGCCACTGATTGTTAATAATAGAACAAGTATGTTTGTAAAACTCTCATAATAGTGATACTTGATCCCTTTGGTTTCAGAGATACATGATCTCAGGGATCAAGTATCCCTTTAACAATATAAACGCAATGGAAACAACGTAACTGTAGTTTACTTAGATGACTTTAATTTTAAACATTCAAAACCATGTTAACATAGTAAAATTTATCATAGTATAAGTGAAAGATATAAACAATTGTAACCAAACTCAGGGTTTTTATTTACACATAACACCTCAAACACATAAACTAACTCCTTAGATAAATTATGTTCTAATCAGCCAAATGAGCTTGAGCAAGTTGAAATTGATTATCCTTGTTTGAATTTCAAAAAAAAAAAAAAAAAAAGATTTTGCTATAGTTTGCTACGAAAAAGAGAATTGCCCATTATGTAAATTAAATAGAATAAAAAGTTGGATTCCAAGAGTTTGAAATGAGTTTTTTTTAAACCAAAAAGTAATATGCTTAATCATTCTATTGTTCCTAAAAAATTGACAAAAGTGTAACAGGTGAGAATGAATGTGTAAAGATGCCACATCCATTTAGGTTGAGCGGAACGTTAAGTATTACAACAGCTGTAATGTTTGCATTTGAGTTTTCAGACTTTGAAAACATATGCTAGGCTTTGTTTTCTTTTTCATAAGTATACAAATACTTACATTTTTCTTCTTTAAAAAATAATTCAATAGAAAACCTTCTAATTTTATTATGGCAAGACAAGACGCAAATAAGTTGATTTTTGTAGCTATCATCGTAATGGGGTGGTTTTATTCAGTCAAAAGTACTGCTTTTAGTCATTGAAATGGATAGAATGAGCAAAAAAATATTACATGAACCAAGAAAATACATTAATTTTCCCAACAGTTTTTTTAATTAATTTTCTTAAATGTCCGATTTTTCAAACAAGGCGTGGTCTTTATGACGTCACAAATGATGCAATTTGGCGCATCTTTCTACTACGTTTCCACGTTATGATAATCAAGCAGCGAATTAAAATTGCGCTCTACGCTTGCTATCAACCATATCGGTGTCAATACACGTGAGTAAAGATGCACATTAAATATTTTGTTCTGTGAATGGCAACATTGAATATCATTTCATCTTTTGTGATATCACACGGCAGAAGTGTAAACAATGAAAGCACACCGATTTAAGTAATTTTTTAAAAATATTAAACTTAAATAAATTATTTAAAAAATAGTCAAATCTTATGTTTTTAAGCATGTTCTTTCAGAAAAAATACTTTTGAAATTTTGGAAACATTATTTTACTAGTTGCTTTAATTTTAGCTTCATTATACTACTTTTAAAAGAATTATTTGTTTTATTTATGAAATATATTGTTCACAACTGTATTGGAGAATAAGTAACTGATCAAAAGCATCTCACTTCATTAAAGTTGTGTAAATTTTTCTATAAATTTCCTAGTTGAATTTAAAACAATGTTATTTTTGTGTTCACATTATTATCATTTAAGAAAGAAAATCAAAAATGTTGTTTTTTTGAAACATTATGAAGAAAACTAAAATCCATAGGTAAATTGCTAATCTAATGAAAAGGCTACGTATTTTCTCAGTGGGATCAAGGATTCCCCATTAAGAGATCAAGTATCTCTTGATGTGGGGATACATGATTCCTTTTTAAAGAAATGTTGAAAAAAAAAATATTGTACCAAAACTATCGGTTTCATTTCAACTGAAAAAAATATTGGCAGATAGAGGAAGAAATTACGATTATTCGCGTAATTAAAACGTATAAATCACGTACCTGATAATTTGCACCAAAGAAAAAAATTGAAAACTAAAGTGGGAACCAAATATCCCCAGTCCCCCCTACTCGTTATCATCTTATATTAACAAACCAACAGTGACCAAATTGAAACAGATTAAAAAAAAGTCGCCAAGTTCGCGACCAAAATACTGGCGATGTATCGCCAAGTGTCTGCCAAATAATAACACATTTTGAGTTTACATCGAAATTAACAATGATTCCCCTCCCAAAATGGGCAAAAGACCCCTTTAGAAACACTCGAATGCAACCAAAAGGGGAGGTGCACAACTAGACTCCACTAGGAGTCGACGTACCAAATTTCAACTTGCTAGGACTTACCGTTCTTGAGTTATGCGACATACATCCGCACATACATACGTACATACAGACGTCACGAGAAAATTCGTGGTAATTAACTCGCGAATCGTCATTATGGATATTTCGCGTGTCTATACGCTCTTAGGCACTTATCCACGTGTGGTCGAGTCGATTAAAAAACTCAATATTCATTTGGGGGTGAGTAAAATGGAAATTAAGGTCGATTTTTGAGTAAAAAATTTTTCACGAATACAATACTTCATTTTTTGTAAATGGGAGTAAAAAAATACTGTTGCAAAAACGAAGAGAAATGATAAGTTTTTATTTACCTGATACAGAGAATGTTTTAAATCTTATTGAGGATGAAGTCCAGTATGATGATAGTTCTTCTTTAGCACACTTAAAACAGACGCAGCCATTTATTGTTTCCAATTTCTTTTTCATCTTATAGTTTTGACTAATTTACCAAAATTGACCTTAATCAACCGTATTACGTTTATTCAACACACCTTTATATGTTAAAAGTAAAATAGGTACCTATCAAGGTACCTATAGGCTTTCAGTAAATTTCACTGATGTAATTGTTTTGTTTTTTGTTTAAAACTTTTCACTCGGACATATGTAAGAGACAGTAAATATCCCGTAAATAGATGCGTTTACAAAAAAGTAATTTATACTAAACATTTACATACTTTATTCAGTAAAACCTCCGTACCCTTTTTTTAAATATGCTTGATTTAAATTTAAATAAAAGGGGAGTGACCCACTTACCCCTTATTAAGAGGTAAGTGAGACACCCATCTGATTTTTTCAAAAATATACCCATTAAGAATATTTAAAGCATTATCAAACAAAATAATGATGAACTCATTAGTAATGTCCAAGATAAAATAAGAGAACAAGTTGACATTTTTTTTGTTTCAAAACTTTTGTATAAGGTTGCAAAAACGAACTGTTCTCAAAAGGTTGTCCCACTTGCCCCAACCAACTTAGAATGAAATATAAGTAATTCCTCACCAAAAAAAAGAAAAAAAAAGTGAAAATATTTAAAAGAATTAATAAAAAAGCTGCGTTATCTTTGTGAAACATAAATTAAAAATTAATGATGGGGGGGGGGGGGGGGACTGCTTTGCAATGGGGATTCCTAATGGAAGTTTTTGAGAAATTTTTGAATTCTTTTCAGCGAAAAATGAGTATTATAATTCAGTTGAGATAACAAAACCCAGGTCTGCGGAGTCTCAGGGAAAGCGATCTGCTCCGAGTCCGACTCCTGGAGTTTTAGTGTTTTCGACTCCAACATCGACTTCTTTACCCCAAAATCAGCCCCCACTCCGACTCCACGACTCTGACATCGCAGCCCTTGCAGATTTGAGTACTCGGAGGGAAATGACCGACTCAGATACCGACTCTTCAAAGTTTGAAGACTTCGTTTTCCTACTCTTTTACTCAGGGGTGCCCATCCCCCTCCAAGTTTAATGACGCAAATCTCCCCTCACCCCCCATTTCTCTCAACCCTCTTTCCCTTTTTTTATTTTTATTATTTTTTTTTATTTTTAATTTTTTTTTAATATTATTAATTATTTTATTAATTTTTAATTATTATTTTATTAGAAAAGTTCTGTTCAATGCGAAGGGCATTCACACACATACACAACAAACTAACTAAATAAATGAAATAAAATATAAACAGAATAAAATAAAAAGTTTAAATTGAAAATGAATCAATTAATTAATTTTAAGTAAAATAAATTAAAAAGAATAAAAAGTTCCCCGCCCCACCCCCCCCCCCCCCCCCCAATTTTGATGGCGCAACTTGTGCCGTAATCTCCCACTGTGAGCACCCCCCCGCCTTTACCATAAAATCTGTCCGGCTCCTACTCAATGATTCCGATTCCGCTGCCCTGAACAAAATTTTGTCTTCAGGTCTAAAATATGCTTAAGAATTTCCGCGAATAGGTTACTTTTCCTGTTAAGAAACACTTTTCAGAAACATTTATTTTCAGTTTCATCTATTCTAAGAAAATGCAAATTTGTCAGAAGTGAGATTTAAATGCCGGTAATTCTTCTTCATTTCATATTCCCCTAAATGACTTCCAAGCGCAAAATTTCGTATTCAAATAAATTCAGTAAAGTAAAGCAATGCTCTATATTTTCTAGGAAACATTATTATGCTCTAAGTAGTGTACATTAAGAAATAATATTTAAAGAACAGAAAACTAAAATACAGAATTGCGGAAAGTGTGTTTTTTGTTAAATTACATTTTTTGAAGGAATTTTCTGATTTCATGTTCTCAAATTCTATAGTGGAAACATTTAACCACATCTGTCTTACTGCAGCAAATGGGCATACCATTATGTATGAATCATTTATTTAAATAAGACACGGAAGAATTTTCTTTTCATAAAGACATTTTGTTTGAAAATTCAATTTTTACAATTCACGCAAAATATACGAGTAGTAGAGTTTGAAAGCTTAAAGCTCAATAAAGTCTAATTTGTTTCAGACCTCGCAGCTTCAATGCGTTACACTGCTCTAAATTAATGGAAATTTGTCTTGTGTTTTATTTGTTTGCAGTATTATTTTCATGAAGAAAGGTTTGAAGTATTATTGTAAGAAATGTTTAGTTTTCTTTCGAATTTTTGTGACATTAGGCGAACGAAAAAATGGTATGTGTCTATGCTCTATGGGGCATAGGCAAAATTTATATTGTTTTTAAAATTTTTCATTTTTTTAAAGCTTCAAAAGTGGAATTCATTAAAACTTTGTGATTTTTTATTTAGAAATATGGTTATCAGATAATCATTCACAGCATTGTGGTATGATAACAAGTTTGAAATAAATTAACGTCTTCATTTGACAGTTACATCTTTTGTTGATCAATATTAACGATGCTATATAATAAGTTTTAAAATAACATATCTGAGGTTTGTTTGGTTTACAAAAACAAAGAGTTGCAACCCCCCCCCCCCCCCAAAAAAAAAAAAAAACACAGCTGGGAAATTAATTTGTATTTGATATAAAAATTTTTAGAGCAGTGAAAACAATACCAGATCAAAACTACAATTACGGTATTCGGTATTTTTTAAAGCGTAGCACCAGAATTTCGGTATTTTCTCTAAAAAGGAATTAAGTCATACTTACTTGTAACGCTGCCATATGTAACAAAACAAAAAGTTAAAATGTAAAAGAATTTTTTATATTTCTACATTTTGTGGAAATCTTTCCACATTATTTTTATATTTATTTTGAAGAAATTTATATTCTCATATAAATAATAGCCGATGATCGAGTGACTCGCGTGCTTCAACAATGAAACTCGCGATACGGCATGGTAATTTGATAATATGTTTTGGTAATGTTTAAACATGCAGGGAATAGCTTTATTGTGACAAGGCTGAACTCGATCCGGTAACTTAACTGTTTTACTGCTAAAATCATCATTTCAGGGGAATGAAGAAACGAAAACAATGAACGCTATCTACTAGAGCTTAGGGTTAATCCACTGGAATTAGAGTTAAAATTTCAACTATCAAAATATCATCAAACACGCAATTGCTTCGTTCAAAATGTAGAAACAATTTTCACCCGTCATGCTATGACGGGCGATTTTCTAGTGAAAGAATAAATATTATAATCTTGGTATGCATAAATGCACGAAAATGAGGTAAATCTATTGATGAAAATATTCTTTGTATTCTTTCAAAAAAAAATTTTCCATTGATACACGATAAATTTGATCGGACAACCGAATTTTACAACAAATGAATGATTTTGGTGCAGTTCCCTCGTTGAAAAAAACGTACATTTAAAACAACAGGAGAAATCTAATATTTTTTTATCAAAAATTAATTAATGAAAAATATTTCTTATTGGCTGCTAATACTGAAAACACCGGTTTTTAAACTTTACAAGTACCAGGTTTTTGAAATTACAAATGCCGGTATTCAATAAACCGGCATTGAAATCAGAAGTCAAGATATTTAATGTAGAAAAGCCGTAACATTTAACATTTTCAAAAAGTGTTTTCATATCAAGCATTTTCCTAAAACAAGTATTTTCAAAAAATTGTTGTCCATGGAAGAATGATAATGGCATTGGCCAGTTTCATGCAACAGATCAGCAGCATAAATTTTCTGCTCTCTTTTAACTTCTAGTTACGAAATTTCTACTTACGACTTTCTACCAGTAAACTCATCGCAAATGTAGAACGAAAGTCATTTAAAGTTACTTTTAAAAGTAACTTTTGATAAAAGTCGATGCACTATAAAAATTAAAAAAAAAGTACCTACGTTTGAATTACAACCCTTCTCTTTTTCGTTTCCCTGCTTATTTTTCAGATATTTTTTACAAAACCTTCAATGGGGCAGTTTCCTAAATTTTAAAAGCATTTTTTTCTAAAAGAGCATGCTTAAAAACATAGGATCTGACCATTTTAAAAATAATTTTACAAAGTTTAATATTAAAAAAAAAATATTCGGTGCGCTTTCATTTTTTGCGCTTCTGCACATGACATCACAAGTGATGAAATTACAAATGTCGCTCACTGATGCCATTAGACCAGAGCTCAATATTTAATTCGCTTCTTTACTCATATGTAGTGGCAACGATATGGTTGACAACAAGCGTAGAGCGCAATATTTAATTCGTTTCTGAATTATCATAACCCGGAAACGCAGTAGACAGCAAGCGTGAACATTCAGCTCGCCAGTGAAGTAGCGCCACAGTACATCCTGTGACGTCATAAAGACCACGCCTTGTTTGAAAAATCGGAGATTTAAAAAAATTTATTAAAAATGAAACGTTTTGAAAATAAAAGATTTTCCTCTCTCCATGTTATTTTTTTGCTCATTCCATCAACTTCAGTGACTAAAAGCAGTACTTTTGACTGATTTAAACAACCCCGACCGTAACCAGAAAATAATTTCGGGGAGGGTTTAAAAACTTTCATGCTTATCTTTGCGCTATTTGGGCTAGTGTTCAAGTCGTCGGGTTATCTATTATGAAAGCGCTTTATGCAATTAATATACATATGAAAGACATTTGAGTTTTGGAACAATATTTTTTTGGAAATTTATAAACATAAACGAACATTTAAATGTCGAACCGAAATTTTCGGTGGGGGGGGGGGGGGTGGTGTTAACCTTAAGAACCGCCTCTTGTATACGGCCCTCACTCCATTATACGAAAATATGTTTGGATGAATTGCTCCACTTTTATGCTAATTCAACGAAACATTATTAGGTATTTTATTTTATATGTTGTTTGCTTTTAGTATAGTTTTGTCTTTGTAACTAAACATTCTAATCTGTAGCAAACCTCCGAAACATTTTTAGCATTCTGCAATCGATTTGATGCAAGTTATTTGAACATAACCAAAAATGCATTCTTTGAAATATGCCGTTGCCGTCCTGGCTTCTTGCCACTTTAGTTTAAGAAATTCCTCTTTTGTTATACCAGCGAGCTGATAAACGTACGAATAAAATATATGAAGAATCTGTAAAAACATTTTGGCAATAGCCCCTTCTGCTTAGAAGAAGTATTTGTTTTTCTGAATGGATTTCCGTTACAAAATCAATTGAAACCGTGTCGCTGATGTTCCTTGACTCGCATTTTTTTTTTTTTTTCAGTTCAAGATAGAAATCTTCCATTGCAAGAGAGTTTAGTTGTTTTGATAACTATTTTTCCTTTTCAAAATTGGTTTTCATTTGCTTATCATCAAGAAAATCAAGCATCGGTTGATATTATCTTATTGACCATACTTGTATAAAATAATTACATGCACAATATAATTATCCTCAGTTTTTTAGAATTAGGGGAGACTAGGGATGCTTGATCCCTAGAGATACATGATCCCATAGCCAAAAATGTAAAAAAATTATTAAGTAGAGATTTGAAACTTGACAATTATATTAAAGTTATACTTGTACATAAAAACTGGCAACATTTTGTTTTTTTCTCAGCCATTTTGTTTTAGCTCAAGAAATGATCGTTTGAATGTGACAAGGGAAACTTTTTTTTAGGGAAGCATTCCGAAGTTTACATTATCCGTTAAAGACAACTTAAAAAAAGTTCCGAAGTGTAATGTTAAAGTATAGACAGTCTTTAATAAGTAAAGGTAAAGTTATGAGATTCAAATCACCCCTCCTTTGAAAACCTTCCGGCCCCCTTGATCATCACTTACAAGAAAAAAGAAATGTACGCTTCCTTTACAACTTTTTTCCCAAGCTTAAAAGTTTTTTTTTTTCTTCTTGGTAAAAAAAAGTGAAAATAGTAACTTTATTTTTCGGAGTTTGGATCCTATACAGGTATAGTTTAAAAAACCGCTGCTTGTATTTTAAATGTTACCTTATGCACTCAATAATCTTTAGCTAAATTTGTTTATGTTAAGTCTCTCTAATTTTACGCATAAGTTTTCCTAATTTTCATTTTTCAATGTTGGCTGCTAGGCAATATTCATTGCAAAAGCAGACGGTTCAAATAATGTTTAAACTGTTCATGTTTTTGCGTTTTTATGCTCTGTTATATTAATGATTCGTACATAACAAAAGTAACCAAAATGCGTTGAAACATAATGAGAGGAAAAGAACAACAGCGTTATTTTGAAAAACATTTAACGACTTTTAATTGCGCTGTAATTCTTTCTGATGTTGCTCATAAACTTTTTATAGCATGAATAATCTTTTTTACGATTATTTCATTGAAAAATCGTAAAATTCCTCTGCTCAGAAAATTGTTGTTTGCAAAAAAAAAAAGGGCCGTGGAAATGGCGTACATATTTTTGCCGAAATTGCATCTCATTTTGCCCATCGTTTTATCAATCGCATCCTCCCCCCCCCCCTAGTACTTTCATTCTTTTATTCTTTAATACAAAAAGTGCACATTTCGACGAATCGTTTTTCTGACTGGCATTTATTGAGAAAGAAATGAAGGGAAAGAAGAGGGAGCTGCTTTTTTTATCGCCTGCTTGGCGCCAGATGAGAAGATTCCGCCAAGTAAAAGTCATTTGTTTGAAAAGCATTTGCAAAGACAAAATGTTAAACAAAAAAAAAAAAAAAAACTTTTTCCTTTCGGACAAATTTAAGTGTCATTATTTTGAAATGAAAATGATTTGAAATAAAGCATTGTTGCTATGGTGATATCAAAGTAGAGCATTTTTTCCCCATTAAATTTCATTTGTTGAGTTTTAGAAATTGCTTTCATTCTGAAATTGAAAATTGTTGCTCTATAATGGGCTATATTACTGTTTCATATTCAACAGTTTATTTTGTCTTCAAATTAGTTATTACTTTCTATATTAGCGTATCTTTCTGATCAGAACGAAACAATATGCGTGTAAATTCTGTTTTATTTTTCAGCATAGTGTTTATGTGTATACAAAGTCGTATTTGAATAATTGCATGGTATAAAGCTATTTCAAAGTAGATGTAAACTTTTATGAACAGCTTTTATGTTAATGGCACAGCAATGAAAAAGTAACATATTTCTTTATGAGACTAAAAATATTGTGAAATGTTTTTGATTCGTGAATAAAAGTAATGTTATGAAATTACGCTAAAACATTTTGAAATGCTTTTTCAAAGTTTCTAATTACTGTGTTACCTAATGTCATAAAAATGAGCATTACCATCTTTTTTAAAGAATGTACGAATAATCTAAAAATCGTTAGAAAGAGAGATCGAAAGAGATTAAATGATTTTTTAGTAGTCAGCTGATTTCAGGTACAAGCATTCGCAATGAATTAGTACTTCAATCTATAATTTTTAATCTGAAATGAAAAGTTTACAATGTGAATTTAAACTTAAAAAAAAGAAGATTTTTGAGACAGCAAAACAGTAACAGCTAAATAAATTAGGTTTATCTACATAGATTTTTATCAAGACATTAAAAACAAATAAAAAGTAGTTTTTTTGTCCCCTACCATGTTTTTGAGCAATCACGATTGCTTATTGTTCTCATTTGACTGTTTTGAATTCCTATGTGATTTTATTCCCTCCCCCCCGCCTCCCTCTGCAGCACCACCGTCGACCAGCCCCTCCCGATGCTGCTCCTCTAGCGAAAACCATCTCCAGGTTGCGTCACTTGCCTACTCACACACATACACACTCTCATGCCTGCATACAGACACAAACACACACGCATACATAGACACACCTACACACACACACACACGCTCATGCCTGCATACAAACACAGACGCATTCATACACATACCTATACACACACGCACACACATACCCACACACTCATGCCTGGGCACAGACGCATACATACACATCCTATACACACACGCACACACATACCCACACACTCATGCCTGGGCACAAACACACACGCCTACATACACACACACTCCGTGATTGCGAAAAACATAATTTGAATTCAAGAAGATAAAATTCAAATTAATTTATCTTTTTTCTTTTCTTTTTTTTTTGCCTGTCAAAAATGAATGTAGGCAATGACGTTATTGAATAAACTCGGGTTTGTTTTTGCTTTTAAAAACTGCGGTGAAATAGCAACTTTTTTCTTGATCAGACAAAAAAAAAAAAAAAAAAAAAAAAAAATGTTGTGCAATATCTTTGACTCGTGAATAAAAACACTGTTGTGAAATTATGCTAAAACATTATGAGACCTTCTTTAAAGTTTCTTATTAATGTGTTGCATGAACTGCTTAATGTCATCAAAATAAAAAAAAAATGAGCGTTTCTGTTTTTTCCTCTGCGCATATATGGTTTTCAGAAGCAGCTGATAGAACGTAAACAGGGTTCGTACGGGTCATGGAAATCCTGGAAAGTCATGGAAAAAAAATAAACAAATTTCAGACCTGGAAAAGTCATGGAAAATTAATATTTTCATTAAAAGTCATGGAAATTTATTTTAAGTCATGGAAAAATGTCTTGGGTAGTAAAAAAATAACAATAGCTAAAAGTGCGATAGAAATATTGAATGATTTAGTAATATTGCATGTAAATTGAACGATCTCGAAAACAAATTCGAGTTTTGGAATCCAATTTCATCTGCTTCTGTAACAGCCGCTCGCCTATTTTCATTATGTGATTTTACTATTGAGGCATCACTTATTTTGAATTCACCATCATTTTCAGCACTTCTTCTATTTTATATTCTATAGTAGTAGACATGCACGTTCTTGATTTTGCCACGCCCCCTCAAAAAGTGCAATTAATTGCATCCAAGTTTGTTTCAACTACTTGTAAAAATTCATTAATAATTTCATCAGAGTTTATCTCAATATGTTGAAGGCTTTAGTCAGGCAATAGAACATGAAAATAGGGGAATTATAATATTCTAAAACTGATGCTCAATATACAGCTCGCGAAACTGATTATTGTGGCTAGTTGAAATATCTGGTTTAGAAAAATGAATTTACTGAAAAATGTGGCTTTACTTTAATGAACAAATATACAGTCAAGTTACATGGGTGATTTGTGCACTATTGACACCAAAGGGCAATGTTTTTATGAAGTGGATTTATTATTGGAAACTTAGTAATAATAACTCATTCAATTTTTGGCCCATTATTACTATTCTGCCTTATTTATTAAATATTTATTAGACATTTAAACATCAGTGTATTACATGCCACTATATTTTTACTTTACTTGGATTTATATGCTAAATACAAACAAGACTAATTTATTAGTTTTTGCCATCTGCACTGATATTTTTTCATTCACAAGTAAGTGCTCCAACGAGGTAGTGGCATTCATGTAAAAGTTTTTCTAAGGCTTATTTCCGAAAATTGGCAAGTTTGACATTAAATGGTACTATTCTCTTCGTGTAATAAGGTCATGAAAATTTTTATGAAGTCATGAAAAAGTCTTGGAAAAGTCATGGAATTTTTTTATCCAAATTGAGTATGAACCCTGGTAAAATATTTTTGAAGAAGTTTATAAATGAGTTAAAAAGAAGTTCCCTTGAGAAGTGAAATAAGATAATTATTACAGTTGTTTTTGAACGAAAAAACGAATAAAATGTCTCATATTGCGGATAATATTTTGTCGTTATCATAATTTGTGATTTTAAATTCTTTTTTAGTAAAATATTCGAAATAGAAAGTGTTTTGCTCGAAGAAATAAGTTTGGTGAAAACTTATTTTTGAAGATAAAATGAAACAAAATATAAAAATAATAATAATAATTATGATTTTAAGAAAGAGAGAGGGAGAAAATCCCAAGAATTAATAATTTTGGCAAGTGAGGGAAAGATAGTTTTGATTATGGAAAGGGTTCTAGAAGATGAATGTGTATGTGTCGACCTAAATCATTTTCGTGAAATACGTTAATAGTAAAGTCATAGTTACAGATCGTCTGTGGTTTGATTCTCTTGGTTGGTCTGTGGTTTCGATTCATATTTTTTTCAGGGCTTAACTCAACGGAATTTACATTAAAAAATGCTTTTTTTTGCGCAAAATTACGTTTCTTCATGGGGGGGGGGGCATAGATGAATTTGTGCAGCAGAATTTCATTTAAATACAAAAATTGCATATTACTAATTCAAAACATTTAGGATTGATAAATAAAAATGCATAACGTTATACGATGTAAATAATTTATGTGATAACTGGTGGATATCGGCCATGAAATATAATCACCATTTCTTTTTTTATGGATATGCCTCGTATTATCTATTCTAAATGTCACCAGTCATCATTTGACTGGTGCAATTTTCTTGTCCATTTTCATTCCATTTGTTGAAATAAGAAACCAAACGAATAGGGTCCTATCGCAATTCGCGATGGCGAAAAACATACAGTGAAACTTCATTAAGTCGCCCTTCGATGAGCCGTAACTTCGACAAGTCAAAGTGAATATTTATTCCCGTTTAACTGAATAAAGAACTTATGTTATTTATTTTCGATAAGCCGAATTTTATTAAGTCGAAATATTTGATAAATCGAATTTTATGATTCTTGTTCAAGTTTCATGGCTAACGTAGCTCTATATGTCGAAATCGTGTTTTTTTTTTGTTCCTCAAAAAGTATGAACAAAAAGAAAGAAAATGGCGCCATTGCACTGCATGAAAAGGCGTGTAGGCAAGTTGAATTTAATAAATCTCTGTAACTGATTATTTGCACATAATTTGGCAAGTTTTATTATTATTATTTCAATTCGTATGAAATTATTGTTTACTTCATTGTTTTTGGCAGAAAAGAAAAAGCTTTGATTTAAGGCAGCTCGAAAATGGGATAAAAAAAATTACGGGGGGGGGGGGGAGTGTATGATTATAGAATATTTCCACTTTTGGCGAAGGGAGGTTGGTTATTAGAAGGGAGAGCTATTTTTGGGATTCTGCGGTGTTCTACGAAGCTCCGGGTCTTTTTCCATTACCCGATTTTTTCGTTCGTTGTTGTAGAAAGCGAATGTTTATGGTGCCGTTTCTTGGATTTCTGAACGTTTGGGATAAAACTTTTAAATAGACTAAGAGAAGAGTTAAAATTTTAAGCTAGCAGGAAAAAGTTGAATTAATTCGATTGTGACGCAGCAAAAAAGAAAATTGCATTGAAATTTGATGTACCTCCAATTTTTTCAACAATTTTGAAAAATCGAAAAAACGTTTCGATTTTCGGTGTAAGAGAAAAAGATGGCGCATGAAAAGCAGCAGATACATATTGCCAGTTTTTATAGAATCCCGTCTGAATATTACCGATTCCTTCTTTGATGCTTCAAAAATATCCGACGACTATTGAATGAAAGATCAAGTTTCTGTTCTAAACAATGTTTGACAACAGATTAAAAAAAAAAATATTTTTTGCTGATGAAGAATTATTAAATGCTAAATAAAATTATAAATTTGTTTTCCAAGAATTACCTTATATTGTCAGGAAAATATCGTCGCCTCAGAGTAAGATATCCTACTGTTGCTTTGTGGCGACGATATTACCTTTGATACATTACTCTATCACTTTTTTTTGCTCATATTATAAATTTAATGAGTTTCAGTGGTGCTGTTTTATTTTATTCTATAGTTTTGTTTTCGTATTCAATAAGCCAAATTTTCTATAATTCGATTTTTTTTTTGCATTTCCTGCAGCTTCGATTTATCTAAGTTTCACTGTAATTGAAATTTTAGACATCAAAATTCAAATGAATGTTCTTTTTCTTACTTTCTTTTTTTGGAAAGACAGAGGCAAAGCACATTATATCCAAATGAGCGATATAACGAGGGACAATATAACAAGGGGTTAGTGTACCTGATTGTCTTAGCTTTAGAAAAATGTTTCCTGTATTCTTGGTCATAAAACAAAGAACCAAAATTTAATGCTGTCACTAAATCCTTCGTGCTATGTTATTAATTGCTTTAAGTATCGTCAGCGGCAACCATTTTCAGTTTTGTATAGCTGTAAGCCATTTTTTTCTTTACGTCTCGCTAACTACTCAGAAAATTTAACTTTTGTGCTTAACAGTAGCAACGATGCGTCATTTCTGATCATTAATGGAGGTAGAAGCAGAATAATTAATATCTTTTAAGGCCATTAGCGACAATTCGGTAGTTTTATTACAATGCTTGGGAAAAAGGCAAGTTGTGAAAGTTCTTCCTGAAAAATTATAACGTTCTGTATAATAATAAATTCAACGCGATACAAAATATTGCGAACTGAACTTTGAAATAATTTTCGCAAAAAATCAAGTCATCAGGTATTACTTTTTAATTAAAAAAAAGGGAAGTATTTTTTTTCTTTTCATTTTCTTGCTCTATATCCACCTCGCTGTCATTTGGTGCAGTATTATTGAAAATGTAGGCCTTTTTTTAAATTTTAATATAGACTTATAATCCATTTATGCGATCATTGTGAGATGTTTTTGAATATGAGCTGTTAATGAATGTAACTCATTCTTTATTTAGATTTTGTCGATACCCTACATTTAATTTCATTAAGTGATTTGTTTTTTTTTTTAATTACTACTTATTGTAACTCAAAATCGTTAGTAAATGCAACTGGAAAATGCATTTGACTAAAATTGACATAAAAATATTACACATAAATTAGTATTTGGAATTCTCCAAATATATACTGTCACAATCAATGTTACAAAGTAATGTTTCAGTCGCTTATTGAAACATTATTCTAATTAAATTCAAATAGTGCTACCACTCCCTGTATCGTGATTTTCAACCAAAGAGAAAAAACACCTAAAGAAACTAAACGTGCAATTAAATTTATCGACCAAAGGGAACAACAAAATAATTGCGTTGCAGTTGGAATGATTTTTCCCATTCAAACGTGTAGTACAGATATTTTTAAACAGTGCATGCAATTTTTCATGTAATATGTATTTTAGCTTAAATTTATGTATGTACAGTTGGGGGACGGGGGGGGGGGGGGGGTTGGCGGAATTATTTTTTTTTTCATTGCTCATTTTTCAAAAAATATTGGCAATTTCTTCATGCAAAAGTGTTTCTATTATCGAATAGTCTTTTTTTGTGTCAATGGAATTTTTGAGATTAAAAAAAAAAACATTTATTATTATTTTTTTAATGTTATGGTATTTTCGAAAAATTTCTTTAATACGTAATTCACATGTGCCTCAACAGGGGAACACATGTGAACAACTGTAGGAGAGGGGTGATAACCGGATTCAGAAATCGGAAGCATAAAACCACTTAATGATCATTTCTTTGTCTGACAAAACGCGAAACGTCATCCGTTAGCACTTACTGCATTGTCGTAAAGATGAAATAAAAATGTGCAAGGTAGTAAAAGCGAAACAACTGTATATTTTCCAAGTGAATGAATGGAACAGTGCGCTTTCAGGGCTTAAATTATGAATGCATTCTTTTTGATAAAACATGCTTTTTGAAACTAAATATAGGGTCAAATTTTTTAGTAGAAACTATTTTCCCCATTTGTAGACGAACTCTAAACCAAAAGTAAACAAGGAAATATGCATATTTGACTTTTAGATTATAATTCTGAGACATTAAGTGCCGATACAATTGTATGTTAAGTTGACAGTTTGTAGAAGCAGAACATTTAGTACGATAAATTAATTGAAAAAATAAAGAAAATTAGTTTATTTACTATATTTATTTTTATTATATTGTTTACCCCTATATTTCACCCCTCATTTTGAAAATATTAGGCCCCCTTCAGGCTCGAGCCCGGGACCACAGGTGTCCCTTCTCTCCCCCCCCCCCCGTGCACGCCCCTGTTTGTATGTAGCCGTTCAGCAGCAACTTTTAAATAGAACGGATTTACAAAAGTCAAACTTCGCCAATTTCCTTTATTTGAATTTTATTGATTAAAAATGGAATCGTTTGAAGCTTCCAGAGCAAATATTAATATGTCTCTTCCATATAAATAAAAATTTACGCCTTTGAAAGTATTTCTTTGAATTATGACTTCCATTAGGTTTCGAAAATTGTTGCCATTTCTTTCATGGAATATCAGAAAACACATTTGTCTTGGTGCTTATTTGATCTTGCGCGGATCGATGATGCATGTTTCGGAGTTTGAATTTGTTCAATTTTTCAGTGTAGTGAAAATTGTAGTTTATTGTTGAACAAATCTGACATTGAAGCATCAGGATCAATATTTAGTCAGCTGTGCTAAAATAAAATTGTAATGTTCTTCTTTTGAAATCCGGGCTCGATTAGGGTATCAGCGGGCCCTTGGCCAAACGCAATTTCAAGATCCCTCTGTAGTCAAACCTTACCATTTGAGCGATTGGCTAAAACAATTTGCCTATTCGGTAATCAGACCGTTACAATAAAAGTTAACAAATACAACTTTTGCACTAATTAAGTTCACAAGTAAAAGATTTTATTTGATGCAGATTTCTGCGCCAATTTATCGTAATTACAAAACCAGCTGCTTCAATTCTCTCGAATCCAACAAGATATATAAGGGAGATATGTGCCAATGTATTGGAGCTCTGACTTCTGCTTTTTGTTGTTCTAAAGCACTATATACTAGTTTGAAAATTAGTGCAGAAAGTCACAGCCCCCCCTCCCCTCGCCAAGCAACAAAAAAGATCATTCTCCGTAACAATCATTGCTGGTGACAGAAGAGACAAGAAGCAAATTTACTAATAGCCGTGAAGTTTTTGACTGATTTTTCGCCAAATGGATGTTTTCCTTATTGCTTTACGTTGCCAATGTAATTGATGCTCGAAAAGTCAACCTTTACCATTTGAGGTTGTAATATCAGAAAGATCACAGCATCAAATTCAGCGAAATCTTTTCAGAGCTCAGAGCCCTGCAAAAATGGGATTAAAAAAATGCTTTTGATTTCACGTCAGTGAAGACTGGTAAAAATATTATTTGAAAAATGTAAATTTGTTTCTGATCGTTTAATGTGTTAGCAACAAGGATTGTAATCAAGTTCTGAAACATTCGTTTATTTGTTCTTTTTTTTAATGTTCTTTTTCACATTATTATTGATAAATTTTAATATTTTGCGATAATACCTTTAAACATATTATGCGCATTGATAGTATGCACTAATATTCGGGCGACTTGAAAAAGACCCACAGAACACTCGATTTTCTACTCTTCGTGAAAAGAACAATAGTATTTTGTAATCTTTCTTTCAAGAAAAAAAATCCAAGGACGAGTGAAAAGCGCAGTATTATGCAGTTACAATGTATTTTGAAAATTTGCAGTTATAGGTAGTAACGTAGAAGCAAAAACAAGCAATTGCATAAGCCCATATGTATTTGGTTTTATAATCCTGGCTCTACTTATAATGAAAACTGAGTGTGCTAACTTATTGATATTTATGACAAACTACTCCGGGAAAACAACAGCGGAAATACTATCTTGTAGTAGGTCTATTGTCAAAGTGTCTATCCAGTAAATCTTGATTTTGAACAATTATTTAATGAAAATAAATTTGCTTGATATTGTTCAGTGATTTGAAAACAAAACAAGCGTATTAAAAATATAAAGCACTGATGGAGTAGGATATTGAACATAATTAATAAATTATTTTCATTTGATGATTCATTAAAAAAAAAGAGAGACTCGGGGGACATAATTCTTATGGTCCTTAAAAGTCACTTTGAAGTTCAAATGATGAACATCAAATACTGTCTATGCCCAATTCATATCCAAGACTCCTATTCAAAAATAGTACATTCTGCTCTACTCTAGTTCAGTTCACTTCCCTTAATTCGCTAAAAGCATGACTTCACTTCACTACACACTTTACCTTAATTAGCCACTTTGATTCGAAATTCCACCCGAGTTTTGATGCATGTAATCAAGGGCATATCATGAGAGTTTCAAATTTGCATCGGCAGCGTTAAGAGCCAGGTCTACGCCGATTACGGAATCTCCATCAACGAAAATTGTTGAACACATTGCTAGCGAAATTAATACCGAGTTAGCCAACTGTTGCATGAAACGCAGTAATTCAGACATTAATGTAGAACTAGATGCACTAATAATCGATATTGACTGCAAGTTTTTGGAAATTGAATGAACATTATTTAAGAATAACTGCTTTTGGGTAGTCGGTAATTGATCGGACATCGATTTTTTAGAAAGATTGGCAACGAAACAAGCAAAACCTGCCTCACAAAAATAACTATTAAAGGCATCAGTGGAGTGGTAAGATTAGCTGTTGATCACATTTGGTGCAGCAGTACAGGAGAGTGAAAACTCACCTCCACCCTGGATGTAATTTCCATTCTGATAACAAAAATTTATAAAAGAAGTTAAAAAAAAATATTTGATTACGTATATAACTGAGAAAACCCTTCATTTTGTTTATTTTTATAATTTGTGATTACTTATTTTTTGTTTTTATTTATTACTTACATTTAAAATTTTTCCAGTGCTGTAAAATACTATTGCACACTTGTCGTGAACTATCAGCAACATTGAACGAAAGTTAAATTATAAGGTAATTGCTTTGAAATCAAGCACATAAAATAAATTGTACGTGACGAATAACAAAAAAAAAAAAAAAAAATTACTGGTGAATAGTTGTAGGAAAAATTTCTAAATATAATAGAGAAAACAATGTGTTTTACTTTGTTAACAGCAATAAAAATATAATTTTAATTATTACTTCTTGAATTCAATTTTATTATTTTATTTGCAATCACACGAGTTACGATAGGACCCTACTCGTTGGGTTTCTTGTTTCTACAAATGGCTCTTGTCCCCCGGAATCGAATTTTTTTGCTCCACTCCTCTCGACAAAAAGAACATCCAGCACACAACAAATTTCCGCGAACATACCCCTCCTTCTGTGCTGTGGCGTGTGTGTGTGTGGGTCATTCTCCAAAAAGTGTAAATTTTGAACGAAAATATTTTTCAATTTCGTAGCCTTTTGTTTTCTTTTCTTTTTTTCATTATTTCATGAAAGTGTTACTCATCAATAAAAAAAAAAAAAAAAAAAAAAAAGCCTTGTTCACGGAGATTAAAAAAAAAAAAAACTTTAGCGTTTAAAAATCGAGGCCAATATAATATCAAAGCAGTAATTTTGTTAATTGGGTGCAAACAATGAGCTTTTTTAATGATTAGTTCATTCAGTTATCTTTGTAGTTCAAGTGTGTATTAAAAATAGTATTTTGTAAATTTGAGAATATACTGGCAATTTGTAATTTTGGTAGAATGCTTAATATTGATGTATTTCCCCTCCATGCTTGATGTTCACCTCAGAAATAATGACATTAATAAGGTTCGTCACGGAGGTGAGGAATTTTCCATTAATATAGGCATAATGGATACATTTTTCAGGGAAATATTTTTTTCCCTTCGTTGCTACAACACGCACATGTTAAGCATATGAAAACAGGTTCACTTCTTTTTTCACATTAATTTACATCCCAGTAATTCAAGTTCACGGAGGTGAGAAATCAGAATAGTCACACTAAGTTTTTAAAGCAAAATCTATCATCTTGTTTTTCGACAAAAATCTCGCAACTTCT